>NW_027459468.1:227500-527500 GCF_050624435.1 Tenrec ecaudatus
AGAACGCAGCAGCTGGCCTGGCATTCCTTGCCATGGGGCTCTCCAAAAGAACACAAGTTATTTCATAGCCCCCAACGTCAGGCAGGGACAGTGTGTGGCCGTGATGCAGCCAAGCAGATGTCAGGCCCTTCTAGACTCACGTCAGAGGACAAGGAAGGACACTGTGCAAGCCACAACCATGGTCATATATCATTTCCTACCAATTGCAGATTTAGTCCCGTCCTGCCCTGAAAGAGAAATTAATATACCCAACTGCAGAACTGCCCCGCTTCCTGACAGCACTGAAACCAGAGCAAAACTTCACTTCCTGCAATCACCCAACCCAAGGCCCGAGGCTACAATAAGCCCCTCCTACCGCAGCTGCAACCCAGGACCACCCTGAGGGAGAAAGGCCTGCTCCATCAGGTTTCCAGTCTCTCTCAGAAACCCTAAGGAACTGCCCGTCTGTCCTAGCTGTGGTCTTTACAGTACAATGCATTACCACACGGCAGACTCAGATTACCACGGTTGCCCACAGTGAGCAAGAAATGCTAAAAGACCCACCTGTGCTTGACTGCATGGGTCTTCCCAGAGGCCTATGTGTGCCCTTCTCTCCTTGCAGCATGCCAAGGATGGCCTGGCACAGAGTGGGGCTCTGACAGGACTCAGGGGCCCACCCACACCGCTCACCTGGCCTCTGATGCTGGCAATGTCTGTTCCCAGGGCATGGGGCCGGGGCAGCGTGCTGAGGAAGTGCAGGTTGGAGGGGTTGAAAAGACGCACAGTGCTGTCAGCACAGCCACAGAAGATGTAGTCCTGGCTCACCGAGATGCAGTGGGCCACTGTGGTCTGTGAGCACAGAAGCCCCATTCAGCAAGGGCGTCTGCGCACTCCTTCACCCCACCTCAACAGCCATGAGCCAAGAGGCAAGGACAAGTGCAAGGTAGGACAGCTGCCCTGGCCAGAGCCCCTCAATGCCCCTCCCTCTAACAGCAGCTAGCCAGAGGGCCCACAGCCCCATGCAATTAGGAAGAAGGAGTCAGCAAGCCTTATAAGCCACCTGAGTTTTAGGCAAACACACACTCAGAAAAGGCCGGCCAAGAGAAAGGCAGCAGAGGCAGCGGACAGGGCCAGCACACTTACTGTGATGCTGTCTTTGTGCTGAGCAGAAGAGGAAAGCAGAGGAAGCGGCAGAGACAGAGAGCGCGAGCGAGCAGAGAGGTTCCCAAACACCTTCCTCCGCCTGGGGCCTCCCCCAGCGTGCATGCAGACCCCGCTGCTAACCCCAGGACCCCCGAAGCCTGGAGGTGACAGACGGGAGGGTGCCGACAAAGCATTCACTTACCCTCAGCTCCACCCACTTGTCCAACAGTCTCTGGTCACTGAACTCGCACAGCTGCCCCGAGGATGTGATACAGAAGGTGCTGTCAGCCTTCTTCCCGCGGCCACAGGCTACATCAGTGAACAGGTAGTTCTGCATGTCCCCCAGCAGCCCGGAGCGGCCCAGCAGGGGCACAGTGGCATTCACCTGTGGAGGCACACCACAGGTGCCACCCACACACCCACCCTGCAAGCTACCCCCTGGAAAGCAGGCCCTGGGGAGAGAGGGAAAAGGCTTCCCTTGCAGATTGACATAGCACCTGGCCCAGCTGAGACTTCCAAAGGGCTTTTGAGCATGCAGAAGGGGGCGCAGGTGGAACAGATCTGGGCAGACCCCACCCTGGTGGCTACTTGCTGCCTCACCGTTGAGGTCTTGCTGTCATCAAGGAACCAGAATTTGATGTGCCGGGTGCCTGCAATGACAAAGTAGCTGCAGTCCTCAGAGAAGGATACTGCTTTCACCCGACTGGTCACCTGGTTGGAAGCCACTACAATGTTTTTCTGGAGAGAAAGTCAAGGGAAATCAAGGCTCTGCTTCTAGGAGCTGAGGGAAAAGAAACTTACACACTGAAGGAGGTTAGACAAGCTGTGAACTTGACCTCTCCTTCTGCCCCTTCTTCAGCATCCTAGATACACAGTTGCTCCTTTCTGCTCAGAGTTCTCTAGAAAGGGACTGAGGCCAGCAGGCGGAAGTGAAGGCCACCTGTCAGCAGTTTCTTGGCTCCCCTCCCGGCCCTGCCTGTCCTGAGGCCAGCAGCCCACTCACCTTCCAGGCCCAGACATTGACGATCATATCATGCTGGTAGCCCACTGAGACAATGTACTTGGCGCTGGGTGAGAAGGCCACACACGACACGCCATAATTATGCTCCTGAAGCTCTGCCACCTGGCTGCGCTCCGACACGTCCCACACCCGCACAGCAGGCATGTGTCCACTCTGCGGGGACGAAGACCCCGAAGTAAAAGCCAGAGTCAGCCAGCTCCCTCCCCATCCAAGGAGGCCTGGCTCTCCCACCCACTGGACAAGAGCTTGCACATAAATGAAGGACACCTAACCTAATGTGCCTGCACATGAATCAAGGACACCCCCGGAGGGAATGTGATCAGTGTTGGGGAACAGGGACTCTCAGGGATGGGCTCCTGGCGTGATTTGGATGGGCAAGAACCACCACTACTGCGGTTGGCTCCCACAGCCTCACAGGGCAAGTCTATGGGAGGGCAGCCCTGTTCCACACTGTGACCAACAGGAGGACTCCAGGATAAGGAATGTTTTAAGGAGGTGTTTTCCAAAATGTGGTTCCCAAATTGGCAGCTTCAGCCTCATCTGGAACTACTTGTTAGCATTGCAAACTGAAGAGAGCCACCCCAGACCTGCTGAGCCCGAGAGCCAGCAGTCTGTACTATGGGGCCACCATAGCACTTCTGATGCAGGCTACAGCCTAAGAACACTGCTCTAGGGCAGACCAAACACCCAAAGTTGACACCAGTACAGAAAGTCAAACTTGGCACCAGTCCTATGCGGGCTGCAGGCTGTCACTCTCTGCTAAGGCCAGGCCACCCCCTCTGCAGTGCCTGAGCTTCCTTCCTCACTCACCTTGCCGGTGACCAGGTACTTGCCATCAGGAGAGAAGGCAAGGGCAGTGATGGTTTTCCTGAAAGGAATGGGGGCAGGCTCAAGAGAGGCACTGGCAGCCTGGCCCAGGTCTGACCTCTCACAGTCCCCTCTCAAAACAAGGGCAGCAAACCCGCCCTCCTTGTGCTGCTTCCCTTGCAGGCCTTGGGCCCAACAGGGCCCAATGCCACAGAGAAGCAGGTGGCACCCCTCTGGCCATCCCTGGGAAATGGTGGCACTCCCCAAAGCCCCAGAGCCCATTTACCTGGAGCTGTTGAGGATGTGGTGCTGCTTGTGTTTCCGGGGATTGAAGAGCACAACCACACACCTGGGGAGAGGGAGAGGGGAGCACAGCCTTAGCACCCCACCTCAGTGGCCCAGCCCAGAGGACCCCACGTTGCCAGAGTGCAGCTGGCTCCTGGCAGCACTCTTCTGCCTTTCTCCCCTTCTGTAGCCCCACACGGTGCAAGGGCCTGTAGGGAGCCCTGCCTGCCCAGTGCTCTGTGCACCAGCACCATCGGGCCATGCCCCATAGTGATGGGGTGGCCGGTCTTCCCAGAGCCCTTGTCCCTACCCCAGGGCAGAGGGCAGAGAGAAGGATGCACATGATTTGCGTAAGAACAGGCCTCAGCTGTGCCCTTGTTTACAGACCTCCTGGTTTCCAGGAGAGAGTGGGATCTCTCATGTCTGCACCCATGTGTGTACTTGGCAAGAGCCAGCCCTCCACATGTTGGATGAGGAAGCAAGTGGAAGGTCAGGGCCCAGGGCCAGGCCTGCAGGGAGACTAAGGGGGATGGAGAGGCAGAAAACTGCCTGAGGGAGGGAACTTCATGGAGCTCCTGGCCCACGTCACACTCTTTAGCCCAAAGAGCCTGAGCAGCGCTATTCTAACAGCCTCCAGGCTCCCTCTCCAGTCAGGCAGCAAGGCTGGGTGAGATTGCATGGAGACTGAAATTCAAGAGTGAACTCGAGAGAGGGAGGCAGGTAAGAGTCAGGAACAAGGAGCTGGGAGCCAACAGCTCGCCAGTGTCTCAGGGGCCATGGCGCTCAGCAGGTTTAGGCCCTCTGCCCAGCTGTCCCCTCTCTTCATTAGCGCTATGCCTACTAATTGCTATTAGCTGGCCACAGCAAGCCTGGAGCCTGCTCCCCCAGGTAAGGGGGTCGACTGCGTAGACGGAGGAGAGACTCAGTAGAAGGCTACTTGTCCCAACACTGCCTTTTACAACAGGAAGCAGACACAGGACCCGCGTTTGGACCCCACTGCTTGCATATGGGAGCAGGAGCTGCAGCACAGGGCTTGGTCTCTTCTGCAGACAGAGGCCTCCGGCTTGGCTCAATGAGCCAGTTCGCTATGCAAATTCCACTGTCAACTAGGGATTCTGGGATCTTGGAGGTGCACCAGCAAAAGATAAGGAGGTCCCGAGGGTCTAACAAGAGCATAAAGCTGTTGCCACGTGTCCTATGGAATTTTCTCTTCAGCTCTTTGACTTTGTCATTTCTTCTCATTGTCTTAGCTACTCTATGATATAGAGCAATTCTGACTCATAGGAATTTGATACTACTGTCCTCTCCCAATTTCCTTTATTTTCCACCTTCATGTGTGTTAAAATATGCAGTATTGCATCAGATTTCCTATGCTCTAAACCAGTGGTTCTCAACCTTCCTAATTCCTTGGCACTATAATGAAGTTCCTGATGTTGTGGTGAACATCCATTCGTAAAATTATTATTGTTGCTACTTCATAACTGTAATTTTGCTACTATGAAGAAGAGACCGACTCCTGTGAATGGGTAGCTCAACCCCCAAAGAGGTCCCGATCCACAGGTTGAGAACTGCTGCTCTAAACTAAGAGGTGTTTCTTTAAGATGTAGTTCAGTATATTGTTAGACGCCCAAGTCCTGTTGTTGTTGTTGTTAAGTGCCGTCGAGTGGATTTTGGCTCACAGCAACTCTATGTACAATGTACCGAAACGCTGCCCCATTAGTGCATTCCTCACAGTGGTTCTTTGCTTGCGCTCATTGTTGCAGCCACTGAGCTATTCCAAATTGTAGGGGCTGCCTCTCCTTTGCTGCCCTTCTACTCTACCAATATCTGTATCTTCCTCTAGGACAGTGCTTCTAAACCTTCCTAAATTCACGACACTTTCATACAGTTTCCTTTGTAGTGGTAGACCCCAATCATAAAATTATATTCTTTGCTACTTCGTAACTCTCGTTTTGTTACAAGTTATGAATAGTGCAACCCTGTAAAGGGTTCGTCTAAGCCCCAAAGGGGTCACGACACACATGGTGAGAACCCCTGCTGTAAATTGAGAGGAGTCTCTCTTAAGGTCTATTTCACCATACTGTTAGAAGCTCAAGTCCATTTGTTGTTGTTGTTAGGTGCCGTCGAATGGGTATGTCTCATAGCAACTCTACGCACAATATAATGAAACGCCGCCCAGTGGTTCTCTGCTTGCACTCATTGTTGCAGCCACTGTGCTAATGCATCTTGTTGGGGACCGCCTCTCTTTTCCTGCCCTTTCATACCAAGATTTGGGACTTCCTCTACAGCAGTGGTTCTTAACTTTCCTAATGCCATGATATTTTCATACCGATTCTCATTTAGTGGTGACCCCCCCCCAACCATAAAATGATTTCATTGCAGCTTCATAACTGTAATTTTGTTACTGTTATGAGTCACGACACCCCTGTGAAATTTTCATTCCATATTCACAAAGGGGTCGCGACACACAGCTGAAGATCCCCTGCTCTAAACTAAGAGGAGATTCTCTTAAGATAGAATTCAGCATACTGGTAGATGCACAAGTTCTGTTGTTATTGGTGTTAGGTACCATCGAGTGGGTTTTGGCTCATAGTAACTCTATGCACAATATAATGAAACGCTTTCCCATCCTATGCCATCCTCACAGTGCTTCTTTTGCTTGTGCGCATTGTTGCAGCCACTGTGCTAATCCAACTTTTGGGTAGCTGCCTCTTTTTTGTGGCCTTTCTACTGTACCAAGACTTGTGTCTTCCTCTAGGGCAATGGTTGTCAAATTTCCTAATGCCATGACCCTTTCATACAGTTCCTCATGTAGTGGTGACCCCCATCATAATATTATTGTTACTTCGTAACTGTAATTTTCCTACAGTTATGAATCATTTCACACATGTGAAAGGGTCATTCGATCACCAAAAGTGGTCGCGAACCACAGGTTAAAAACCGCTGGTCTAAACTAAGAGGAGTTTTTCTTAATATCTACTTCACCCTATTGTCAGGAGCACAAATCCTATAGTTATTGTTAGATTCTGTTGTGTAGCTTTCGACGCCTAGCAACTCTAAGCACAATATGATGGAAAGGTGTCCTGTCCTGCGCCATCCTCCCAGTGGTTCTTTTGCTTGCGCGGATTGTTGCAGCCACTGTTGTATTCCATCGTGCTGTGGGCTGCCTCTTTTTGCTGCCCTTCTACTGTACCCAGATCTATGTCTCCCTCTAGGGTAGTGGTTCTCAACCTTCCTAATGTCATGACTCTTTCACACCATTCCTCACGTACTAGTAACCCCCCCATTCAAAAAATAATTTTCCTTGTTACTCCATAACTATAAGTTTGCTATTGTTATGAATCAGGTCACCCATGTGAAATGCTCATTGTTCCCTCCTAAGACGTTGTGACCCACAGTTAGGGAACTGTTACTCTACACTAAGAGTTTATTATAAAGTCTCCCTCAGCATATTGTTAGAGGCACAAATCCTGTTGTTTGGTGCCTTCGAATGGGTTTAGGCTCATACCAACTCTATGCACCATGTAATAAAATGCTTTCCCGTCCTGTGCCTTCCATACAGTGATTCTTTTGCTCACACTCATTTTTGCAGCCATTGTGCTAATCCATCTTGTTGGGCACTGCCTCTCTTTTCCTGCCCTTCTGTACCACGATATCTGTCTTCCTCTAGAGCAGTGGTTCTCAACTTTCCAAATGCCACAACCACTTCACACCATTCCTCGTGTAGTGGTGACATCCAACCATAAAATATTTGCATTGCTACATCATAATTGTAATTTTGCTTCTGTTATGGATCAGGCCACCCATGTGAAAGGTTCGTTAGTCTCCTCAAAGGTGTCTCGACACACAGTTTGAGAACCAATGGTCTAAACTAATAGGAGTTTCTCTTAAGGTCTACTTCAGAATATTCTTAGAAGCCCAAGTTCTTTTTATTATTGTTTGGTGCCTTTGAGTGTGTGTTGGCTCATACCAACTGTATGCACAACTGTATGCACTCGGCCCCATCTCGTGCCATCTTCACTGTGGTCCTTTGCTTGCACTCAAGCTGCATCTATTCCATCTTGTAGGGGCTGCCTGACTTTTGCAGCCCTTCTACTGTACCAACATTTGTGTCTTCCTCTAGGACAATGTTTCTCATACATCCTAATTCTGCGGCCCTTTCGTACAGTTCCCAATGTAGTGGTGGACCCCAATCATAAAATTATATTCATTGATATTTCATAACTGTACTTTTGCCACTGTTATGAATCAGGCCATCACTGTGAAGGGGTGTTTGGAAACACCCCCCACCTGAAAGTGTTCACGACCCAATGTTGAGAACCCTGCTGTAAACTAAGAAGAGTTGCTCTTAAGAGTTACTTCAGCATATTGTTAAACACACAAGCCCTGTTGTTATTGTTGTTAAGTTCTGCGGAGGGGGGTTTGGCTCATCGCATCTCTATGCACAATATCATGAAATGCTTCCCAGACCTGTGCCATCCTGTCAGTGGTTGTTTGCTAGTGCTGATTGTTGGAGCCATATTTGGGGGGCTGGCTATTTTTTGTTGCCCTTCTACTCTAACAAGACTTGTGTCTTCCTTTAGGGCAGTGGTTCTCAACCTTCCTAATGCCACAACATTTTCATACCGTTCCTCATATAGTGCTGACTGCCAAATCATAAAATTATTTTCATTGCAACTTTGTAACTCTAATTTTTCTACTGTTATGACTAGGCGACCACTATGAAAGGTTCATTCATCCCCCAACAGGGCTCGTGACCCAAAAGTTGAGAACCGCTGCACTAAACTAATAGGAGTTTCTCTTAAGGTCTACTTCAGCACATTATAAGAAACACAAGTCCTGTTGTTTTGTTGTCAGGTGCAGTCGAGTGGGTTTTGACTCATAGCAACTCTATGCTCCATATAATGTAACGCTGCCCCATCTTGTGCCATCCTCACAGTGTTCCCTTAGCTTGAGCTCATTGCTGCAGCCACTATGCTATTCCATCTATTTGGGGGCTGACTCTATATTGCGGCCCTTCAACTGTATCAAGACTTGTGTCTTCCTGTAGGACTGTGGTTTTCAGCAATCCTAATGCCACGACCCTTTCATACAGTGCCTCGTGTAGTAATGACCCCCCAACCAAAAAAATTGTACTGTTGCTACTTCATAACTGTAATTTTGCTACTGTTACGTATCTGGCCACGCCTATGGAAGGGTCATTTGAACACCCCCAAAGGATATACCACTCAACTCACAAGTTGAGAACGGCTGCTCTAAACTAAGAGCAGTTTCTCTCAAGGTTTAGTTGAGCATACTGTTAGATGTATGATTCCTCCTGTTATTGTTGTTCGGGCCGTGGAGAGGGTTTGGGCTGATAGCAACCCTGTGCACAATATAATAAAGGCCTGCCCAGTCTTGCATCATCCTCACGGTGGTTCTTTGCTTGCGCTCATTGTTGCAGCCACCGTGCAAATCTGTCTTGTAGGGACTTCCTCTGTTCTGCTGCCCTTCTACTGTACTTGCGTCTTCCTCTAGGACAGTGTTTCTCACCCTTCCTATTTCTACGACCTTTCCATACACTTCCCAATGTGTAGTGGTGGTCGCCAAAGCATAAAGTTTTTTTTTTCAACTGTTATTCCATAACTGTAATTTTGCAAGTCTTATGAATCTAGTCACCCTGTGAAAGGGTTGTTCAACCAACCAAAGTGGTCACAAATCACAGGTTGAGAACCGCCGTTCTAAATTAAGAGGAGTTTCTCCTGTGGTATAGCTCTGTATATTATTACACGCAAGAGTCCTGTTCTTATTGTTGTTCGGGGGCAGTCGAGTGGGTTTGGCTCATAGTTGGCTCATAACAACTCTATGCACAGTATCATGAAACACTGTTCCATCCTCTAACACCCTCACACTTTTCTTTTGTTTTCACTCATTGTTGCAGTCTCTGTGCTAATCCATCTTTTGGGGGACTGCCTCTCATTTGCTGACCTTCAACTGTACCCAGATTTGTGTCTTCCTCTAGGGCAGTGGTTCTCAAACTTCCTAATGCACGACTCTTTCACACCATTCCTCATGTATTGGTGACGCCCCCTCCCCAATCATAAATTTACTTTCCTTGTTACTTTATGACTAAAATTATGCTACTGTTATGAATCAGGCCACCATGTGATATAGTCATTCTCCCCCCCACCCCCCAAAAGGCATCACGACCCACAGTTTGAGAACTGATATTCTACACTAAGTGGAGTTTATTTTTAAGGTATGTTTCAGCATATTGTTAGAAGCTCAAATCCTGTTCTTGTTTTTGGCTGCCTTCGAGTGGGTTTTGGCTCATAACAACCCTATGCACAATGTAATGAAACGTTGTCCTGCCCTGTGCATCCTCACGGTGGTTCTTCTGTTTGCGCTCATTGTTGCAGCCACTGTGGTAATCCATCTTGTTAGGGACTAACTCTCTTTTCCTGCCCTTCCGTACCAAGATTTGTGTCTTCCTCAAGAATAGTGGTTCTCAACTTTCTGAATGCCACTACTATTTCGTACCAGTCCTCATGTAGTGGTGACTCCCCAACCATAAAATATTTTCATTGCTACATCATAACTGTAATTTCGCTTCTGTTATGGATCAGGCCACCCATGTGAAAGGTTCATTAGTCTTCTAAAGGCACTGTGACACAGTTTGAGAACCACTGGTCTAAACTAAGGGGAGTTTCTCTTAAGGTCTACTTCCGCATATTCATAGACGCACAGTCCTGTTGTTATTGTTTGGTGCCTTTGAGTGTGTGCTGGCTCATAGCAACTCTATACACAATATAATGAAACGTGACCCCGTGTCGTGCCACCCTCACAGTGGTTATTTTGCTTGTTGTCATTGTTGCAAACATGGGCTAATCCAACTTTTGGGGGGCTGCCTCTCTTTTGCTGCCCCTCTACTGCCCTTTCATTCATTTCCTCATGTAGTGATGAACCCCCCAATCATAAAATTATTTTCATTGCTACTTTGTAACTTTAATTTTGCTACAGTTATGAATCAGGCCTCCACTGTGAAAGGGTCATTTGACCCCCCCCCAAAGGGCTCGTGACCCACAAGTTGAAAACCACTGCTCTAAACTAAGAGGAGTTTCTCTTAGGATCTACAGCACCATATTGTGAAAAGCATGAGTCCTACAGTGATTGTTGTTAGGTGTTGCCCAGTGGGTTTCGATTCTCAGCAACTCTACGCACAAGATAATGAAACGCTGCCCCGTCCTGTGCCATCCTCACAGTGGTTTCTTGTCTGCACTCATGGTTGCAGCCACTGCGCTAATCTATCACCTGGGGGTCTGCCTCTCATTTGCTGCCTTTCTGCTCTGCCAAGATTTCTGTCTTGCTCAAGGACAGTGGCTCTCAACCTTCTTATAATGCCACAGGCCTTTTATAACACTGCTCATGTAGTGGGTACAATCCCAGTCATAAATTTATCGTCATTGCTACTTCATAACTGTAATGTAGCTACTGCTATGAAGTGGGACACCCCTGTGCAAGGGTAGTTCATCACCCTAATGGAGTCATGACCCATAGGTTGAGAATCTCTGCTCCAAACTATGAAGAATGTCTCATAAGATATATTTCAGCACATTGTTAGAAGCAAAAGTCCTGTTGTTATTGTATTTAGGTGCCTTCAAGTGGGTTTTGGCTCATAGCAACTCTATGCAAAATATAACGAAATGCTCCCCCATCCTGTGCATTGCTCACAGTGGTTCTTTGCTTGTGCTGGTTGTTGCAGCCACTGAGCTATTCCAACTTGGAGGGGCTGCCTCTCCTTTGCTGCCCTTCTACTCTACCAACATTTGTGTCTTCCTCTCGGACAGTGGTTCTCAATCTTCCTAAATTCACGACCCTTTCATGCAGTTCCCAAAATAGTGGTGGACCCCCAGTCATACAAAATTTTCGCTGATATTTCATAACTGTAATTTTGCTAATCTTATGAATCAGGCAACCCTTGTGAAAGGGTCATTCAACCCACTCACTCCGCAAAAGGGTTCGTGATTCATAGGCTGAGAACCCTGCACTAAACTAAGAGGAGTTTCTCTTAAGATCTACGTCAGCATATTGTTAGAAGCTCAAGTACTTTTTGTGTTGCTGTTAGTTGCCGTCGAGTGGGTTTTGACTCTCAGCAACTCTAAGCACAAGATAATGAAACGCTGCCCCGTCCTGTGCCGTCCTCACAGTGGTTCGTTGATGGCACTCATTGTTGCAGCCACTGAGCTATTCCATCTTGTAGGGTCTGCCTCTCACTTGCTGCCCTTCTGCAGTACCACGTTTTGTGTATTCCTCTCGGGCAGTGTTTCTGAACCTTCTTAATGGCATGGCTCCTTTATACAATTCTTAATGTTGTGGTGATCCTCCAACAGTAATTTTTTTTCATTGTTACTCCATTACTGTGATTTCACTACTGTTATGAATTGGGCAACACCTGTGAGAGGGGGTCGCGACCCACAAGTTAAGAACCACTGCTCTAAATTTAGAGGAGTTTCTCTTAAGATCTAGTTCAGCATATTGTTAGAATTACACGTCCTGTAGTTATTGTCATTAAGTTCTGTCGAGTGGGTTTTGACTCTTAGCTGCCCTGACCTGTGCCACCCTCACCGTGCTTGTGTGCTTGGCCTCAGTGTTGCAGCCACTGTGCTAATCCAACTTGTTGGAGACTGCCGCTCTCTTCCTTCCCTTCTGTACCAGATTTGTGTCTTGCCCTAGGGAAGTGGTTCTCAACCTTCCTAATGCCACGACTCTTTCATACCATTCCTCATGTAGTGGTGATTGCCAAATCATGAAATTATTTTCATTGCTACATCATAACTCTAAATTTTCCACTTTAATGAACGGTCCATTGCCGTGAAAGGGTCATTTATCCCCCAAAAGGGGTCACGACCTTCAGTTTGAGGCCCGCTGCGCTAAACTAATAGGAGATTCTCTTAAGGTCTACTTAGGTACATTGTTAGAAAAACAAGTCCTGTTTTTTTTTTCTTGTGTGTTTTGACTCATAACAACTCTATGTCAATATAATGAAACACTGCCCCATCTTGTGCCATCCTTGCAGTGTTTCTTTGGCTTGTGTTTATTGTTGCAGCCACTGTGCTATCCATCTATATTGGGGCTGAGTCTATTTTCTTGCCCTTCAACTGTATCAAGAATTGAGTCTTCCTCTTGGACAGTGGTTTTCAACATTCTTACTCACGACCCTTTCATCCAGTTCCTCATGTAGTCGTGACCAACCAACCATACAATTATTTTTGTTGCTACATCATAGCTGTAATTTTGCTACTGCTATAATTCAGGCCACCCCATGAAAGGGCTGTTTGACCCCCTAAGTAGACATGACCCACAGGTCGAGAGCCGCTGCTCTAAACGAAGGGGAGATTCTCTTAAGGTCTTCTTCAGCATATTGTTAGAAGCACAAGTCCTGTTGTTACTGTTGTTGGGTGCAGTCTAGTGGGTTTGGCTCATAGCCACTCTCTGCACAATATAATGAAACTCTGGGGGTCTTAAAGGCTTGAAGGCAAACAGGGTGAAATCTAGCTCAGAAGCAACAAAGCCCACAGAGAAGAAGCACACAAGCCGAAGTGAGCACGAGGTGTTGAAGGGATCAGGTAGCAGACACCAAAGAACAAAAACCATCATTGTGTGATCACCTTCCCCACATAAACGCTGAAGATGAATGTGTGCATAAGTATGTGTGGTGAAGAAGGCTGATGGTGGCCGGCTATCAAGGGATATAGCGTCCCGGGTCTTAGAGGCTTGAAAGTAAACAAGCTGGCCCAGAAGCAACAAAGCCCACATGGAAGCATCACACCAAAATGTGTGATCATGAAGGGCTGAGGGGACCAGTTTTCAAGCAACAAAAGCGGGAGGTGGGACTATATCATCGTGAATGAGGGGAGTGCATGACGGGGGACCAATGCCCACCTGTAGACAACTGGACATCCCTTGCGGAGGGGTAGTGGGAAGGAGATGAGTCACTCAGGGTTCAGTGTAGCAATAATGAAACTCACAACCTTCCTCTAGTTATTAAACGCTTCCTCCCCTCACATCTCATGATCCCAATTCTACCTTGCAAACCTGGTTAGACCAGAAGATACACAGCGGTACAGACGGGAACTGGAAACACAGGGAATCCAGGACAGATGAACCCCCCAGGACCAGCGGTGAGAGTGGCGATACTGGGAGGGAAGTGGGTATAGAAATGGGAAACCGATCACAAGGATCTACATATAACTTCCCCCCTGGGAGATGGGCAACAGAAAATTGGGTGATGGGAGATGCCGCGCAGTGTAAGATAAGAGAAAATAATAATGTATAAATTATTAAGGGTTCATGAGGGAAGAGGAGCAGGGTGAGAAGGGGATAGGGGAAAGGGGAAATGAGCTGATTCCAGGAACCCAAGGGGAAAGCAAATTTTGAGAGTGATGAAGGCAACGAATGTATAAGTGTGCTTTACACAATTGGTGTATATATGGATTGTGATGAGTTGTATGAGCCCCAATAAAATGTTCTAAAAAAGAAAAAGAAAGAAATGTCTATCAATGAATGAAGGCAACATATGTACAAAATGCCTGATGCAATCAATATGGATTGCAACAAAAGTTGTAAGAGTCTCCAATAAAAGATTTTTAATAAAAATGTATATATAATAAATATTTTCCTAACTTATATAAATGATTAATAAGAATAAAATTAAGCAGCCTGGGCGTTTTATAGGAAAAAATGATAAAAGAACAAATGAGAGATTCAGCAGGAAGCAATGGATAGGAAAATATTATAAGGAAAGTTTTCTCTTATATGGAATGTACATTCTCTTACACGACAACAATCAGAATATGCCGTAAGAACCTCAGACCAAATACTAGAATAAAATAGAGGAAAACATTCCCAACCCTTCAATAAAATGCTATATGCTTTGGATGATTTTCACAAAAGTTCAAATTTTTTAACAAAATATTTTGTTCATTCAAATTTTTAATTATGCATAAATTTATGTCTACTTGCATTACATCTCATAAAAAGGCATAAGAATTGTTTTTGCACTGTTTAAAACTAAATAGAAGATAGTGAAGGTGAAAAATAGTTTTCGTGAATGTTGCTTTGAAATACAAATGGCATTGTCCTAAGAAATTTAAATGATTTAATTTTTTTAAATCATTTTATTAGGGACACATACAATTCTTATCACAATCCATACATACATCAGTTGTGTAAAGCACATCCGTACATTCATTGCCCTCATCATTCTCAAAACATTTGCTCTCCACTTAAGGCCTTGGCATCATGTCCTCATTTTTCTCCGCCCTCCCTGTTCCCCCCTCACTCATGAACCCTTGATAATTTGTCAGATCTTACATTTTTTGTATCCCTTCACCCACTTTTCTGTTGTCCATCCTCCAGGGAGGAAGTTATATGTAGATCCTTGTAACTGAGGTCTCAGAGCAGCTGGGTGTGATGCAGGGGAGGCTCTGGAAGCAGCTGAAGACACTGTGGGAGTTGGCAGCCCAACAGTGAGGGTCACTGCATTCGGGGGTACCAGAAAACTGGCTGGGGTTGCTTATTCCCCTAGATGTTACCCCTGCCTTGGAGAGAACCGTGACAGAGGCCTGTAGACATGTGTCAGGAAAAGATGAGTCCTTCACTGTTTCCTCTTCCCACAAACCTTTGAGGAGAGCCTGCAGGGCAGGGGCTCAGCTCCCTGGCTCCAGTCACCTGCCCTTCCCCACAGCCACACCCTCGCCAGCCCCAACTCCCCCTGGCCTGGGTTTGCTTCTTGAATCCAGAGGAGCAGCCTGGGCAAAGACCATGAAGAACCTTGTCCTTCAGGCAGCCCCTTTGATTGGGTCCCTTGTCCTGCAGAGTGTGGACACATGCACACTAACTGTTGGGGGCCTCAGCTGTCACCACAGGGACCAGGATCTGAAGAGGATGCTGGCACTGCAGGGCTTCCTGAGGGAAGCCGAGGACATGCAGAGCTGGCTGAGCAGCCAGCAGCTGGTAGCCAGAGGAGAGAGGACTATGAGCACACCCTAGTGAGGAAGGGGCTAGGGGCAAGGAAGGTGCCCACGAGCCGAAGGAAGACGGGTGGTGGGGGGGGGGCTGCATGCACAAGGGGCTGATGGGGAACATCAGTCTGGACTGAGGACAGCTGTGGCTTCCTATTCCCCTCTCTGCGTAGAGGGGCAAGTTCTGTGGCTGTCCAGTCTTGCCCTGCCCAGTCACTCACTGAGGTGTCTCACAACCACACCAGCCAGGGCCCCCTGGAACCCTTCTCCTCTCTTCTCAGCTCCTCTTAACCAAGTTTGCAACGTTTCAGCACCAAGTGAAGATGGGTGGCCACCAGGGGGCAGCCTGCCCCACTAGCGGAGAGCCTGCTGGAGTGGCGGTCCAGCACTGCCCCCAGGGCCCAGCAGTGGTGACAGGACCTACAGTGAGTACCAGCAGCCTGGAGCAGGGGTGAGTTTGGGGGAGGTGCTGGGCATGGGCTGGAAGGGCTTCCAGGGAGACCCTTGCTGTGCTGCGGCTCTGCCAAACCCCTGAGAGGTGAACTTGCTTTCTGTGTGCCCACATTGGGGGCCCGGGCCACGTGTTCCAGGGAGCAACTTGTGCAGCCTGTAGCTTGGGACCCCTTACTTAAGCTGAGAGGCCATGTCAGACGACCTTCAGCAAAGCTCAGCCTTTGAGTTCTGGGCTTCTGGCTTCAGGGCACGGTGAGGGCAGCTGCTGGTTCTGGCCCAGCTGCAAGCAGCCTGGCTGTACCTGGCCCTTCTGGGGACTCCAGATAGCACTGGGGAAACTGGGTGCACCGAGAGCCTGGGTTACTTGCTAGAGACCACAGCTAATTAGCAGTGAAGTTGAGACCCGATATGGCCCTCACCATAAAAAGGAAGTGTTTTCTGCCCTGGTGACCCTTGGCCTTCCCTGAGGTCAAGGGTGACCATAGCAGCCATATGAAGAGTGTCAGAAGCAGGGCACAGTGACTGCCTCAACCTCCCCACTCTCCCCTGCCTGGGCTCTTCCAGTCTTGGCCTAGTGCCTCTATTTCTGGGGAGCAGACTGGAGAGTCCTCCACCCCTGCAGGACCCACAACCTTCCTATCAGTGCCAGCGGATCTGAGAAGGCACAGTCTTGCAGGGTATGACCAGGCTCCCTGGAAATGGTCCCATTGAAGATCTGGAGAGCAGACCGATTGTTTTCCTTTGATTGTGTTACAGACACCTTACAGGAGAGAAGGACGTTTATAGATCACTGTCTACAGTTTCTGACCTTCAAAGCACTCAAATCATTGCCATCGAGTCGATTTCTATCATCGAGGCCCTATAGGACAGCACACGACGGCCCCTGTGTCGCTGAGGCTGTCACTACGGGAGCAGACAGCCGAGCCGCGTCTTTGTGATGGGTTTCAGACCACTGACCTTGCCATGAGCAGCAGCCCAAGGCATGCCTTTTTCTGACCTTGGGTTTGACTAATATATATATATATACACACATATAATGCACATATATATATGAATTTTAATATAGAGGGTTTTGTTTTAAGTGGAAACATGCAGAGCAGTTTAACAATTTATACACATTTTGTTTGCAGCCCTCATAATATAACACAGCACTCTTCTTGCCTTCTCCCTGGCCCCTCCCTCCCTCCTGAACTTTGAGGGCAAATGCTCCCCTTTGCTCTGGGAAGCACTTGCCTCACAGGTGCCATGCGTTCACTTTATCAGCTCGACTGTTGCTTGGGCAGGGGTGATTCCCAGAGCTGGGCTCTGTGTTGAATTTGAAGGGCCCTGGTCTCGGGGTTCCAGCAGTCCCTGTCAAACTTGTAATGCCCTCTTCATGAAGTCACCTTCCATTGGCTTTCAAGCTGTGCACAAGTTGCCAGTTTGAGCTCAACCAGAGCAGTTTGAGGCGGTGGCTGGGCACCATCTAACTCTCCTGGTCTCCAGGACAAGGATGGAGGGCTGTGGTGTTGGTGGTCCTTTAGTCCTGTGGACTGCTTTACTTCAGTTTTTTATTTTCTTCACTCGTCAAATCCAGATGGGGAGAGAGGGGATCCTAGTTGCTAGAGGTGGCTTTGCAATGGAGACAAACATTTTATACTAAAGTGAGATTCTTACGTGACATTTGCGTGACTGCAGCAGCCCCTGCTCATCTTCCTCCGTACTCACCCTAGCTGACCACCTTCATGCCTCAGAGGATGGGGCACTCCCTCTGCCCGTCCACCCTCAGGTCCTCACTTTCAGTCCCACAGGATCCTGTGGTATCAATCCCCCCCCCTATCAGCCCCACCCCCAGCCTACACAAGGATTACAAACCCTTGCTCCACTCAGATTCTCTGTAGCTAGTGTCACCTCCCCTGTGTTCCTCAGAGTGTGCTCTGCCCCCATGAGATTATTGATTGGTTTCCACCCATAGGGACCCTCTGTGTCCCACAGGGCTTGCTCTGGGGGCAGCTCTCAGAGGGCGAAACCAGGAAGAGGAGGGGAGGGAGCAGTTGGGCAGAAGAAGCTGTGATGGACCCCACAGAGCCAGATTGCCCATGGAGGACAGGACCCTGTGGCTGTTTTCCCGAAGGGGTGCCCCTCAGGGTAGGTCAATTCTCTGGAGACCCCACCACAGGTGGAGGCCCCTCGACCCCTCCTCAGTCCCGCCCTCCACACCCTCACCTACATTTGGAGCTGGGTGAGCTTCTCCTCATGGGCCGCCAGTTGCCTTTTCAAGTCCTGGTGCCAGGCATGTGGCCCTCTAAGGGGCGGATCCCTGCTCACTCCACAGTCAGGGTCTAGCAGGAGGTCCTCTCAGGCGGCCAGCCAGACCTCGGCCTGACCCAGCATTCCACGCAGCTCCTCCTAGTCCTGGCTCACCTGGCAGTGCTCCTGGTGAAGGGCCCAGGCCATCCGGAGCTCCTGCAGCTGCCTGTCCAGTTCCCGGGGACACTGTGACCTGGGGGGCAGAGGGCTGTTGGGAGGGGCGCAGGGTGTCGCCTGGGTGGGGCAGGGCTGGGTTACCGTGGAGCAGGGAGCAGCAGGAAAGTGAGCTCTGGCCACGCACCACCCTGGCCCTAGCCCTCAGCGCGCACATCTCTGGGGCCATGACGTGGCTGGTGTCCAGCAGCTGCTACCCCGCTGGCCGCACTGCCTGGGCTCTCAGGCAGAGCTCCTGCCCCAGTGTCTCCTTGGCCCCAGCTGGCCCTTCTGAGGATATAGACTAGCGCCTGCTTCTCTTGAGCCCGAGTACTGGGTGGGGGACAGGGCATGGGAACAGGTCTCAGGGCCAGAGGGCAGAACAGGGAGGAGGCAGGGAAGAGCTGGGTGCCCCCACCCGCATGGAACAGAGCGAGCCCCCATCCAGGTGGGGTGGCACATACAGCTGTTCCTGGCAGTGCCTGAGGAAGGTGTGGCCTTGGCTACCCACTCCAGCTGCTGGCCCTTCTCCCAGGCCTTCATGTTCAGGTGGCCCAGGCCTCCAGCACCTCAGCCAGCTGCTCGGCCAGGCCCTCCTTGACCGCAGGGTGTACCTGGATGGCCTCCATCCCCATCTGAACCACCACCTCGTCCACAGCCACCAGCTCCCTCTGCAGCTGGCAGAGAGCAGGCTGAATACTCCTCCACCCAGGACTCTGCAGGCCATCCTGGCTGTACCCCAGCCTAGGTGAAGCCCAGGCCCGTCACCCCCCATCCCAGAGGGGGAAGGGGCGGGCTGCAGTCCTGCCTGGGGTCAGCTGGGGGTGAGGGTTCCTCATCCATCCATTGCCTACAGAAGAGGGGTTCTTGCGGGGGGGTGGGACTGGGGCCCTCCCCTGCAGGAGGCGGTGCTGGCGCTGCAGGACCTCCACAGACACCAGGTCGTGGCCAAGGACAGCACCCTCCACCAGGACCACCTTCTCCATGTGGCCCCACAGCTCGAGCGCCGCCTTGTGGAAGTCGAGGGCACAGCGGGAAGGAGGGCCAGCAACTTTCTCCCTGAGAACAGGGCCACCTCCTTTTGAGCAAAGACTGTGGCTTGGGGATTTGTGGGGCTTTAACACGGAGGGAAATAGGACGAAGACTCTATTCCCTAACTTATAACAGGGAGAATCTGGAAAGCTGGTATTCCACGGTAGGAAAGCCTCTACTTTGGTAAGTTAGAGGTAAAGTCCAAGTACATTATCCTGCTTTAAAAATCATTCCCACGGATTCTCCGTTAACAGCTAGGCTGCCATAATGTGAGCACATGGCTGATTGTATCTCTGTGTAGAAGCAGATATGATCCTTTTGCCCTCTCTTCCCACCGTGACACCCAGCCCCCGTTGTAGCTTCCCCCAATGCAGGTATTAGCTTTCCTCACCTTGGTGAGCTCAAGTACAGGGGCCTTACGATAGATACCGCCCACCTTGTGACCATGTCACTACTGAAGAGGTGTGTCTCCAGGCTCCCTATACACGTCCCAAGATAGCAAAGTTTCCACTTCTCCCAGTTCCACGTGGTCCATCAAAGGAGCTGAAGTGAGCATGCCTAATAAAACATGTCTGACTCTGTATTGTATTCTCTCGCCCCTGTCTTTCCTGTCCTCTGTTACTTTACCGTGACCTTTACCTATTATCATAGCTGTACATTCGCGCCCTTAGGTAGTTAGAAGATGGATGGTTTCCTCTGATAACAGCAGGTTCCTGATGAGGCCCGGGGGCCACAGGCAGGGCCCGAGGGAGGCAAGGGTCCTGACACGCAAGTTGGGTGGAAGGCAAAAAGATGGGGAGCCCTGGGCACATGAGGACGGCGGCTCAGGGAGCGAGTGGGCTGCCTGTCAGGGGGTCTGCCTGTAGCACCTCCAACAGTCAGTGAGGAGAGGGCTGGCCCCGGGGCCACCCAGCCCCAGGATTTCGGTTGCAGGACCTGTCAGGTGCTCAGTGCACTGAGACACCAGATCCCGAGCAAGGAGGTTGTGGGGAGGTGAGGCAAGGAGCTCTAAGAGTGGCGGTCAGCAAGAAGACCAGCAGGGCCTGTGCCCCCAACGAAACTGCGGCCCGTGCTCAGGGAGCATTGGGAGAGCCCACTTCGTGGTCCTGCCACAAGGAGTGACCTGCGCTGAACGACTCCAAACTGGGGGCAGGAAGGAGCGTGGTTGGACGGGGAAGGATGATTGATGCTGGGAGCTGGAGTCAGCCATGCCCCTTCATACAAACATGTGCACACGAGAATACACACAGAAGTATGCATGCACACACCCACATGCCCACCCCTACACATGAGCACACACACACACACACACACATGCACACACATCTGGGGTAGGCCCCTGTGTCCCGAACCCCTTGGCTATCACTGGCCTGTCCCTCTGGGCACCCACCTCTGTGCGGGCTTTCATTGCCTTGTCCAGCCTCACCCATGTGGCCTCAACGCCGCTCCTGTGGACTTGACTCTGGGCCATGGAGCTGGGTAGGCGAGTTCCAGGGCACCTGCCAGCTCCCTCAGGGCCTGCACCCTGGCAGCCCCACACTCTGCCCTTTCTCCCGGAAGACCTTGAACTTCTCTTCCAGCATCTGCCAAAGGTGGGGCTGGAGGGGGTCAATGTGGATGGAATTCAGGCAGCTCCTAAAACTCACGAAAGGGCCAGCTGGTCCCAACAGCTCCCACATCCCTCAGCCCTGGTTCTAGAACTCTGCAGGGCATCTCCTGCGCCCTCAGCCCACCCAGCATCTACCCTACCCTCCGTTCCTCCATCCACTTTCCCAGCACGACTCACTCCACACCCTCCAGATCCTGCCCACACTGTCTCTGGAGATAGCCCGAGTTCAGGGAACCCAGGGCAGCCCCTGCTGTCTGCAGGCTGTGGAGGAGGCAAACCTGGGTCGGTGGATCAGGGAGCCTGGTCACAAAGCCCACTTAGTAGGGTCACTTTCCCAAGCCAAGGGCTCCCTGCACCTGCAGGGGTGTTCTGGGAAGAGTTGAGCTGGGCTGAGGATGCCCTGCACAGCCCCAGGCTGACCCAGGTCACAGTACAAGCTACTGCGTTTCCAGCCCAGATGGAGCTTAGGCGAGATAACGATTTGCCCATGATCCTAGCCCAGAGGCTGGCCCGGAGTCTCAGGGGCCCTGCATTTGCTGCATGCAAGAACCATGGAGGGGTGCAGCTTCTACCTTTGAAGGGTGTGCAGTCTCCTCCAAACACACAGCATGCCTGGGTGGCACACAACGTGGCTACCTGCGGAGTGCCGGGCTTTAGAATGACCCCACCTACTGACTCATGGGGATCCTCCAGAGGGTTTGCAAGCCAGTAAATCTTTCCAAGAGCAGGGAACCTCTTCTTTCTCCTGAGGAGCAGTTAGTGGGACTGAACCAGGCAACAGCCCAACACTTCCCAAGCAGGCCTCCTGGAGCATCGTTAGAGCAAGGGGTAAACTGCTAGTGATAATGGGCTCCTGGGAGGAGAGTTTGCAGAAAGGCCTGAAGCGCTGAGCAAGATCTCAGGACGGTGGCCCTCTGGGAGCTTAGGACAAGTTCAAAACCCAGCCAGGAAGCTGAAGGGCTGACCAGACAGAAGCTGAGGGGGAGGAATGAGAATGCTGGGATAACTGCTGACCCCCGGCTGGGGGCAGGGCTTCCTGGTTGAAGCTGTGGGAGCTGACTCAGGCCAGACTCCACCTGCTTAGAGACGCTGAGGCCACCCTCAAAGTTCACAGCCAACTGTCTCACGTGCTCATCCATATCCAGGTGGGTGCCTGGGGGAGGGGGTGGCTTCTGCAAGTGCTGCCACCCCAGGCCCAGAGTCCCACCCTCAATGCCCGGGCCCTTGGCCACCATGCTGTCTCAGGAGAAAGCCACAAGCCTCCCAGATGCTGTGTCCCACTGGGTGGAGGCCCCCCTGAGGAGACATGGATCGCACCAATGAATCACACAATCTGCCTCTGACCCCTTGAGGCCTCATCACCCCCCACTATCATCACCCCAGTGCCGCTTCCCACTCTAGACTAGAGTGCATAGGTATTAGCAAGAGATAAAACTCACAACACATGGAACCCAGGAACAGGAATGGGAATAGAGATACCAAAAGTGTAGGGGGAAGAGGGGTAGAGGATGGGAGGAAGGAGAACCGATAGCAATGAATGACATATAACTGCACACCCCTCGCAGGGAGAGGAGCAACAGAAAGCTGAGGATAAAAGAGACAATGGTCGATGTGAGATATGAAAATAATAACAATCTATAATCTATCAAGGAACCACGAGTGGGGGAGGAGGAAAAAAGGGGGAGCTGATCCCAAGGGCTAAATAGAATGTAAATGTCTAGAAAAGAATGATGGCAATATACGTATGACTATGTCAGATACAATTGGTGTATGGATTGTAACAAGAGTTGTAAGAGCCCCCAATAAGGACACACTGAGGATGATGAAATACACCACTGAAAACCTTATGCTAATCATTGATACACTGTCAGGTAGTGGAGGACTAGTAAAACTAGGCAGAACCTTGTCAGAGAGAGGACCAGATGACGAACACTTTTGGTCAGATTAAAGGGGAGGATCAGTGACAAAGAGCCAGGCCGTTTGCAGGATGCATGGCCACGGGAGCTGCAACGATGGGTTCAAACATCAGAAAGAAATGAGGGTGGTCCAGGACTGGCAAGCCTTTCCTTGTCCTGTACATTGGGGTTGCTTTGAAGCAGACCCACTGGACAGGACCTACCAACAAGACCAACCGAGGAAGAGGAAGCCACTATGGTCCCAGAAACAGACATCACTAGGACGTGTCAGGAGACTTTTATAAAGGTAACCAATGGCCTGGCCCTTCATCACAGAAAGCTGGGGAGGCACCATTGTCCTGGTTTACCAGACGTTCCCCAGATAAATTACTGTCCAGCTGCCCATAGGATCGAGAAATACCTATAGACATGACGGAAGGGAGGTTCACTCCGCTATGGGAATGTGCTAATCTGTGCACTGAAATGTTGAAATCCACAGACACACGTGTATAAAAGAGAGTTGTAATTAAATATTAAATGCACATCAAGAAAACTTCCCTAAAAGATCTTTTTAATCTCATAAGCCCACCATTATGCCATAGGCCCCCCAGAATCCACAACCATCTACAAAAGAGATGGAATGAGGCTGACTGCTATTAAGAGCAAAGTCAGAGAAAGCAAAATAATCTCATATTTGGTGGGCATCTGCATATAGCTGGGGAGCACCCAAAGCTGTTTCACGTAGATAATGTGGCTTCTGCTGAGATATGTCTGAGTGTACGTGAAGTTTGGAAGGAGTAACATTTAACTGGCTAAGGCATCATCTCACTTTACTGAATTTCAAAATCAAGATGCTCAAGAACTTGCAATGCTAAAGTGACCAATGCATGAATCATTCCGCCCTTCAATTAACACCACCTGTGCATTTTGGACATTTGGCATGATAAGCTAACAATATGAGTGAGCATAACCTGTTGTGAAAAACAGGAAGATACAGAAAGCTCCATTGTTTAATGTAATTATTGTATACGGGAACATGCAGGATGTAAAATTTCCCATATGTATCTGAAGATGGAAAATGACAATGCCCCTTGACCAAAAAAAACAAACAAAAAAAAAACCATGTTGAGGCACTCTCAAAATGAAAAAGGTAAATCTGGGTGAGGCAACACAGAAGGCAGCCAGTGAAACGCGGCATGTTAAGATTTCCTTCACATTCAAATAGTTGAAAATCTAAGGCATGAGCTGAGAATAGTAAAACTGTTTGATGCTCCATAATCGGTGCAGAGAAAACACCAGAATAATTGCCTCTTCCTTAATATACTTGAATCTGCTGGAGTTACATTTGGAGGTGAGATATGGGAAACTGTTTGAATTACAATAGTATAGAAGTAAAAGCAATTTTACACTGTGAGAAGCTCAAGTGTTTTCATTGGAATTGGTTGTCTGAATGACACCCACCTGGAGCTTTTTTTTTTTTTCTTCAGTTGTAGCTTTTGATTCTGTGTCTTCTCTTCTGCAGGCTAGGTTTTCAGGGTATTGACTGCTCTTTCTAGACTTTTGACAAACCTTTAGTCTGCAGGTTTAAGGTCTGGTGCTGGCTGCACTTTTGCCTATGGGAAGGAGAGGGACACAGAATCAAAGGGTTTATTCAGATGGTCTATGTGTCCTAACTTAGAAGTCAGACAGAACAGTCTGGTTACTGTAGTTGCCATCCGCCTGGGACTGGGTTTTGCCTGCAGAAGAATGATAGGGATAAAAGTGATGCAAACTGAAGCAAGTATCTTTAATATATTGATGCGTTCAGACTCCAGCCTAGACACTGATCCTTTCTGGGGACATTATATGCAGTCTCCCCTGACTCCAAAACAGTTCTGAGGAGTCGGTGATTGTGACTGAGTAGGAGGGCTCACTGCCTAGATATCACACGTCGTAGGTCCACATGAGGGCTATTCCACGTCAAGCGGTGTCTTAGTGTGCCTCAATCAGTGTTTCCACCCAAATCCCTAGGCTTCTGAATTTCCTAGAACCCTGTGTCCTGCAGTCCCTTTTACCCAATAACCCTGGTGTTTATACTTTATAACCACATTTTCATTTGTGGAGATTAAAAATTGTTATTAAATAATGTGGTTTATGGAAATTGAAAAAATAAGCCACTAGAAGCTTACTTGGCTAAAAAAATATGCCAGTTTGCAAGGAAATGTCTGGAGAGGCTGCGTAGGCAGTAATAGAGCCGGCTCAAAGTTGGCAGTCAAGCACTTGCTTCATTGAATGTGTGTCACTATCCACAGTGTTGGAAGTAAATTGGCATCATGAAACAGGTTCCTGAAAGGTCCCCAAATCACTATTCCAAGGATTTAAACCATACTTTCCCCCATTCCATTTAACCTCCAGATCATTCAAGCTTTTAAAAAACAGGTCAATTTCACATTCAGTTCATCAGCCCACACCTCAATTGGCTCATATCAGTTCAAAGACCCAGAAAACACAATCTCTGAGTTGTCCTGTATTACACTTTTGATGAGCTGCATTATGACCATCTGCTTCACTTTCTGTTTTTAGAAAGTTTATCATAAGTAGCATGCACTCATGCTATACCACACACCTCTAATGCCATTGTAGCTGTAAGTTTATATCCATAGTATTCAAGCCCCACAGACTGATGAAGGTGAGATATATAAAGCTAGGGGGTGGGAGTCCCCCATCCAGAGATTTTTCACTTTTTTTAATATTAACAAATACACACATTAGTTTCTCTTGTTAGTTTTTTACAATTTTTAAAAAGATGCCCAGTTACTGTTTTGTTGGGGATTTTATATTTTGTGTTTGTTTTTATTTTTTACCTCTTTTGTATAAGGAGGGAATTTATAGGGAAATATGTACTTTATGGAATAAAGTTTAAGAACTAATATATATTTTATCTTAAATAAATTAACGTATCTTTGATCTTACAGCTAAATCACTGATTATATATTTGCAGAGCTGACTTAAAGGATGAAAGTAAATTCTATCAAGAGTGTTACTTTTGACTTCAAAGCCTTCCTAATAAAGTCTTTTAACTACCTGTGGAAAAAAATAAGAAAAGAAAAGCTAGTATCATGAGGTATTTGACTTCGGTCAGAACTGCCTCATGACAGAATCGTCAGGATGGGGCCGGTCATAACTCAGGACTGAGTATACTTGCATCCAAACTGTTACTGTTGGGTAGATTCCAAGTCATGGAACTACCAGGTGTGCAGAGCCAAACTGAACCTTGTGAGATAGAGGCTGCAAGGCTCTGTGAGGGTTCAAAAGCAAACCACCAGGTCTGCCTTCTGAGGTACCACGGTATGGGTTCAGATGATTGTTTAAGTTATGAATTGAGCACTTAACTGTTTGTGTCACCCAGAGATGGCATGGAGGAAAATAGTTTTTCACTGTTTAGTGACTTTCCGAAACGGAAACGGGTGCTTATTTGTGTCTTGCCTTTTCTTATATTACTTGGGTTAGTCTGAGTACATTAGAGTACATGGAGAAAAAATCCCAAACCAGTGCAGCCCAAGTCTACAAGTCCAACATCAGCGCATTTGTCACACCTCAATCCACTGTGTCCTCCAACATCTTAACAAACACATGCAGTGAGGTTGGCTACAGGCGGAATGAACTGTCCATCTGGGTTTCTGAGGTTGTTACCTCTTTACTGGAATTAAAAGCGCCTTTTTTGCACCTGGAGCGGTTGGTGTTTGTAACCACTCAGCCACGAGGGCTCCATCTCCTTGTGCAGGACTACTCGTGATTTATTATCTACCCTAATGCTGCTCCCAGGGTGGTACATGGGCCGGTGATAAACTGTGAACTATTTAAAATCTGTCCATTTGTAGCTAGGTACAGAAAAGAAGGTCAGAGGGCAGGTCACTGCTATTTCCAATTCCAGCAATGTCATGTAAAGGGCAAAGCGCGTAGCAGGGATTCTAGACTAAGGACACACTGAGGATGACGAAATACATCGGGGAAAATTACTTGTGATAAATCAGAGCTCCTGAGAGGCTGGGTCAAAAGTCGGGGAGGGCCAGACTCCAGAGTGGGTGGCCTGGGTTCCCACCCTGGCTTTGCCAGTCGTTCACTGTATATCCTTGGCAAGGCATCTCACCTCTCTGGGTTCCACTTTCCTCAGCCATGAAACAAATCAGCCAACGAATCTAAAAACAAATAACCTCACTGCTGTTGAATCCCTTTAGACTCACAGTGACCCTATAGGACAGGGTAACACTCCCCATGTGGGTTTTAGAGACTGGAACTCTTTATAGGACCAAACTGCAACTTCTGCCCTCACCCCAAACTTAACATGTTTCTAATCCACACAAACATTGCCAAGAACACACTGTATCAGCGAATGGACAGTCTAAAAGTCAATCACAATTCCATGTATTACGGTGGGTAAGACACACGGAGGGAAGTCAGTGTGAGTACAGATACGATCCGCCCATGCAGGGAGGGAGCTGTGTATTGTAGGGTGCTGTAAGGGCCTGAAAAGAAGGAAGCATTCTGACTCTGGAGCATTTGGAGAGGGAGTTTCAAGTCAGGTTTCTTACTTTGATCCAGGGTTCTTCATCTCATAGTTTCCCACTTGGAATCTATATTGTTTATGATTCAGTGCCTACCCTTAATATTTGTGGATTCAAAGTTGTAAGAAGAGAAAACATTCTGTTGGAGAGGAAAACAAACAAATGAGCTTGTTCTACAGGGAGTGTATATTACTCTGTCAGGGGTGATCAGCATATGTCTTGAGGTCAGTATGTTAGTCTGGGTGGATTGTAGAAATCAATTCATAGGCACTTCTATGTGTATAGAAAGAGCTTTATAGAAGCAGCAATTGTAAATTGAGAAAGCATACCAGCCCAGGACAGATCAAACTTATAAGTCCAATAGTAGTCCATATGTCTGACACCAATCTGTAAATTCCTCTCGATTCATGCAACATATGCAACAACGCTGAGTACAGGCAGATCACAGGCTAGTTAGTGGGTGGAAGGTCTTGTGGATCCAGTGGCCTTGAAAGCATCTTAGTGCTAACATGGGTTTCCATGGGACTCCTCCAGCTCCAAGGCTCTGGCTGCTATTTGCGTAGCTCCATGTGACTTGTGAACAGGAATGCCTCGCATGGAGAGAATGTATGTGGCCTCTAGTGAGATGTTTATCTTATTTGCACCTCCAAATTAGGTCATTTAGCTGCAAACTGATTGACAGGCTAGAGTTCATTCCTTTGCAAGTTGACAGGAAATCACTTAACTGCCACAGTCGAATAGCTTTCAGGCAGACTCAGTGAAGTTCCTGGGTAGTGCTAACTGTTAAGGACTCAACTAATGGCTGTAAAGTTGGTGGTTTGAAAATTGGTGTCATTTATTCAAGTATAATATATTGAAAAAAGTTGCTTTTCACCCAAACTAAAAGTCTGCTAAAACTGATCATTTCCAACTCCTAGTAATCCTATAGGACAGATGAGAACTTCTCATATAAGAATACCAAGCCTGTAGTTCCTTATGAGGTTATTCTAACAAAAATTTCTCCCACAGAGCAGTTGCTGGGTCTGAATGATTGACTTTTCATTTAACTACTGGGCAAGTCACCACTGTACAACCATGGTAGGTAGTTCTTACCTATCCATTCAAGTGAAAATTTTAAAATATTATATTCTGTCAAATAATCATTATAGTTTAAAATTATATATTTCCGAAAGTCTTGCTGTTTTTCTTCCTGACTCTTTCCCTAGATCAAGGATCAGCAAATTTCTTTTTTGAAAAAGGCCTGAAAATCATACTTTATGATTCCACTGGTCATATACTCTTGGAGACTATTACTGAACCCAACTGATGGAGTGTGAAAATAGCAGCAAGCAGTAGAGAAGGACATAGCCATGTGCTGATAGAATTTTATTCACAAAGAGAGACTCTTGGCCATGAGCCTGTTAACCAAAGCCCTATCTGAAGGTCTGCATAAGTAACAGACAACATTCTTCCTTAAAACAATTTTATTGGAACTTCATGTACATATGCTTCAATTCAATAATTCAGTCATATCAAGAATAGGTGTAGAGCTGTCTATCTTCTCTGCACCAAGAGCAACTCCCCTGACACTACTCCTCATCCCCTGAAAATGTATGCCTGCACCAAATTCATCTCCACCCTTTCCTTGGTCAGGAACACCTCCCAGTTGTTTACTCGACCCTTGTCTGTGTAGGTGCCGAAATAACTGGAGACACTGACAGATGAGCACTTCATCAGCTCGAGAGTCCCACATTCCCTGACCTCACTGATCCCTTGTCGAAGCTTCTAGTCAGCACCATCTCAAGGGACATTGACATAGCAGCCAAGCTCATTGGAGCCGGGACTGGAACAGTTGGAGTGGTGTCTCTGGAGCCGGCATTGGGACTGGGTTTGGGAGCCTCATCCTCGGTTATGCAGGAACCCCTCTCTGAAGCAGCAGCTATTCTACATCATCCTGGGCCTTGCCTTCTTGATGGCTTTTAATGTAGGGGTTTTTAATATAATATTCACATGTAATACACTTGCATAGTTAAATCACTTTTTAAAAGAATTGTAAATATATATATACCTATATCATAACAAATTCTTATGTTCCCTCCCCCTCTTGCATTCATTGCTTGCTCCCCAAATCCCCTCACCCTCCTGACTCCTTTGCTCCCCACATGCCCCAGAACAATGTATCAGTTATTGTCTCTAAGTATCCACTCCTTCTGTGCTTAACACACTTGGAAACCCAATAGAAACAATAAAACACATAGAAACAATAAAACACAAAAACAAAACAGCAGGAAGAGAATAAAAACATTATAAAAATGAAAGTAAAGAGTAAGAAAGGAAAGTTCACCTTCAGTATTTTAAAGTCCAGAGGTGGGTGGGGATCTGTTGTAGAACAAGTGAGAAATACTTGACCCTAGAGCAAATTCAGGTTGGGTCAAGAGGTAGGTCAACTGACCAAGTATCATATTATGCCATGGTCTGATCCACTATGATCAAGTTTGCAGTCATCTCTGTCTGATAATAAAGCTTGTCAAGAGGATCTGCCAAATGCCTAATATGACTAGATATTCTCCAGATGGACTTTGAGTTTCCACTGTCCACTTAGCCTTTAACAAATTGGAGGTTCACAATTGTAGCTCTGAAACTTTTCCCTTCATCATATTTGTATTTTGTTGTCACCATCTTTGGATCACACAGGCTGATGTGCTTCTTCAGTGTGGACTTACTTGACGCCTCACTTAGACTGGTGCTTGTTTGATAACAAGACCTTTAAGACCCCAGATAATCGATAGCCTTGCGCCATTTGCTTTCTTCACCACACTTTGCTCTAATGCCCTTATCTTTAGTGATCTCCCCATGAAGGCGAGGATTGTGCAGAGCCATGTTATAAGATCCTGTCCTCAGAATAAGATCACCTAGAGCACTGATCTAGCTAAATCTTGTCACAAACCATGGGCACTTCTATCGAGTACCTGGAAAGTGACAGGTGAGACTCCACAACCACCAAGGTAGATGAGGAGGACGAAATGAGAAGAGAAGTGGGTGCTCCCCCCTTTTTTGTATGCTTTATTTATTTATTTTTAAAATATTTTATTAGGGGCTCATACAACTCTTATCTCAATCCACACATATACATGCATCAATTGTATAAAGCACATCCGTACATTCTTTTCCCTGATCACTCTCAAAGCATTTGCTCTCCACTTAAGCCCTCTGCATCAGGTCCTCTTTTTCTTCCCCTCCATCCCTCCTTCCCCCTCCCTCATGAGCCCCTGATAATCCACAGATTGTTATTTTGTTATATCTTGCCCTATCCGGAGTCTCCCTTCCCCGCCTTCTCTGCAGTCCATCTCTCAGGGAGGAGGTCTCATGTGGATCCTTTTAATCAGTTCCCCCTTTCCAACCCACTCACCCTCCACTCTCCCAGCCTCGCCCCTCACGCCCCTGGTCCTGAAGGTATCGTCCACCCTGGATTCCCTGAGCCTCCAGCGCTATTATTCTATCTTTCTGTATTTGTTTATAGTTTCTGTTATTTGTTTCCTGTTTGGAGCACAGAAGAAGACAACCACTGAGGCAATGGTTTATCTGGTAGGGGAGGGAGAAGGTAATTGGGGAGTGATCAGAGGGTGCGGGAGGCAGGAGGAAACATTAGAGCTGATTGTGATGATGCATACAGAACTCTTTTTAGGTCTGGTTTAACCAGGGAAGTGTGAAAATTATATCAAGAAAATTATTTTTAAAAAGAAACCAAACTTTTTACTGTGCGTGAAGGAGGAAGAATTTTTGCTTAGGGGACAGTGAATTCATTTTAATGGGTGTGTAGCAATTCACAGAAGAATAAAAATAATAGTTGTACAACATAAAAAGAATGGTCAGTGGCACCGAAGCACACATGTAGAAGTTGTTGAATTGGTAACTACTTTCTTGTGTATATTTTTGCAAAATAAAAAGTTACATAAATGATAATGATTATGGGGGAGAAAATAATGTAAAATTGATTGTGGTAAGGATTATACAACCCTTTTGATATGGTTGAATTACTGAATTGTATATTATGTGGATAAATTATCAATAAAATGTCATTTTGTTATTTTTTAAGAGAAGTGGATGCTCAGAAATAGTCATCATTTTACCCTCACTTTACCCAATAACCTGAATCTCTCATAGACTAACCTTGTCCTTAGGATAGGATGGAGCTACCAAGAAAGAAGGTCACCAAGGAAAATGGCATCCTCGGGAATTTCCTTCATTGTGGCTCACAGCTCAGGCCAACCACGTGCATTTCTACCAAACTGCCCATGGTTTTCAGGGAGGACTTGTTTGTCCACAGTCAGTGTGAATGATGAAGAGGAGAGATTGAATCACAGAACGCGGGTCAGGAACATCCCCTCCAGGGACCATTGCTCAGCCTTTCCTACTCGGAGCCAACCGTCTGCTTCCACAAACACAGCACACGTGGATCACCTGCAGTGTAAAATATGGCGGCACAACTCAAACTCATATTCTTCCCATGTTGATCAGAGATACCTGTGGCGGTGACACCCTTCTGGATTCCTCTTGGTGACATGGATGTTTTACCCTGTGAGCACCTTGAACATCAAACACAGTGCTTTTCATCTTAGAACTCTTTTAAATTAGATCTCCTCTGTACTCCTAGCTGTAATAGTGCAGGTAGAGGTGCTACAGACCAGTGATGGGCTCAGAAAGCTTTCTCAGAGGGCTATGTCTCACTGCCATGTCTGCAGATAGCAAGTTTCTAGATCTATCAGGCTCTGGGAAACAAAGCGTGTGTTATGTGGCAAAGAAGCCTAGTGATGACAATTTTAGCAACAGCCCCGTCTTCAAAATCAACACACTGCAACCATGATAGCTCAGCCAGCTAAGCATGTTTTAGCAATAATCTGAAACCTGGAGACACTGGCATGTATTATGTGGGAAAAGTACCAGGAGGCACGGTGAAAGGAACGTGGACAAACATCTCAAGCGTCAGGAGACCAAGAGGGCAGCAGAGGGAGCTCAGGGTACAGGGGACACAGTTTTTGCCATGGGAGCAAGGACAGGGGTGCTGAGTGCTTGTTTCCTCTTGTGTCTAGACTTTCCCAATTTACCCAAGCCGAGAGCCTCTCCGGGAACTCCTCCGGAAGGGCAGTTCAAATATCTCTTATTTTCCTGCCCTGAAAATCCATCGTTCTTCCTGAGAAGACAGGGAGAAACACATCAAACTTGGGATAAGTTGAAATCAATCCCAGAAGGCCCAGTGTTCTCTCAATGTCATTAAATTCTGCCCTCAATGTGCTTCTTTCAACACATTCCGTTTCTCTCCACTGTTGTATTTTTCCCCAAATGCCAGTTGGTTGAAACTGTATGTGTGCACATCTGACGCCAAATATCTTTTGAAGAGAAAACAACTCAAAACAAAGCATGATTTTACAATTCCTGAAATAATTTATACTTAAATTATTAAGTGCCGGGAGGCACTGAACTGCATAGTGTCTGCTGGGAGAGAGGCGTAGTCTCAAAGTTTTTGGCATTTTCAGGGCCCCAGTTGGGAGGCGTGGTCGACCATACTGGTTAAACCCATTGGCTGAATCAAGCCCATCTGACCTAGATGGCGTCTCAACCAGGTGTGCCGGCTTCCTCTCAGAAAGACCTGAATGTGAGCATGCCCTTTAGCCTTAAGCAAGGGTCGAGAGAGGCTTTGGCACGTAGAGTGACAGCCCATAGTTCTGCCTCACAGCATCAGTGTCTAAAGAAGACATGGGTGTTGGAGAGTGTGGGGCAATGATGATACTCTCGGGTGGACCTGATGGTTTCAAGGAACTCCATACTGCCCAGTCCTCGACACACAGGATAATTCCATACTGTCCAGTCCTCGACACACAGGATATACGGGAGCCTCAGTCAGGGCAGGAGCAATGAAGGCTGGAGGGAGAGAACACTGGGCTCAGAAATGCTGGGTTTTCCTTTGGCCATTCACACACACCTCTTAGGAAAAGAGATCTCTCATTGCAGCCTAACACACAAATAAGTTCAAAAGAAGAATTACCCTACAATGGCCTCAGAAGAAACAAAAGAACCTCTATTGATAAACACAGGGTTCCCTCCTATGCAAATTATTCTGCAGGCACTAGGTTAAAATCCCAGCCTTGGGTACTGAAAGCTATCAGTTCTCTTCTGACAGGGCTGTGGGTCCCTTGGGAAAGCAGAACTGTGGTCTAAAGATGCCATTTCTGTGAGTTCTGTGCCTGGTGACAGTTCCCCAACCTGAGGGTCTCATATATCAGTGTTGATTCTATGAGGATGGTTGTAACTGCAAGTGACTGACATATTCCAATTATTTTTATTTACAGGCGTCCTGTCCCAGGTGCCGCCTCAGGAGTCAGGGCCAGCACTGGTGAAACTCTCCCAGAAGCTGTCCCTCACCTGCACTGTCTCTGGTGTCTCCATCACCAGCATTGGTTACGACTGGAACTGGATCTGCCAGACCTGAGAGAAAGGACTGTGGTGGATGAGATACAGAGATTATGATGGTGGTACAGATTATAACCCGTCATTCCTGAGCCGACTTTCCATCACCAGAGACACATGGAGGAATCAGTTCTCCCTGCAGCTGAGCTCCGTGACTGCTAAGGACACCGCCATGTATTCCTGTGCAAGGAACAGTGAGGGAAGTCAGTGTGAGCCGACACAAGCCTCCCCTGCAGGGAACACATTGGGCAGCAGGGGGCATGCAGGACCCACTGAACACACACACCCAGTCCTAGACAGACACATGAATGACAGGGAGGATTTCCTGTTGAATGAGGGTTTCCTCTCTTACCTCTCAGCCACACCAGGGACAATTTTTTTTCTCTCCACTCACCTCTAAATTTACAGGCTTTTTAATTTCCTCCCTGCATACTTGAACGGAGGAACAAATATTAAAGTTACTCTGATCCTTCATACTCATCTTGTATGACCGATTTTCCTTCTCTACAAACTGATTATCATGGTCATTCTCATCCTATCTGTTACTCAAAATCTGTTGACAATGAAATACAGGCATGCACAGATTCATGAGTGCAAAGCATGATTTCAAATGTCCTGAGCTCGCTGATCTATTACAGCCCGGGCAGGCCTCTGGAGTTCTTTCTACAATGCTCCCTGTGCACTGTGTGTGATAATTGACTAAAGATCTCTAAGTCTGAGAAAATAAATGGGTGACTTCTGGGGTTAAACTTGTGGCATATCCTTCATAATGCTTGCTCTCCACTGTCTCCCTTGATGCAAAAACAAGTGTTCCAGGCACAGAGGGGGACAGGTGAACTGGAATGAGCTGTCTGGTTCGCGGACTCCTTTGTAAGATTACTCATTGGAGTCCCAAGGAAGTGAACGCTTGTTGGAATGAAAACTTTGATTTCCAAAAGAAAGCAAATGTGTCATAAGAGGAGGACATTCCACACTCATATCTCAGAATGCTTTTTAGAACTGAGAATAGTGTGACTTCACACGTATTTTGAATCTGTGATCAGGGGAACTGGTTCCTAGAGAAAGGACATCCTGTTTGGTAGAGTGTCAGCAAAACAGAGGAAAACGCTCAGTTAGAAGCACAGACAGAGTGGCTGCAAAAATGGTATCAAACTTAAGAGCAAGTGAGGATGGTTCAGGACTTGGAAGTTTACTTATTTGCTGTAAGTCTTCATGAGTAAAAGTGACTCAAAAACACCCAGCATCTTTGATGGCCTGAGGTGCAGAATGGTCAGCTAAGTGTAATTACCTAAAATAATCTGAAACCGTTTTTTAAAATTTTAAATGTTAAATAATTTTAAAATTATTTAACATTTAAAATTTAATAAATGTACCAGTCCTAATTAAATTACAGCTATATGTTTTTCAATCAGGAGAACAAAGTATAATAAATAACTTATATATAATATATGCAAATAAAGGTTATTTACAACTCCACTACCCTGGTGGCATAGTGGATTTCACATTGGGATGCTAAGTACAAGGTAAGCAGTTCAAAAGCATCAGCCACTCCAAGGGAGACAGATGAGGCTTTAAAAAGATTTACAAGGAATGTAAATTATATAATCCAAATCCAAAGAAGCCAATAGTATCAGAGCTTAAAAAACAAAAATTTTTAAATAGTATCAGAGCTTAACTTGTGAGATTCTGGCATGCAGAAGGCCATGGATGACAGTGGAAGCTCAAAATACATTTGCAGGATCTCCACAGGGAATACACCTCCTGTGATTTCCCTCTGACCGTAACTGAGGGGTGGAAAAAGCTGGTGATCAGAGAGTATTGGAGAGATGACTATAGAATTTCAGAGTGACACATCTGACTTTGATGGTTAAAACTTTTCACTTGATCTCTCCTTTTATGAATTTTGTGCTGAATCTGGGTTTTAACATTTTATGTGATTTTTACAAATTTAAGGGATTATTTCTGCTGTGTTTTGTTATTGTTGGTAGCACTTTTGATCCTCATATATTTTTATATGTTTCTTAATGTATGAAGCACAGGGTGGGTGACTCTACAGAATAAGGGTTCCTGGGGGTTTCAGCAAGAGAGATGGGGGAGTTAATAGGAGTTGAAGAAGGAAAAAACATGTTTTCTAACTCTAAAACACTGCTGGATACAATTTAACTGTAGAATGGGATGATGTCTGGATTAGGTCTTAATAAAAGGGTTTTTGTTTGAAAGAAATAAAATGTTAAAACATATTAGTTTTGAAAAAATGTTTTAAAATATTTTTATTTTGAATACTTTCAAAAATTATTTTAACAAAATAATATTGAAAATTAAATAAGAAATCTAACATCGATATAATATTATCTATTATATATTTCATAATAAAATTGCCAATTTCTCAATTAAAAAAGTTTTACAGTGCCTAAAACTCTAAGAGGCAGATTTACTCTACTCTAGACAGTCACTATGAGTCAGTGCCAGTGAGTTACGTTAATTGTGTTTCCAATTTGAATCTTATTTTGGTTGCTTATGTCCATTAGTTTATTTTCTGTATTTTGTTTAAACATATTTAATACTATTGTCAGGAATTGTTTTTTTTTCCCATTACCATGGTCTTCATAGAATTTCCTACATTGTGTTTTTAGGTTAATAATCTCATCTTTTCTGTGACATCATTTATGATATTGTTTATATTTATTAACATGTTAATGGTTTTCCTTTTAAAGATATTTTTTCTGGTTGTGCTTCAATTTACAAAGTAGCTTGATAAAAATAACCTTATTCTTCCATCCATTTGCATTTTCCCCTTCTTTTATAGTGTAAGGACGACTTAACAGAATATTTCCGTTCAACCAATGTCTGAGGTCACCAGAAAAAGCACACCTTATTCACAGGCATTGGATGCAATAGTTTTCTCACAGAGAGAAGAGACAGAGCCGGCTCATCATCAGGAATGGGCACCAGTCTCCACAGCCAGTGGTTTCACACTGTGGCCAGTGCAGGAATGGAGGTTTGCAAGCATCCCTCCTTTGTGCTGAAAGTGAAGAACAGTGTTCCCTCCTCAACAGCAGAGATAGAGAAATAAGGTTGTGCTATAAGGTGGAATCTACTGGAAGGCTGTGCTATAAGGTGGAATCTACTGGAAGGCAGTGATATGGTTTTGTTGTTGTTGTTTTGTATATTCCATGTAATTTATGTAACAATCGGTTTGGGGAATGTTGGCTTATGTTCAGAAGAAGGTAGGTGTGTTGTAGGATGCCAGCTACTAAAGAGTATTTTTAGATCCAGAAGCCTTGGGAAAGGCAGTCAGACAGCAAGGTCATCACATTCCAGTAGCCAGCCTGACACATTTGGTCCTAAGCACACCTGGGTCTGTGATGGACTCTGGGGAAGGGCAGCAGACTGCACTTGGACTGCCTGCTTCTTCAATTTCCAATTCCTATTTGGGTTTATCTCAGATGTATTTTTGTCATGGGCGGTAACATTCTTGAATTTTTGTTCTTTGTTTATCTGTTTTACATTAGATGACACCCAGAATTGATGAACACATCGAGATAGCAAAGAGAATAAGAGATTCTGGGGCCTACAGTAGGGGGTGGCGGGGATAAAAGGGAGCTAATGCCAAGGAGTTCAAGAAGGAAGGGGGTGTTTTGAAACTGATTCTGGTAACAATTGTTCAATGCTGCTTGATGCACTTAAACTAAGAATTGATATGATTATAAGCACCAAATAAAATGGTTTTGGAGAAAAAAATGAGAAAATAATTAAATATTAAATAAAGACTATTCCATTGCTAACAATTTTTTAATTTCAAATTTCTGGCTTATATCATAATCTCTTTTCCAGCTCAATATTTTAGCTAGTGTTTTGAAGTGTTGTACCAGCAAGACTTTCCATCATTTTCTGATTATGCATGAAGAAATTATCTTTCATTTTTAATTTATTTTTCTCATGGTACATGTATAGGCAACAAAATAAATTTTCAACAATTCTTTTCATGAATGATTCAGTGGCCTTAGATTATCATCATGTTCAACAATTGCCAACAGCTGTAAGCTTTCCTATCACACACATCACAGACACCCATCAAAAAGAATTGACTTGACAATTCCCTCCTTTACATGGGACAAATAACTTTTACTTTCTTGCTTCAATTATTTTGAATACAAGTCTGCTTTAAGTATCTTTCTCTTCATGTGGAAAGAGTGAAGCCTACACTCTGTTCAATACCTTCATTGTCTTTCAGGCAGATTTCTTTCTTAATCAGTATTTTATTGAGGAATATATCTCAATATAATATCTATATAATTATCTATATCTATAGATCATACTTCCTTCCACTGTACCCAATTCAGATTGTCTTCAAGGTGTAGCACTCTCTACCTCCAAAGTTTTTCACAGTGAGGGAGAGTCAGTGTGAGTCCAGACATAAAACTAACCTCAGGGAGAAAGCTGACCTGCAGGAATGCTAAGGACCCATCAGCTCTGGACCAAGTGAAGAAAGGAGTGAGGACAGGAGATGGATAAGGACTGCAGTGCCTGGTCAGCGAGAACTGCTGTGCTGACCACTGTGGTAGCTCTACTGCCCATGGCAGGAAACCTGCTGAGACAACTCCAGGTAACACTCCTGACCAATATCAAGAATACTTGGGACCAGATGACGGAAGGGAGGTTCACTCCGCTATGGGAATGTGCTAATCTGTTCACTGAAATGTTGAAATCCACAGACACACGTGTATAAAAGAGAGTTGTAATTAAATATTAAATGCACATCAAGAAAACTTCCCTAAAAGATCTTTTTAATCTCATAAGCCCACCATTATGCCATAGGCCCCCCAGAATCCACAACCATCTACAAAAGAGATGGAATGAGGCTGACTGCTATTAAGAGCAAAGTCAGAGAAAGCAAAATAATCTCATATTTGGTGGGCATCTGCATATAGCTGGGGAGCACCCAAAGCTGTTTCACGTAGATAATGTGGCTTCTGCTGAGATATGTCTGAGTGTACGTGAAGTTTGGAAGGAGTAACATTTAACTGGCTAAGGCATCATCTCACTTTACTGAATTTCAAAATCAAGATGCTCAAGAACTTGCAATGCTAAAGTGACCAATGCATGAATCATTCCGCCCTTCAATTAACACCACCTGTGCATTTTGGACATTTGGCATGATAAGCTAACAATATGAGTGAGCATAACCTGTTGTGAAAAACAGGAAGATACAGAAAGCTCCATTGTTTAATGTAATTATTGTATACGGGAACATGCAGGATGTAAAATTTCCCATATGTATCTGAAGATGGAAAATGACAATGCCCCTTGACCAAAAAAAACAAACAAAAAAAAAACCATGTTGAGGCACTCTCAAAATGAAAAAGGTAAATCTGGGTGAGGCAACACAGAAGGCAGCCAGTGAAACGCGGCATGTTAAGATTTCCTTCACATTCAAATAGTTGAAAATCTAAGGCATGAGCTGAGAATAGTAAAACTGTTTGATGCTCCATAATCGGTGCAGAGAAAACACCAGAATAATTGCCTCTTCCTTAATATACTTGAATCTGCTGGAGTTACATTTGGAGGTGAGATATGGGAAACTGTTTGAATTACAATAGTATAGAAGTAAAAGCAATTTTACACTGTGAGAAGCTCAAGTGTTTTCATTGGAATTGGTTGTCTGAATGACACCCACCTGGAGCTTTTTTTTTTTTTCTTCAGTTGTAGCTTTTGATTCTGTGTCTTCTCTTCTGCAGGCTAGGTTTTCAGGGTATTGACTGCTCTTTCTAGACTTTTGACAAACCTTTAGTCTGCAGGTTTAAGGTCTGGTGCTGGCTGCACTTTTGCCTATGGGAAGGAGAGGGACACAGAATCAAAGGGTTTATTCAGATGGTCTATGTGTCCTAACTTAGAAGTCAGACAGAACAGTCTGGTTACTGTAGTTGCCATCCGCCTGGGACTGGGTTTTGCCTGCAGAAGAATGATAGGGATAAAAGTGATGCAAACTGAAGCAAGTATCTTTAATATATTGATGCGTTCAGACTCCAGCCTAGACACTGATCCTTTCTGGGGACATTATATGCAGTCTCCCCTGACTCCAAAACAGTTCTGAGGAGTCGGTGATTGTGACTGAGTAGGAGGGCTCACTGCCTAGATATCACACGTCGTAGGTCCACATGAGGGCTATTCCACGTCAAGCGGTGTCTTAGTGTGCCTCAATCAGTGTTTCCACCCAAATCCCTAGGCTTCTGAATTTCCTAGAACCCTGTGTCCTGCAGTCCCTTTTACCCAATAACCCTGGTGTTTATACTTTATAACCACATTTTCATTTGTGGAGATTAAAAATTGTTATTAAATAATGTGGTTTATGGAAATTGAAAAAATAAGCCACTAGAAGCTTACTTGGCTAAAAAAATATGCCAGTTTGCAAGGAAATGTCTGGAGAGGCTGCGTAGGCAGTAATAGAGCCGGCTCAAAGTTGGCAGTCAAGCACTTGCTTCATTGAATGTGTGTCACTATCCACAGTGTTGGAAGTAGATTGGCATCATGAAACAGGTTCCTGAAAGGTCCCCAAATCACTATTCCAAGGATTTAAACCATACTTTCCCCCATTCCATTTAACCTCCAGATCATTCAAGCTTTTAAAAAACAGGTCAATTTCACATTCAGTTCATCAGCCCACACCTCAATTGGCTCATATCAGTTCAAAGACCCAGAAAACACAATCTCTGAGTTGTCCTGTATTACACTTTTGATGAGCTGCATTATGACCATCTGCTTCACTTTCTGTTTTTAGAAAGTTTATCATAAGTAGCATGCACTCATGCTATACCACACACCTCTAATGCCATTGTAGCTGTAAGTTTATATCCATAGTATTCAAGCCCCACAGACTGATGAAGGTGAGATATATAAAGCTAGGGGGTGGGAGTCCCCCATCCAGAGATTTTTCACTTTTTTTAATATTAACAAATACACACATTAGTTTCTCTTGTTAGTTTTTTACAATTTTTAAAAAGATGCCCAGTTACTGTTTTGTTGGGGATTTTATATTTTGTGTTTGTTTTTATTTTTTACCTCTTTTGTATAAGGAGGGAATTTATAGGGAAATATGTACTTTATGGAATAAAGTTTAAGAACTAATATATATTTTATCTTAAATAAATTAACGTATCTTTGATCTTACAGCTAAATCACTGATTATATATTTGCAGAGCTGACTTAAAGGATGAAAGTAAATTCTATCAAGAGTGTTACTTTTGACTTCAAAGCCTTCCTAATAAAGTCTTTTAACTACCTGTGGAAAAAAATAAGAAAAGAAAAGCTAGTATCATGAGGTATTTGACTTCGGTCAGAACTGCCTCATGACAGAATCGTCAGGATGGGGCCGGTCATAACTCAGGACTGAGTATACTTGCATCCAAACTGTTACTGTTGGGTAGATTCCAAGTCATGGAACTACCAGGTGTGCAGAGCCAAACTGAACCTTGTGAGATAGAGGCTGCAAGGCTCTGTGAGGGTTCAAAAGCAAACCACCAGGTCTGCCTTCTGAGGTACCACGGTATGGGTTCAGATGATTGTTTAAGTTATGAATTGAGCACTTAACTGTTTGTGTCACCCAGAGATGGCATGGAGGAAAATAGTTTTTCACTGTTTAGTGACTTTCCGAAACGGAAACGGGTGCTTATTTGTGTCTTGCCTTTTCTTATATTACTTGGGTTAGTCTGAGTACATTAGAGTACATGGAGAAAAAATCCCAAACCAGTGCAGCCCAAGTCTACAAGTCCAACATCAGCGCATTTGTCACACCTCAATCCACTGTGTCCTCCAACATCTTAACAAACACATGCAGTGAGGTTGGCTACAGGCGGAATGAACTGTCCATCTGGGTTTCTGAGGTTGTTACCTCTTTACTGGAATTAAAAGCGCCTTTTTTGCACCTGGAGCGGTTGGTGTTTGTAACCACTCAGCCACGAGGGCTCCATCTCCTTGTGCAGGACTACTCGTGATTTATTATCTACCCTAATGCTGCTCCCAGGGTGGTACATGGGCCGGTGATAAACTGTGAACTATTTAAAATCTGTCCATTTGTAGCTAGGTACAGAAAAGAAGGTCAGAGGGCAGGTCACTGCTATTTCCAATTCCAGCAATGTCATGTAAAGGGCAAAGCGCGTAGCAGGGATTCTAGACTAAGGACACACTGAGGATGACGAAATACATCGGGGAAAATTACTTGTGATAAATCAGAGCTCCTGAGAGGCTGGGTCAAAAGTCGGGGAGGGCCAGACTCCAGAGTGGGTGGCCTGGGTTCCCACCCTGGCTTTGCCAGTCGTTCACTGTATATCCTTGGCAAGGCATCTCACCTCTCTGGGTTCCACTTTCCTCAGCCATGAAACAAATCAGCCAACGAATCTAAAAACAAATAACCTCACTGCTGTTGAATCCCTTTAGACTCACAGTGACCCTATAGGACAGGGTAACACTCCCCATGTGGGTTTTAGAGACTGGAACTCTTTATAGGACCAAAACTGCAACTTCTGCCCTCACCCCAAACTTAACATGTTTCTAATCCACACAATGTTTACAGCTTTAGGTTCTCATCCCTCTACTTCTTCCAAGACACCGAAAAGAATGGAGTGTTCGAGCAATATCCAGGTCACATGACCGTCTTTCTCAGTTCTTATCCCGCCTTTTCCTCTCCTGAGCACAACTGTCATGTTTTCATGAGCGTCCATGGCTATGATAAAGAATACACATTTATGGGAGGTAATCAGGGCCTGGGTCTTCCATAAACCAGTTGCCAAAGACTTTTTACAGATAGGTAATAGTAGACCCATATGTTTTACTTACCTACTGCTGCCTAGTGACTTTCAATCCCACTCAGTGTGTTATTTGCTCACAATTCTGTAATTTGAGGAAGGTTTGACCAGGGCAGCTCAACTCCGCTCCACATGGCATTGACCAAAGCTGCTAAGGCAGCAAGACCGGGCAAGACGGGTTTGCTTTGGTTCATAGGTCTAGGGCCTTGGTTCTTGCTGTTGCATTGGCTCCCCAATTTTCCTCCATGTGATCGTACCATGTTCTTACCTTTAACTTCCTCACTGCAGGGTGATTTTCAAGATAGATTTTTTTGTCAGGATAGTAGGGGTGACGGCCCATGAATAAATCCCTTAAAGGGATTAAATTGAATACACAATTTTATATGTGACTGCCGAATATCCCCCAGAGCACACAAGTTGAAGCCACAGGACATTCTCCCTGAGAGAGGTTCCTTGTAGCTTTTGATTGTCTTCTAAGTCTCTTTTCCTTTTCCACAATAATGTCTGGGTTGCTTTATCAATTGTCTTCCTTCTTTTTATGTGGCACAATCTCTGGCTGTTTAGTCCAAGCCAATGCAGTTCCTTCCCAAACTTACTGGGTTTCCCTTGCATTGGATTACATGATGCACTCCATTTTATGAAAGCCTATCCCCACATCTCTTTGAGATGGATCTCTCTCTGTTTTAGGCTGCAATTCAGCCTACTTAGGCTGTAGCACAGCCTCCTGAAGACTCTTAGAAAATATTTTGTGTATGTACATGAGACTGTCTACAAGGCACTGCATTACATTCTTTTGTGATCTCAATACAGGGTATTATAGCTATCTTGATCTGATCCAACGCAGAAGCCATGCTTTCTTGGCAGTGCAGAGGCCATTCCTATTGTGAGACATTATTTTTTGGCAAGAAAGACTTGGGGTTGCAAAATAGGTTTATATTTAATTTCAGCAAGTCCCTTCATATTTCATATTTTTTGCTAAAAACAAAACTAAACCTCAAACAGAAGTAACTTCGTTAGCTTTTCTTTATCCTTCTGTAGTTTATTATTATTTGTCTGTTGTCTAAATTGTTAATGACGCTGAGAGTTCAGATTCTAGATAAAGGAGAAGAATGGCACTGCCACCCAAAATAGTTGTTCTTGGTGTTAGTTGGTGTAAATCAATTCCAGCCCATCCACTCACTTACTGCCATTGAGTCAATTCTGACTCATGGCAACGGAGTATAATTGCCCTGGTAGGTTTCTGAGACTATACATCTTTACAGTAGAAAGCCTCAGCTTTCTCTCTCAGAGCAGCTGGTAGTTTTGAACTGCTGACCTTATGGCTAGCAGGACAATATGTCACCAGGGATCCTTTTCAAGACTGTGACCTTTCAGAATCCGATTGTCAGGCCTGCTTTCTTAGGAACCTGTGGGTGGGTTTGAAGCATCAACATTTTGGTTTTAATATGCAAGTGCTTAGCAAATGGGCTTTATCCTGGTTTGGAAAGCCTAAGTCACTGGTCTTTTGCCTAAAGATTCACTTTCAATGGCCCTGGCTTGTTTCATGGGAAGGGCCAGTTCAGGGGCTCCCGGACAGATGGTGGGGTAGGATCCTTATTTAGTAGGGCCATATTGGGTGGGGGCGGCGGGGCAGTGTGTGTGTGTAATCTGCATCTTTACCAAAGACTCAGATGAGAAACACGGGCCACAATTGTCTTCTGCCTCTCTTGTTGCTGCCTTTTGGGGATTTTTCTGTCTTTTAGCAGCCCTGGAGGCCCCTCCTATCTAGGCAGGAAAAGGAGCAAATTAATAAATACACACTAAGGTGTTAGACAGTGATAACGGCTAATCGCTTCCAAGGACAATTGCTCTCAGAAAGAAAAAAAAAAGAGAGAGCTCATGGGGGAAAAAAATCAAAAATTATTTAACTCCAGTGAATAGTGTCTCCAGGGAGATTTGTGTGTGTGGGTGTCTGAAGTCCCTCACATCAGGCTCTTCCTCTGCTTTCATGTAAATTGGACTTTAAACACATTCCCCAGGAAGGGTTTGAATGCCTCTGTGTATGGAAGCTTCTTGACAGAAGAGGGATTTTTGTCTCTTTTGTTCACTGAAAGAGTCCCAAGGCCTGGCACTTAATAAGTAAGTAGCAAGCTGTTTGAATGAATGAGTGATTGAGGTAAAGAAGCCTTCTGCAGCCATCCAGGTTGAGACTGCCCTCTCAGAAGCCTGACTCTTGTCTAAAGTGAGGTACACCTCTCCCCCTCCCCATTCATGCTTCCCCGTGGTCTGCCTGGGATTGAGCTGAAAAATGATATTTCATACATGTCGTCCTCATTATAACATCATCCCTCAGAGCGAAGCTCTCTGACCACCCTGAAGACCTGTATTTAATGTGAGGAAAGGTGATTTAATGGAGTGGAGAGTGAAGCATAAAGCAGACAACCCTTTCAGAACAGCAGAGCAGGCTGATCTTCCAAGGGGAAAGGGACAAAAAGGGAAAGGAAAAAAATGGGGGTGGGGGGGAAACCCTAACTCTCACTCTCCTAATAGACTGAAATTAGAAGTCCTTTTGGTCAGCTCCATAAGAAGACAAAACTGAAAGGGGGTTCATCCCACCCTCTTCCCCACCCCGCCAGCGCATAGCTGACTTACCATGCATTTACCTTGGAGCTGATTATGTGCTGAGTTGAGGCAGACAGGGAGAATTTATTGGCATTTGGTCTCCCTTCACACATTTTGTTACAGCCAGACATCAGGGACTGAGCTGCGGGATATTAAAGGATTTGGAAGAGTTATCAGGGAATGTGACATATTTATCAAAACCAGGGAGATATTAGAAAGCTGGGTTGCTGCTACACCTGGGTGTGTTACATGATTAAAAAAGTAATGACAATGCATCCTCTTGATGGATTTTGCACCTGGGTGAATACTGAGCAGGTCTGCTGGACCACCGTGGGTCGAGAATTCACACCTAACAACCCCGTTGGTCTCGGATGAAAACTGTGGCTGCTAGGTCACACTTGGAATCCAGGTAGGGCCTTGGTTAAGCATGACTGCTAATCAATAGGACGGCACTTGGAATTCACCAGCTATCCCAAGTGAGAAAGATTACAGTCTTGGAAACCTTCCGGGAGGTTCTTCCCTGGCCTACAGGGTTGCTGTAGTCAGAATTGACCTGACTTCCATGACATTGAGCTGTTTTGAGTTTTGAATGGCTGAATTGGAGACTTCAGGATTGGAGGAAGACTTGAGAACAACCTGAGATATGCAGGCGACTCACCTTGCTTGCTGCAAGGGAAGAGGAGTAGAAGTACTTACTGATGAAGTTCAAAGATGATAGTCTTCAGTATGGATTACAACTCGAGGTTAAGAGAACAAGAATCCTCACCACTAGACCAATAAGCAACATGAGAAACAGAGAAAAGATAGAAATGGTGAAGCATTTCATCTTACTTGGACCAATCCACAACCAGCGCTCATGGAAACATCTGTCAAGAAATCACTGGACAAATTGCATTGAGAAAATTTGTCACCTTAGGAACCCAGGAGCATCTTGACTCAAGGCATGATTATTTTCATGTGGAAGCTGGAAAATGCATAAGGAAGTCCCAAGAGAAGAATTGATGCATTTGAAATACGGTCCTTGTGAGGAATATTGAATACACCAAAGAACTTCTAGGAGAACAAACAAATCTATGTTGGAAGAACTACAGCCAGATTGATTCTTAGAAGCGAGGATGGTGACACTTGGCTTCATGTACTTTGGGTGTTATCAGGAGGGACCAGTCCCTGGAGAAGGGCAGCATCTTGGCCAAGCCAAAAGGAGGACAAACCTCCACAAGATGGGTTGACACAGTGGCTCAAATGTAGGAATGGCTGTGAGAATGGCGCAGGGAAGCGTGCTGTTTTGTTCTGCTGCACATAGAGTGGTCATGAGTTGGAACCAAATTGACAGCACCTGGTTACGCAATGGACTAACAGCAAGATCAACCATTCAAAACCACCAGCCACTCCTCAAGAGAAAGATGAGGCTTTTTTTACTCCCATAAAGAGTCACAGTGTCAGAAACTCACAGGGGGAATTCTACCCTGTCATATAGGCTCACTGTGAATTGGCATCGACTCTATGGACGTGAACAGCAGCAACAACAACAACAACAACAAAACACTAATGGTGGCTGGGTGCATGCGCAGACACCCATCCACTTGCACTGGGCTAAGTTAGTGGTTTCAGCAGGAAGCTTACCTCGGTGGCTTCCAGAACTCCCCTGGACTGAACCAATTTACACCAGGTCCTTCAAATATTCCTGGTACCCTGGGTATCTTTCATTTCCCGGAGTTGGTTGTGTGACTTAGGCTTGATGATCATGGGTCCACATGAAGGACACCTATGTGTTCCAACCACTGCCTTCCGAGAGAGTGCTGCGGCCCATTGCCTTCAAGTCAGTCAGCTCCTGACTCATGCGGTCTCCATGCGCTACAGAACACAATGCCCACTGGTCCTACCCCGTTCCTTCAGTGGGTTGTAGATTTGACCCCTTGTCAGCTGGGGGGTTTTCAGTGGCTGATGTCTGAAAGGAGGTCACCAGGCCTTCCCTCCTAGTCTGACTGTAGGCTGAAACCATTGCTGAAATCTGTTCAGCATCATAGTAATATGCCAGCCTCCACTAGCAGATAGGTGGTAGCTGTAACAGGAGGCACACTGGCCAAGAATCAAACCCAAATTTCCTTCACGACTAGTGAGAATTGTGCCATGGAGCCACCATTTCCTCTCTTCTGGTTTCTAGTGTTTATGTATACAAGATCACAGTACCTTCTAACAAGCAGTAAATAAGACTGTACCACGAGTCACCTCTATTTAGCACTCCCCCCATTTTTCCACATGAATTATTCAGTGTATGACAGTTTCAATATGTCTGTCTTTTTAAAAATTGCTGGGTGAACTTAAAACAGCACAAGGAAGTGCCAGCATAGCAAAATGATACCCACCTGCTTATTTATCTTAAGAGAAGAAAAGTCTTGAATGCATTCACTCAGGTGAAAATATCATTAACAGAAAGAACTGACTAATGGTCACCAGGACCCATGGTTAATCCAGGCTTGGTCATCTGATTCCAATCCATCAGACCTAGCTATAAATCACATATATATCTGGGTAATAAAAAGCAAATATAAATTTTCAAAAAGATTAACATTGCATGGGATATAAAGAGACTCCATAACAACTACAGGCATAAATATGTCTCAAGACAAACTCATTGTGTACATCTGGAATACATATTATCTCTTGCTGAAACACGTTTCCCACTAGACCCTACCCCAAGCCAGTAAAAGTCATTAATTCTACAGTAAACTGTGGATTCTACTACTCTGAAATGGGAGCTGTGTCTCTAGACCTAATTTGGGGCTGTTCATACTGAGGACTCACCAATACCCTTCTGTAGGGACCACAGTCCAGGTGAGAATCAGGAAATCTGGACGACAGGCAGGATATAGGAGCACTGAGACCTCAATATGCTTCTAGGGGAGCATGGCCCAATGGAATTCCATTTCTGCACCCCTGGCAGGAGGAAGTTGATCAGGAAAGTAATGGTTTCTAAGGCAGTATTTCTTAAACTTTCACATGCATGCACTTACCCAGGTTCCTGGAAATCAGGGTGGGAGGCAGATTCTGATTTTGTGGGTTCAGGGTGGGACCTGGGATTCTGCAGTTCTAGAGGCCCTGGTACTTTTGGGCTGTTAACCACAAAGACAGTAGTCTTAAACCCCCAGCCACTCCTTGGGAGAAATATGAGGGTGTCGACTCCTGTCAAGAGTGACAGTCTGGGAAACCCACAGGGGCAGTTGTACCCTGTCCTATAGGGTCACTATGAGTCTGCCAGTCCTGGGCCACCCTCATATCTTTCTGATGTTTGAACCCATCTTTGCAGCCCCCGTGGCCATGCGTCTTGCAAACGGCCTGGCTCTTTGTCACTGGCCCTCTCCTTTAATCTGACCAGAAGGGTTCGTCATCTGGCCCTCTCTCTGACAAGGTTCTGCCTTGGTTTACTAGTCCTCCACTACCTGACAGTGGTTCCATGATTAGCATAAGGTTTTCAGTGGTGTATTTCATCATCCTCAGTGTGTCCTTACTCTAGAAACCCTGCTGCGGCTTTGCCCTTTACATGACAGAGCAGTGACCTGCACCCTGACCTTCCTTTCTGTACCTAGCCACAAATGGACAGATTTTAAACAGGTCACAGATTATCACCGACCCATGTACCACCCTTTAATCAGCATTGGAGTAGATAATAAATCACGAGTAGTCCTGCACAAGGAGATGGAGCCCTCGTGGCTGAGTGGTTACAAACAACAGCCGCTCCAGGCGCACCAAAGGCGCTTTTAATTCCAGTAAAGAGTTAACAACCTCAGAAACCCAGATGGGCAGTTCTTTCCACCTGCAGCTACCATCACTGCATGTGTTTGTTAAGATGGAGGAGGACATAGTGGATTGGGGTGTGACATATGCGCTAATGTTGGACTTGTAGACTTGGGCTGCACAGGTTTGGGATTTTTTCTCCACGTGCATTTACCCTTTATCTAAAGCTCTATTTTATACATTTCAGTTTCAGTGGATTTATTTCTCAAATGTACTCAGACTAACCCAAGTAATATAAGAAAAGGCAGGACACAAGTAAGCACCCGTTTCCGTTTGGGAAAGACACTAAACAGTGAAAAGCTATTTTCCTCCATGCCATCTCTGGGTGGCACAAACAGTAACGTGCTCAATTCATAGCTTAAACGATCATCTGAACCCACATCGTGGTACCTCAGAAGGCAGACCTGGTGGTCTGCTTTTGTAACCTCACACAGCCTAGCAGGCCCTATATCACTCGGTTCAGTTTGGCTCTGCACACCTGGTAGTTCCATGACTTGGAATCTACCCCACAGTAACTGTTTGGATGAAAGGTACTCAGTTCTCAGTTATGTCCGATCCCATCCCGACGATTTTGTCAAGAGGCAGTCCTGACCGAAGTCAAATACCTCATGATTCTAGCTTTTTTTTCTTATATTTTTTTCCACAGGTAGTTAAAAGACTTTATTTAAAAGGATTTGAAGTCAAAAGTAACACCCTTGATAGAATTTTCTTTCATCCTTTAAGTCGGCTCTGCAAATATATAATCAGTGATTTAGCTGTAAGATCAAAGATCCGTTAATTTATTTAAAATAAAATATATTTTAGTTCTTAAAATTTATTCCATACAGTACATATTTCCCTATAAATTCCCTACCTATACAAAAGAGGTAAATATAAAAACAAACACAAAATATAAAAACCCCAACAAAACAGTAACTGAGCATCTTTTTAAAAATTTTTAAAAAACTAACAAGTGAAACCAATATTGAGTGTCTTAGTTAATATTAAAAAAAATGAAAAATCTCTGGATGGGGGACTCCCACACCCTGGTTTTACATATCTCACCATCATCAGTCTGTGGGTCTTGAATACATTGGATATAAACTTACAGCTACAATGGCATCAGAGGTGTGTGGTATAGCATGAGTGCATGCTACTTATGGTAAACTATCTAAAAAAAGAAAGAGAAGCAGATGGTCATAATGCAGCTCATCATAACTATAATACGGAACAACTCAGAGATTGTGTTTTCTGGGTCTTTGAACTGATATGAGCCAATTGAGTTGTGGGCTGATGAACTGAATGTGAAATTGACCTGTTTTTTAAAAGCTTGAATGATCTGGAGGTTAAATGGAATGGGGGAAAGTATGGTTTAAATCCTTGGAATAGTGATTTGGGGACCTTTCAGGAACCTGTTTCATGACGCCAATTTACTTCCAACACTGTGGATAGTGACATACATTCAATGAAGCAAGTGCTTGACTGCCAACTTTGAGCCGGTTCTATTATTGCCTACTCAGCCTATCCAGACATTTCCTTGCAAACTGGCATTATTTTTTTCAGACAAATAAGTTTCTAATGGCTTATTTTTTCAATTTCCATAAACCACATTATTTAATAACAAAATTTTTTTTAATCTCCACAAATGAAAATGTGGTTATAAAGTATAAACACCAGGGTTATTGGGTAAAAGGGACTGCAGGACACAGGGTACTAGGAACTTCAGAATCCGAGGGATTTGGGTGGAAAAATTGATTGAGGCACACTAAGACACCGCTTGATGTGGAATAGCCCTCATGTGAACCTACGACGTGTGATATCTAGACAGTGAGCCCTCCTACTCAGTCACAATCACCGACTCCTCAGAACTGTTTTGGAGTCAGGGGAGACTGCATATAATGTCCCCAGAAAGGATCAGTGTCTAGGCTGGAGTCTGAACGCATCAAAATATTAAAGATGCTTGCTTCTGTTTGCATCACTTTTATCCCTATCATTCTTCTGCAGGCAAAACCCAGTCCCAGGGGGATGGCAACTACAGTAACCAGACTGTTCTGTCTGACTTCTAAGTTAGGACACATAGACCATCTGAATAAACCCTTTGATTCTGTGTCCCTCTCCTTCCCATAGGCAAAAGTGCAGCCAGCACCAGACCTTAAACCTGCAGACAAAAGGTTTGTGAAAAGTCTTAAAAGAGCAGACAATACCCTGAAAACCTAGCCTGCAGAAGAGAAGACACAGAATCATAAGCTACAACTGAAGAAAAAAAAAAAGCTCCAGGTGGGTGTCATTCAGACAACTGATTCCAATGAAAACACTTGAGCTTCTCACAGTGTAAAATTGTTTTTACTTCCATACTATTGTAATTCAAACAGTTTCCCATATCTCACCTCCAAATGTAACTCCAGCAGATTCAAGTATATTAAGGAAGAGGCAATTATTCTGGTGTTTCCCCTGCACCGATTATGGAGCATCAAACAGTTTTACTATTCTCAGCTCATGCCTTAGATTTTCAACTATTTGAATGTGAAGGAAATCTTAACATGCCGCGTTTCACTGGCTGCCTTCTGTGTTGCCTCACCCAGATTTACCTTTTTCATTTTGAGAGTGCCTCAACATGGTTTTTTTTTTGTTTGTTTTTTTTGGTCAAGGGGCATTGTCATTTTCCATCTTCAGATACATATGGGAAATTTTACATCCTGCATGTTCCCGTATACAATAATTACATTAAACAATGGAGCTTTCTGTATCTTCCTGTTTTTCACAACAGGTTATGCTCACTCATATTGTTAGCTTATCATGCCAAATGTCCAAAATGCACAGGTGGTGTTAATTGAAGGGCGGAATGATTCATGCATTGGTCACTTTAGCATTGCAAGTTCTTGAGCATCTTGATTTTGAAATTCAGTATAGTGAGATGATGCCTTAGCCAGTTAAATGTTACTCCTTCCAAACTTCACGTACACTCAGACATATCTCAGCAGAAGCCACATTATCTACGTGAAACAGCTTTGGGTGCTCCCCAGCTATATGCAGATGCCCACCAAATATGAGATTATTTTGCTTTCTCTGACTTTGCTCTTAATAGCAGTCAGCCTCATTCCATCTCTTTTGTAGATGGTTGTGGATTCTGGGGGGCCTATGGCATAATGGTGGGCTTATGAGATTAAAAAGATCTTTTAGGGAAGTTTTCTTGATGTGCATTTAATATTTAATTACAACTCTCTTTTATACACGTGTGTCTGTGGATTTCAACATTTCAGTGAACAGATTAGCACATTCCCATAGCGGAGTGAACCTCCCTTCCGTCATCTGGTCCCAAGTATTCTTGATATTGGTCAGGAGTGTTACCTGGAGTTGTCTCAGCAGGTTTCCTGCCATGGGCAGTAGAGCTACCACAGTGGTCAGCACAGCAGTTCTCGCTGACCAGGCACTGCAGTCCTTATCCATCTCCTGTCCTCACTCCTTTCTTCACTTGGTCCAGAGCTGATGGGTCCTTAGCATTCCTGCAGGTCAGCTTTCTCCCTGAGGTTAGTTTTATGTCTGGACTCACACTGACTCTCCCTCACTGTGAAAAACTTTGGAGGTAGAGAGTGCTACACCTTGAAGACAATCTGAATTGGGTACAGTGGAAGGAAGTATGATCTATAGATATAGATAATTATATAGATATTATATTGAGATATATTCCTCAATAAAATACTGATTAAGAAAGAAATCTGCCTGAAAGACAATGAAGGTATTGAACAGAGTGTAGGCTTCACTCTTTCCACATGAAGAGAAAGATACTTAAAGCAGACTTGTATTCAAAATAATTGAAGCAAGAAAGTAAAAGTTATTTGTCCCATGTAAAGGAGGGAATTGTCAAGTCAATTCTTTTTGATGGGTGTCTGTGATGTGTGTGATAGGAAAGCTTACAGCTGTTGGCAATTGTTGAACATGATGATAATCTAAGGCCACTGAATCATTCATGAAAAGAATTGTTGAAAATTTATTTTGTTGCCTATACATGTACCATGAGAAAAATAAATTAAAAATGAAAGATAATTTCTTCATGCATAATCAGAAAATGATGGAAAGTCTTGCTGGTACAACACTTCAAAACACTAGCTAAAATATTGAGCTGGAAAAGAGATTATGATATAAGCCAGAAATTTGAAATTAAAAAATTGTTAGCAATGGAATAGTCTTTATTTAATATTTAATTATTTTCTCATTTTTTTCTCCAAAACCATTTTATTTGGTGCTTATAATCATATCAATTCTTAGTTTAAGTGCATCAAGCAGCATTGAACAATTGTTACCAGAATCAGTTTCAAAACACCCCCTTCCTTCTTGAACTCCTTGGCATTAGCTCCCTTTTATCCCCGCCACCCCCTACTGTAGGCCCCAGAATCTCTTATTCTCTTTGCTATCTCGATGTGTTCATCAATTCTGGGTGTCATCTAATGTAAAACAGATAAACAAAGAACAAAAATTCAAGAATGTTACCGCCCATGACAAAAATACATCTGAGATAAACCCAAATAGGAATTGGAAATTGAAGAAGCAGGCAGTCCAAGTGCAGTCTGCTGCCCTTCCCCAGAGTCCATCACAGACCCAGGTGTGCTTAGGACCAAATGTGTCAGGCTGGCTACTGGAATGTGATGACCTTGCTGTCTGACTGCCTTTCCCAAGGCTTCTGGATCTAAAAATACTCTTTAGTAGCTGGCATCCTACAACACACCTACCTTCTTCTGAACATAAGCCAACATTCCCCAAACCGATTGTTACATAAATTACATGGAATATACAAAACAACAACAACAAAACCATATCACTGCCTTCCAGTAGATTCCACCTTATAGCACAGCCTTCCAGTAGATTCCACCTTATAGCACAACCTTATTTCTCTATCTCTGCTGTTGAGGAGGGAACACTGTTCTTCACTTTCAGCACAAAGGAGGGATGCTTGCAAACCTCCATTCCTGCACTGGCCACAGTGTGAAACCACTGGCTGTGGAGACTGGTGCCCATTCCTGATGATGAGCCGGCTCTGTCTCTTCTCTCTGTGAGAAAACTATTGCATCCAATGCCTGTGAATAAGGTGTGCTTTTTCTGGTGACCTCAGACATTGGTTGAACGGAAATATTCTGTTAAGTCGTCCTTACACTATAAAAGAAGGGGAAAATGCAAATGGATGGAAGAATAAGGTTATTTTTATCAAGCTACTTTGTAAATTGAAGCACAACCAGAAAAAATATCTTTAAAAGGAAAACCATTAACATGTTAATAAATATAAACAATATCATAAATGATGTCACAGAAAAGATGAGATTATTAACCTAAAAACACAATGTAGGAAATTCTATGAAGACCATGGTAATGGGAAAAAAAAACAATTCCTGACAATAGTATTAAATATGTTTAAACAAAATACAGAAAATAAACTAATGGACATAAGCAACCAAAATAAGATTCAAATTGGAAACACAATTAACGTAACTCACTGGCACTGACTCATAGTGACTGTCTAGAGTAGAGTAAATCTGCCTCTTAGAGTTTTAGGCACTGTAAAACTTTTTTAATTGAGAAATTGGCAATTTTATTATGAAATATATAATAGATAATATTATATCGATGTTAGATTTCTTATTTAATTTTCAATATTATTTTGTTAAAATAATTTTTGAAAGTATTCAAAATAAAAATATTTTAAAACATTTTTTCAAAACTAATATGTTTTAACATTTTATTTCTTTCAAACAAAAACCCTTTTATTAAGACCTAATCCAGACATCATCCCATTCTACAGTTAAATTGTATCCAGCAGTGTTTTAGAGTTAGAAAACATGTTTTTTCCTTCTTCAACTCCTATTAACTCCCCCATCTCTCTTGCTGAAACCCCCAGGAACCCTTATTCTGTAGAGTCACCCACCCTGTGCTTCATACATTAAGAAACATATAAAAATATATGAGGATCAAAAGTGCTACCAACAATAACAAAACACAGCAGAAATAATCCCTTAAATTTGTAAAAATCACATAAAATGTTAAAACCCAGATTCAGCACAAAATTCATAAAAGGAGAGATCAAGTGAAAAGTTTTAACCATCAAAGTCAGATGTGTCACTCTGAAATTCTATAGTCATCTCTCCAATACTCTCTGATCACCAGCTTTTTCCACCCCTCAGTTACGGTCAGAGGGAAATCACAGGAGGTGTATTCCCTGTGGAGATCCTGCAAATGTATTTTGAGCTTCCACTGTCATCCATGGCCTTCTGCATGCCAGAATCTCACAAGTTAAGCTCTGATACTATTTAAAAATTTTTGTTTTTTAAGCTCTGATACTATTGGCTTCTTTGGATTTGGATTATATAATTTACATTCCTTGTAAATCTTTTTAAAGCCTCATCTGTCTCCCTTGGAGTGGCTGATGCTTTTGAACTGCTTACCTTGTACTTAGCATCCCAATGTGAAATCCACTATGCCACCAGGGTAGTGGAGTTGTAAATAACCTTTATTTGCATATATTATATATAAGTTATTTATTATACTTTGTTCTCCTGATTGAAAAACATATAGCTGTAATTTAATTAGGACTGGTACATTTATTAAATTTTAAATGTTAAATAATTTTAAAATTATTTAACATTTAAAATTTTAAAAAACGGTTTCAGATTATTTTAGGTAATTACACTTAGCTGACCATTCTGCACCTCAGGCCATCAAAGATGCTGGGTGTTTTTGAGTCACTTTTACTCATGAAGACTTACAGCAAATAAGTAAACTTCCAAGTCCTGAACCATCCTCACTTGCTCTTAAGTTTGATACCATTTTTGCAGCCACTCTGTCTGTGCTTCTAACTGAGCGTTTTCCTCTGTTTTGCTGACACTCTACCAAACAGGATGTCCTTTCTCTAGGAACCAGTTCCCCTGATCACAGATTCAAAATACGTGTGAAGTCACACTATTCTCAGTTCTAAAAAGCATTCTGAGATATGAGTGTGGAATGTCCTCCTCTTATGACACATTTGCTTTCTTTTGGAAATCAAAGTTTTCATTCCAACAAGCGTTCACTTCCTTGGGACTCCAATGAGTAATCTTACAAAGGAGTCCGCGAACCAGACAGCTCATTCCAGTTCACCTGTCCCCCTCTGTGCCTGGAACACTTGTTTTTGCATCAAGGGAGACAGTGGAGAGCAAGCATTATGAAGGATATGCCACAAGTTTAACCCCAGAAGTCACCCATTTATTTTCTCAGACTTAGAGATCTTTAGTCAATTATCACACACAGTGCACAGGGAGCATTGTAGAAAGAACTCCAGAGGCCTGCCCGGGCTGTAATAGATCAGCGAGCTCAGGACATTTGAAATCATGCTTTGCACTCATGAATCTGTGCATGCCTGTATTTCATTGTCAACAGATTTTGAGTAACAGATAGGATGAGAATGACCATGATAATCAGTTTGTAGAGAAGGAAAATCGGTCATACAAGATGAGTATGAAGGATCAGAGTAACTTTAATATTTGTTCCTCCGTTCAAGTATGCAGGGAGGAAATTAAAAAGCCTGTAAATTTAGAGGTGAGTGGAGAGAAAAAAAATTGTCCCTGGTGTGGCTGAGAGGTAAGAGAGGAAACCCTCATTCAACAGGAAATCCTCCCTGTCATTCATGTGTCTGTCTAGGACTGGGTGTGTGTGTTCAGTGGGTCCTGCATGCCCCCTGCTGCCCAATGTGTTCCCTGCAGGGGAGGCTTGTGTCGGCTCACACTGACTTCCCTCACTGTTCCTTGCACAGGAATACATGGCGGTGTCCTTAGCAGTCACGGAGCTCAGCTGCAGGGAGAACTGATTCCTCCATGTGTCTCTGGTGATGGAAAGTCGGCTCAGGAATGACGGGTTATAATCTGTACCACCATCATAATCTCTGTATCTCATCCACCACAGTCCTTTCTCTCAGGTCTGGCAGATCCAGTTCCAGTCGTAACCAATGCTGGTGATGGAGACACCAGAGACAGTGCAGGTGAGGGACAGCTTCTGGGAGAGTTTCACCAGTGCTGGCCCTGACTCCTGAGGCGGCACCTGGGACAGGACGCCTGTAAATAAAAATAATTGGAATATGTCAGTCACTTGCAGTTACAACCATCCTCATAGAATCAACACTGATATATGAGACCCTCAGGTTGGGGAACTGTCACCAGGCACAGAACTCACAGAAATGGCATCTTTAGACCACAGTTCTGCTTTCCCAAGGGACCCACAGCCCTGTCAGAAGAGAACTGATAGCTTTCAGTACCCAAGGCTGGGATTTTAACCTAGTGCCTGCAGAATAATTTGCATAGGAGGGAACCCTGTGTTTATCAATAGAGGTTCTTTTGTTTCTTCTGAGGCCATTGTAGGGTAATTCTTCTTTTGAACTTATTTGTGTGTTAGGCTGCAATGAGAGATCTCTTTTCCTAAGAGGTGTGTGTGAATGGCCAAAGGAAAACCCAGCATTTCTGAGCCCAGTGTTCTCTCCCTCCAGCCTTCATTGCTCCTGCCCTGACTGAGGCTCCCGTATATCCTGTGTGTCGAGGACTGGACAGTATGGAATTATCCTGTGTGTCGAGGACTGGGCAGTATGGAGTTCCTTGAAACCATCAGGTCCACCCGAGAGTATCATCATTGCCCCACACTCTCCAACACCCATGTCTTCTTTAGACACTGATGCTGTGAGGCAGAACTATGGGCTGTCACTCTACGTGCCAAAGCCTCTCTCGACCCTTGCTTAAGGCTAAAGGGCATGCTCACATTCAGGTCTTTCTGAGAGGAAGCCGGCACACCTGGTTGAGACGCCATCTAGGTCAGATGGGCTTGATTCAGCCAATGGGTTTAACCAGTATGGTCGACCACGCCTCCCAACTGGGGCCCTGAAAATGCCAAAAACTTTGAGACTACGCCTCTCTCCCAGCAGACACTATGCAGTTCAGTGCCTCCCGGCACTTAATAATTTAAGTATAAATTATTTCAGGAATTGTAAAATCATGCTTTGTTTTGAGTTGTTTTCTCTTCAAAAGATATTTGGCGTCAGATGTGCACACATACAGTTTCAACCAACTGGCATTTGGGGAAAAATACAACAGTGGAGAGAAACAGAATGTGTTGAAAGAAGCACATTGAGGGCAGAATTTAATGACATTGAGAGAACACTGGGCCTTCTGGGATTGATTTCAACTTATCCCAAGTTTGATGTGTTTCTCCCTGTCTTCTCAGGAAGAACGATGGATTTTCAGGGCAGGAAAATAAGAGATATTTGAACTGCCCTTCCGGAGGAGTTCCCGGAGAGGCTCTCGGCTTGGGTAAATTGGGAAAGTCTAGACACAAGAGGAAACAAGCACTCAGCACCCCTGTCCTTGCTCCCATGGCAAAAACTGTGTCCCCTGTACCCTGAGCTCCCTCTGCTGCCCTCTTGGTCTCCTGACGCTTGAGATGTTTGTCCACGTTCCTTTCACCGTGCCTCCTGGTACTTTTCCCACATAATACATGCCAGTGTCTCCAGGTTTCAGATTATTGCTAAAACATGCTTAGCTGGCTGAGCTATCATGGTTGCAGTGTGTTGATTTTGAAGACGGGGCTGTTGCTAAAATTGTCATCACTAGGCTTCTTTGCCACATAACACACGCTTTGTTTCCCAGAGCCTGATAGATCTAGAAACTTGCTATCTGCAGACATGGCAGTGAGACATAGCCCTCTGAGAAAGCTTTCTGAGCCCATCACTGGTCTGTAGCACCTCTACCTGCACTATTACAGCTAGGAGTACAGAGGAGATCTAATTTAAAAGAGTTCTAAGATGAAAAGCACTGTGTTTGATGTTCAAGGTGCTCACAGGGTAAAACATCCATGTCACCAAGAGGAATCCAGAAGGGTGTCACCGCCACAGGTATCTCTGATCAACATGGGAAGAATATGAGTTTGAGTTGTGCCGCCATATTTTACACTGCAGGTGATCCACGTGTGCTGTGTTTGTGGAAGCAGACGGTTGGCTCCGAGTAGGAAAGGCTGAGCAATGGTCCCTGGAGGGGATGTTCCTGACCCGCGTTCTGTGATTCAATCTCTCCTCTTCATCATTCACACTGACTGTGGACAAACAAGTCCTCCCTGAAAACCATGGGCAGTTTGGTAGAAATGCACGTGGTTGGCCTGAGCTGTGAGCCACAATGAAGGAAATTCCCGAGGATGCCATTTTCCTTGGTGACCTTCTTTCTTGGTAGCTCCATCCTATCCTAAGGACAAGGTTAGTCTATGAGAGATTCAGGTTATTGGGTAAAGTGAGGGTAAAATGATGACTATTTCTGAGCATCCACTTCTCTTAAAAAATAACAAAATGACATTTTATTGATAATTTATCCACATAATATACAATTCAGTAATTCAACCATATCAAAAGGGTTGTATAATCCTTACCACAATCAATTTTACATTATTTTCTCCCCCATAATCATTATCATTTATGTAACTTTTTATTTTGCAAAAATATACACAAGAAAGTAGTTACCAATTCAACAACTTCTACATGTGTGCTTCGGTGCCACTGACCATTCTTTTTATGTTGTACAACTATTATTTTTATTCTTCTGTGAATTGCTACACACCCATTAAAATGAATTCACTGTCCCCTAAGCAAAAATTCTTCCTCCTTCACGCACAGTAAAAAGTTTGGTTTCTTTTTAAAAATAATTTTCTTGATATAATTTTCACACTTCCCTGGTTAAACCAGACCTAAAAAGAGTTCTGTATGCATCATCACAATCAGCTCTAATGTTTCCTCCTGCCTCCCGCACCCTCTGATCACTCCCCAATTACCTTCTCCCTCCCCTACCAGATAAACCATTGCCTCAGTGGTTGTCTTCTTCTGTGCTCCAAACAGGAAACAAATAACAGAAACTATAAACAAATACAGAAAGATAGAATAATAGCGCTGGAGGCTCAGGGAATCCAGGGTGGACGATACCTTCAGGACCAGGGGCGTGAGGGGCGAGGCTGGGAGAGTGGAGGGTGAGTGGGTTGGAAAGGGGGAACTGATTAAAAGGATCCACATGAGACCTCCTCCCTGAGAGATGGACTGCAGAGAAGGCGGGGAAGGGAGACTCCGGATAGGGCAAGATATAACAAAATAACAATCTGTGGATTATCAGGGGCTCATGAGGGAGGGGGAAGGAGGGATGGAGGGGAAGAAAAAGAGGACCTGATGCAGAGGGCTTAAGTGGAGAGCAAATGCTTTGAGAGTGATCAGGGAAAAGAATGTACGGATGTGCTTTATACAATTGATGCATGTATATGTGTGGATTGAGATAAGAGTTGTATGAGCCCCTAATAAAATATTTTAAAAATAAATAAATAAAGCATACAAAAAAGGGGGGAGCACCCACTTCTCTTCTCATTTCGTCCTCCTCATCTACCTTGGTGGTTGTGGAGTCTCACCTGTCACTTTCCAGGTACTCGATAGAAGTGCCCATGGTTTGTGACAAGATTTAGCTAGATCAGTGCTCTAGGTGATCTTATTCTGAGGACAGGATCTTATAACATGGCTCTGCACAATCCTCGCCTTCATGGGGAGATCACTAAAGATAAGGGCATTAGAGCAAAGTGTGGTGAAGAAAGCAAATGGCGCAAGGCTATCGATTATCTGGGGTCTTAAAGGTCTTGTTATCAAACAAGCACCAGTCTAAGTGAGGCGTCAAGTAAGTCCACACTGAAGAAGCACATCAGCCTGTGTGATCCAAAGATGGTGACAACAAAATACAAATATGATGAAGGGAAAAGTTTCAGAGCTACAATTGTGAACCTCCAATTTGTTAAAGGCTAAGTGGACAGTGGAAACTCAAAGTCCATCTGGAGAATATCTAGTCATATTAGGCATTTGGCAGATCCTCTTGACAAGCTTTATTATCAGACAGAGATGACTGCAAACTTGATCATAGTGGATCAGACCATGGCATAATATGATACTTGGTCAGTTGACCTACCTCTTGACCCAACCTGAATTTGCTCTAGGGTCAAGTATTTCTCACTTGTTCTACAACAGATCCCCACCCACCTCTGGACTTTAAAATACTGAAGGTGAACTTTCCTTTCTTACTCTTTACTTTCATTTTTATAATGTTTTTATTCTCTTCCTGCTGTTTTGTTTTTGTGTTTTATTGTTTCTATGTGTTTTATTGTTTCTATTGGGTTTCCAAGTGTGTTAAGCACAGAAGGAGTGGATACTTAGAGACAATAACTGATACATTGTTCTGGGGCATGTGGGGAGCAAAGGAGTCAGGAGGGTGAGGGGATTTGGGGAGCAAGCAATGAATGCAAGAGGGGGAGGGAACATAAGAATTTGTTATGATATAGGTATATATATATTTACAATTCTTTTAAAAAGTGATTTAACTATGCAAGTGTATTACATGTGAATATTATATTAAAAACCCCTACATTAAAAGCCATCAAGAAGGCAAGGCCCAGGATGATGTAGAATAGCTGCTGCTTCAGAGAGGGGTTCCTGCATAACCGAGGATGAGGCTCCCAAACCCAGTCCCAATGCCGGCTCCAGAGACACCACTCCAACTGTTCCAGTCCCGGCTCCAATGAGCTTGGCTGCTATGTCAATGTCCCTTGAGATGGTGCTGACTAGAAGCTTCGACAAGGGATCAGTGAGGTCAGGGAATGTGGGACTCTCGAGCTGATGAAGTGCTCATCTGTCAGTGTCTCCAGTTATTTCGGCACCTACACAGACAAGGGTCGAGTAAACAACTGGGAGGTGTTCCTGACCAAGGAAAGGGTGGAGATGAATTTGGTGCAGGCATACATTTTCAGGGGATGAGGAGTAGTGTCAGGGGAGTTGCTCTTGGTGCAGAGAAGATAGACAGCTCTACACCTATTCTTGATATGACTGAATTATTGAATTGAAGCATATGTACATGAAGTTCCAATAAAATTGTTTTAAGGAAGAATGTTGTCTGTTACTTATGCAGACCTTCAGATAGGGCTTTGGTTAACAGGCTCATGGCCAAGAGTCTCTCTTTGTGAATAAAATTCTATCAGCACATGGCTATGTCCTTCTCTACTGCTTGCTGCTATTTTCACACTCCATCAGTTGGGTTCAGTAATAGTCTCCAAGAGTATATGACCAGTGGAATCATAAAGTATGATTTTCAGGCCTTTTTCAAAAAAGAAATTTGCTGATCCTTGATCTAGGGAAAGAGTCAGGAAGAAAAACAGCAAGACTTTCGGAAATATATAATTTTAAACTATAATGATTATTTGACAGAATATAATATTTTAAAATTTTCACTTGAATGGATAGGTAAGAACTACCTACCATGGTTGTACAGTGGTGACTTGCCCAGTAGTTAAATGAAAAGTCAATCATTCAGACCCAGCAACTGCTCTGTGGGAGAAATTTTTGTTAGAATAACCTCATAAGGAACTACAGGCTTGGTATTCTTATATGAGAAGTTCTCATCTGTCCTATAGGATTACTAGGAGTTGGAAATGATCAGTTTTAGCAGACTTTTAGTTTGGGTGAAAAGCAACTTTTTTCAATATATTATACTTGAATAAATGACACCAATTTTCAAACCACCAACTTTACAGCCATTAGTTGAGTCCTTAACAGTTAGCACTACCCAGGAACTTCACTGAGTCTGCCTGAAAGCTATTCGACTGTGGCAGTTAAGTGATTTCCTGTCAACTTGCAAAGGAATGAACTCTAGCCTGTCAATCAGTTTGCAGCTAAATGACCTAATTTGGAGGTGCAAATAAGATAAACATCTCACTAGAGGCCACATACATTCTCTCCATGCGAGGCATTCCTGTTCACAAGTCACATGGAGCTACGCAAATAGCAGCCAGAGCCTTGGAGCTGGAGGAGTCCCATGGAAACCCATGTTAGCACTAAGATGCTTTCAAGGCCACTGGATCCACAAGACCTTCCACCCACTAACTAGCCTGTGATCTGCCTGTACTCAGCGTTGTTGCATATGTTGCATGAATCGAGAGGAATTTACAGATTGGTGTCAGACATATGGACTACTATTGGACTTATAAGTTTGATCTGTCCTGGGCTGGTATGCTTTCTCAATTTACAATTGCTGCTTCTATAAAGCTCTTTCTATACACATAGAAGTGCCTATGAATTGATTTCTACAATCCACCCAGACTAACATACTGACCTCAAGACATATGCTGATCACCCCTGACAGAGTAATATACACTCCCTGTAGAACAAGCTCATTTGTTTGTTTTCCTCTCCAACAGAATGTTTTCTCTTCTTACAACTTTGAATCCACAAATATTAAGGGTAGGCACTGAATCATAAACAATATAGATTCCAAGTGGGAAACTATGAGATGAAGAACCCTGGATCAAAGTAAGAAACCTGACTTGAAACTCCCTCTCCAAATGCTCCAGAGTCAGAATGCTTCCTTCTTTTCAGGCCCTTACAGCACCCTACAATACACAGCTCCCTCCCTGCATGGGCGGTTCGTATCTGTACTCACACTGACTTCCCTCCGTGTGTCTTACCCACCGTAATACATGGAATTGTGATTGACTTTTAGACTGTCCATTCGCTGATACAGTGTGTTCTTGGCAATGTTTCTAGAGATGGTACACCAGCCTTCACGGAATCTACATAATATGCGATAGCAACAGTACTAATATGTGAAACCCACTGTAGGCCTGGAGCATGACTGATACAGGTCACAGCAGTGCTACTGAAAGTGAATCCAGAGATTGCACAAAAGAATCTCAAAGACATCTTAAGCTCCCTCAAGTCTCCTTCAGACCCAGCCGGTTGCACATTAGTGTTGACACTTGCAAACACAGAATATGCTGGTCATGAAAACCATGACATATTTCCAGTCTCCTGCTCCACACACTAGCTCTCAATAAAATGACTTGTTAAAATACCTGAGTGAGACAAGTCTGTGTTCATACAAACTACTGAATGGGCTTACCTGGGGACTCTGGTACTGAGGATCTTTTCCCAGAGCTGTATGGTTGGGAATGGTGTAGATTTTATTAGCAGAAGGGGGGGGCGGTATTTGCATATCTTCCTAATATACAGTGGCAACTATGGCTGAATATTTTCAAAATGCTCACTGTTCCACCTTAAACGTAAATGAGTCTCCCAGAAGGATTCATTGGGATTATTACTTGGAAATGGTTCCTTATTATGTGATTGCGATACACAGAATACAGTCCTATTCATATTGTTTCATACACAATAAGCGATTTATATATAGCTGATTTAAGACAGTATGTATGCTCATTTGCTTAACATATTTCACTCAATTTATTTCATTTATGTGGCAATAGACCCATAAGTTTATATCTAGTCAGCATGAATTGATTTTAATGCTTAACATCTTAGAGAAGGAACACGCATATACTACAATTTATCTCTTTTTAGACATTTAGGTTATTTCTCATTTCTGGTTTTATAATGAAAGTTACTATTTGGGTTGAAATAAAAGAGAAGAGAAAAAAGCATTCACATTAATATTACAAGAAATCACAGTAACAGACATGGCCTTACAGTAAACTTTTCTTCAACACAATTGTAATATTAACAATAAATATCATATTTTTAGTGAGAGCGTTCCCATTAGGACAGAAACACACCAAAGTCTTAACTTTGCTAGAGAAGATGTCTTAGATGACATTGGAACTGCATAAAGATTTTTCTAAAATATTTAATAGTTTAAAGCCTCTTGTGTCAAAGTCAATAGGATCTCCCAGAAGCACAGACTTACGACAATACTTGTTTTATTGCAGAACAGAGAGTATGTTGTAGGACAACAGTTTCTAAAGGATGGTTTTGGGTCCAGAAGCCCTGGGAAAGGTAGTCAATCTGCAAGATCTTCACGTTCAAGTAGCCAGGATCCCACATTTGGTCCTAAAATAATAGTAGAATTTCCAATTCTACTTTCACATCCCTTGTCCTTTGGTTAATCTCTTCATTTTTTCATATGCTATAATTATATAATAATGTATGGCTAGTACTCTTGTTTTAAGAGTGATTTTAGTGCAATTAAACAAATAATATATTGAATATAGACTTTACTTATTCCATTGATAATACTGTTCATATTTCAAGGCTCTGAATTATATGAAAATCACTTTTCCTTTTCAATATTTTAAAGTGTAATTTGAAATGTTGCTGTACCCACAGATTTCCATCAGTTGTGCCAGGCTATCAAAAGAGATAGTTACTGGGGTCTTAAAGGCTTGAAGATAAACAAGCGGCCATCTAGCTCAGAAGCAACAAAGCCCACATGGAAGAACACACCAGCCTGTGTGATCACGTGGTCCCGAAGGGATCAGTTATCAGGCATCAAAGAACAAAAAATCATATCATTGGCTGCACATCTCCATGATACGATCGCCGAAGACAAACGGGTGCGTAAGCAAATGTGGTGAAGAAAGATGATGGTGCCCAGCTATCAAAAGAGATAGTGTCTGAGGTCTTAAAGGCTTGAAGGTGAACAAGCGGCCATCTAGCTCAGAAGCAACAAAGCCCACATGGAAGAAGCACACCTGCCTGTGCGATCACGAGGTGTCAAATGGACCAGGTATAAGGCATCATGCAAAAAAAATATATATACCATAGTCAATGAAGGGGGAAGTGCAGAGTGGATACCCAAAGCCCATTTGTCGGCCACTGGAGATCCCCTCACAGAATGGGTTAAGGAGAGGAGATGGGTGAGTCAGGGTGCGATGTAGTACCGATGAAGAACGCAGCTTTCCTCCAGATGCTGGATGCTTCCTCCCCCCAACTACCATGATCTGAATTCTACCTTGCAGGACTGGGTAGGGCAGATGTTGCACACTGGTGCATATGGGAGCTGGAGGCACAGGGAATCCAGGGTGGATGATATCTTCAGGACCAGGGATGTGAGGGGCGATACTGGGAGAGTAGAGGATGAGTGGGTTGGAAAGGGGGAACCGATTACAAGCATCCACATGTGACCTTCTCCCTGGGAGACAGACAGCAGAGAAGGGGGGAAGGGAGACTCCGGATAGGGCAAGATATGACAAAATAACAATCTATAAATTATCAAGGGCTCATGAGGGAGGGGGGAGTGGGGAGGGAGGGGAAAAAAAGAGGACTTGATACAAAGGGCTTAAGTGGAGAGCAAATGCTTTGAAAATGATTAGGGCAAAGAATGTACGGATGTGCTTTATACAATTGATGTATGTATATGTATGGATTGTGATAAGAGTTGTATGAGCCCCTAATAAAATGTGAAAAAAAAGATTTCCATCAGTTTCTGACGATGTGTGAACAAATATATCTGTCATTTATTTTAAATTTTTCTCATTGCACATATATATTCAAAAATATTTTCAACATACGTTTCATGCATAATTCAGTGGCATGAGATTTATCATTGCTTCAACGATTACCAACATCTGTTAATTTCCTGTCACACTTAACAGAAATTGCGGAAAGAACTCCGACTTAACCCTTCCACACTACCATGGAATAAATTACTCTATCAATTTCTTGTTTCACTTGTTTTGAATAGAATTCTGATTGAAGTACTTTTCCTCTTCCTCTGGAAAGAAAGCAACCTAAACTCTGTTCATTGCCCCATTGTCTTTAAGCCAGATTTTTGAAATCAGTATTTTATTGTGGCATATCTCTCTATCTCAATCTCTATATAAACATCTATAGATCATACTTCCTGACACTGGAAACAATTCATAGAGCTTGAAACTTGTAGCACTCTCTACATCCAAAGCTGTTCACCGTGAGGGAGAGTCAGTGTGAGACCAAACATAAAACAAAACTCCGGGAGAAAGCTATCTGCAGGCATGCTAAGGACCCATCAGCTCTGGACCAAGTGAAGAAAGAAGTGAGGACAGGAGCCTGGATAAGGACTGCAGTGCCTGGTCAGCTAGAACTGCTTCGCTGACCACTATGTTAACTCTACTGCCCATGGCAGGAAACCTGCTGAGACAACTCCAGGTAACACTCCTGACAATAGTCTGAACACTTAGGGCCAGAGAAAATGTTGATGTGCGACCCACAGAAGTTGGAAGACAGTGTAAGCCCAGCAAACACCTCTCCTGTATGTGATGGGATGCTGTCAACAGGGGGTTCTCAGAATACATTGACCCAAAACCCACCCCGGGTACTAATTCATGGGTGGAAAACTGAGCTTCTTATTTCTGTGGTTTCTTTTAGCCTCACAAATAGCCCTGTTGTTAGGATACCTTTTCATTCCAACTCTAAATATAGAAAATAACATTGAAGTATTTTTTACCTCTTTCCAAATATTGTAAAATGTATTGGGGGGAAGAAGAATTTGGGATGATATACACTTTTTCCCCTGTGTGTTCAGATGTACAAAAAGATTCAGGTTGACCTGGTCTTGATTCCAAAGCATGGTGAGGATAAAGATTGTCTTGAATTTCAATAGATCATTTGGGTACTTTTGATGGGAATGCACATGAAGTTACATTGAACATGAAATCTGCACAGATATTCATGTGATTGGTACAGTGAAGACCTCAGAGAGAAGACTGTGTTCTCCCAAGGACTCCACCAGCATCACTTTAATAGTATGAGTCCCAGAGCTACAAGCTCCATTCAACCCTTTCCACCTTTAAATACAAGTGCACCTACCACATGCAAATACCAGTCCCATAAAATCACAGCATGCATGTACTTAAATTCATATTCCTTCGCAAACTGGAGAGTATTTTCTGGGTGTAACGATTCTTATCCACATGATCATGAATTGTGTGTGGGTTTTCCTCTTTCTGGTGGCGACGCCGGAAGGTAAGTGCTTCAGGGATTCACACATGAAGTCTGGGGATGCAGCATCTGACCACATGACTCGCTGTGTTTCTCTTTATCCCCAGGTGTCCTGGCCCAGGTGCAGGTACTGGAGTCAGGCCCTGGACTGGTGAAGCCCTCACAGACCTTGTCTCTTACCTGTGCCATCTCTGGATTCTCTTTAACCAGCAATAATATGCACTGGATTCGCCAGGTTCCAGGAAAGGGACTGAAATGGGTTGGGGTGATGTGGAGTAATAGGAGCACAGACTATAATCCAGCTCTGCAGTCCCGAGTCAGCATCACCAGGGACACCTCCAAGGGCGAAGTTTATTTAAAACTGAGCTCCGTGAATCCTGAGGACACAGCTATGTATTACTGTGCTAGAGACACAGTGATGGGAATTCAGTGTGAGCCCAAACACAAACCTTAGTACATCAGGCATGGTTTCAGCAGATGTGAAAGACAAGTCAGTGATGATTTCCTCTCAAAAGCTGTGGTTTCCCCACCTTGTCAGCACCTCTCTAGGGACCACCAAGCACAGATTCTAGGGAACCTTCATGTATCTGAACCTGCCATCTTTTCAGTGAAATAGGATTTGTCTGTTTCACCTCTCAATAGTAATAGGTATCAACGAGATCTCAGTGTACAATTCAGAGGATTAGCAAGAGCTGTGTGTTGTCAAAGTTAGAAATAATAAAAAAAAAAACCTCACTGTCATCGAGTTGATGGCAATTTATGGTGGCACCCTGTGGGTTTCTGAGATTCTAACTGCTTATGGGAGTAGAAAACCCTGTCTTTCTTCTTTGGAGTGGGCATTGGCATGCAGATCTCAGCGCAACACATGACCACTATGCCACCAGCCTTGTTATAAAAATATTAATGCAGGAAAAATTCTCATGTGAGCCCAAAATTGTCTCCAAGCCATCAGGTAGATGTTCAATGTTTTCATTCCAGTGAATGCTCTCAAGTGTACATTATGTAATGATTTGAACTTACAATGATCTGGACCATAATTGTATGCGTTGATATTGTTAGGCACCCTTGAGCTGGCTTCATATCACAGAGACCCGTGTTCAACAGGATGAAATGCTGCCCGGAAGTGCACTCAGAATCATTCCTCTGTTTGACTCATCGTTGCAGCCTTTGTGACAATCCGCCTCCTTGAAAGTCTCTCTCCTTTTCATTGACAGTCTAATCTACCAAGCACAAGAATATTCTCCGGGTTCTGGTTCCTCCTAACAACATGCCCAAATAAGTGAGATAAAGTCTTATCTGAATGCTTCCAAGAAGCATCCAAGATGTGCTTATTCCAAGATAGACCTGCTTGTCCTTCAGGCTGCCTGTGATATATTTAATATTATTCTCTAGCACCAAAACCCAAATGCATCAATTCTTCTTTGATATTTCTTATAGGGTAATTGGCCTTTATTAGAGTCACTCTTGGTTATCACAACTGTGGTTGCTGTTTCAGGCAATAGAGATAACGTTCAGGTTGTTACTAAAATCACACAATGTATAGCACAGCATCCTACAATAAATACTCAAGGATCAAAATTCAGCAGTAGTGCCGACATTGAAGAAATCTATATAATCTTAACTCTGGTCAACATGAAGAGAAATGTTCATCTTCAGAAAGTAAAGGTCGGTACGTGTAAATTATACTTAGGTGAACCTGGACCACAAAACTATGTAGCACAATGATTAAATGCTCAAGTTTTAGCCAAAAGATTGGCAGTTTAAAACCACTCAGTGAGTCCGTTGACTAAAGACCTGATAACTGTCTCCCATCAGTATTACAGAAAAGAAAATCCTATTTGGACAGTTCTTTTATTTGATTCAGGGTCTAATAACCACCCTGCACCCAAACAACCTTGGATGCTTATAGTCATATCATTACATAGACAAGACATTTACAAGAGTAATTACCCAAGACAAAGTGAATGGCAACATAAGAATTATTATAAAGACAGTGTATTGTTACATATTTCCCTTTGCTAGGTGTGTTTTCCAACATAAAATATATACCTTTTCCCCAGCACTGACATTCAACATGGGAAGAATGTGGTGTGTTTGAATATGTTAAGTCCCATAGAGTCAGTTCCAGTTCTCAGTGATGCCATGTACAACAGAATGAAATAATGCCTTCTTCGGCACCATAATCACAATGAATATTTTTGAGCCCATTGTTACAGCCAATGTGTCAATCCATTTCATGATGCGCCTTACTCTTCATTGATCTCCTGCTTTATCATGGATGATGTCTTTCTCAAGGGACTGGTATCAAGTGTCTCACCATCCATGATTCTAAGGAACTTGCTGGCTGTTCTCCCTTCAAAACAGACCTGATTGTTATAGTGCCAGGTCTCCCCACAGCACTTTCCTCATTCTTTTACAGCATCACAAGTCAAAGGCCATCATTTATACTATGGCCTTGCTTATTCATAGTGCAGAGTTCATATGTATATAATAATGTTGAAAATATTATTATTTGGATTCTAAAAGTGACATTTAGGAAACCCTATAAAATGGGTCTGTTGGTGCAGAGATATAAAGGGCTATGGTGGTGCTGTGGGATAAGATTTGGTTGCTCAACACAAGGTCAGGGATTCATACCAGCCAACAGTTCCCCTGAGTAAGATGACTTCTATTCCTGTATATAATTACAGTCAGAGAAAGCCTAACGAGCAGTTCCAATCAGTTTTCTAAGTTTCCTATGAGTCAGAATAGATGCAATCACAGTGGGATTGGTTTTGGAGGAAGAGATTGCTCATTTTGTCGCTTAGTTGCTTGGTCTACCAAGTGTCCCTCATCCAGACACATCCAAGAACCAGTTCTCCCTGCAGCTGAGCTCTGTGACCCCTGACAACCACTGTGGAAGGAGCCAAGGAGAGGGAAAGTCAGTGTGAGCCCCCACACAAACAACCCTGCAGGACAGCTGGGGTGTGTGGGGGGGTGGCTATTGGAGGGGCGACTGATGTAAAGATCAGCAGGGGGAGGTCAAGTCCAAATTAACAGGCCCAGGAACCAGAAGCAGGTGTGTGTGTGTGAGCACAGATGAGATTTTCTGCTGTATCTTGGTTTGGCTTTTTTCCCACCGCTAAGCAACTGATTGAGAGGAAACTCCAGTAGAAACTCTTCTATTTTGTCTTAACTTAGAAGAGGAAAAACTATTGTGAAAGCAAATATACAGAAAAACAGAAATATACTCCACTAAAATAAGTGATAGAAAATGGGTAAGGCTGCTGTTGAGTCAATGAAGACTCATAGAAATCATACAGGAGAAAACATAAGGTCCCTTTGGATTTCTGAGACTAAAACTTTCAATGATCAGAAAGTGTCATCTTTCTCCTGAGGAGTATATGGTGCTCATGAACAGCAGAACTTTCAATTAATAGTCGACTGTGTAATCCACAACACCACAGGATCTCTGAGGTATGACGGGTGGGTAGTTCTGACCTTGCTTATTATGGGTCTGTTTCATTTTTTTTAACTTGATGAGTATTTTCTTTTAAAATTTGGTCAGCAATTTCCATGCCCTTAAAGACCGACGCTGTATCTTGTTCAGAAGTGCATTATAATTATAGATCACTTAGAGTGTATTATTTTCACATACGTAAGCCTTCATCTTCCTGAACATGGTCCATTATTCTAATTATTTGTGTGTCATTTGGTACCTTGGAAGTGTTTTTCTTTTAAATTTTCTTTATTGTGGTGGTGTTGGTGGGGAGTAGTATTTTTCTTATAGTTTTCTTTATGTAAGACTTTTGTTTCTCTGCTTAGGTTTATTTCAATTTATTTTAACTTTTAGGTGGCTATTGTAAATTATATTATTTTTTAAACATTTTATTAGGGTCTCATACATGTCTTATCACAATCCATACATATATATATATATATATATATATATATATATATATATATATATATATATATATATATATATATACATCAATTGTATAAAGCACATCTGTACATTCTTTGCCCTAATCATTTTCAAAGCATTTGCTCTCCACTTAAGCCCTTTGCATCAGGTCCTCTTTTTTTCTTCCCCCTCCCTCCCCATTCCCCCCCCCGATGACCCCTTGATAATCCATAGATCGTTATTTTGTCATATCTTTCCCTATCCGGCATCTCCCTTCACCCACTTCTCTGCTGTCCATCCCCCAGGGAGGTCACATGTAGATCCCTGTAATCAGTTCCCCCTTTCCAAACCACTCACCCTCTACTTTCCCAGTATCACCCCTCACACCCTGGTTCTGAAGGTATCATCCACCCTGGATTCCCTGTGCCTCCAGTGCCCATATGCACACAGTGTACATTTTATTTCCTTTTCAGAACTTTCTCTATTGGTATGTGGAACTCAAACTGATTTTCTATGTTGACCTTATAACCTGTGAAAATTTTTAATCTTTCAACTACTTTCAATAATTGTCTTCTATGGCTTTTGGCTTTTCTATGTTTAGAATGATGCCATCAGCAACTATAGAAGAGTTTTACTTCTTTGTTGCCGTTTTGGATGCCCTTGTTTTACATGTGTTAATTGATAGCTGTAGTTAAGAGTTTGTGTTAGTTAGGGTTGACTAGAGAAACATGTGTTTAAGAAAGAGCTTTATATAAAAAGAGCAAGTGTAAAAAAAAAGCTGAGAAAACATCCCAGCCCAGTCCAGATCAAGTCCCTAGGCCCGATATTAGCCCATATGTCTGATACCAATCTACAAATTCCTCTTCAGACTCATGTAACACATGTGATGACACCGAATGCAGAAAGATCACATGCCAGTGGCTGGGCAGTCTTGTGGATCCAGTGGCGGTGGGAGCATCTCAGTGCTGGCAGGCGGTCTCCAAGTGGTTCTCTAGTTGCAGGATTCGAGTGTAGCTCCATGTTTCTTATCAGCAGGAATGTCTCGCAGGGAGTGAGTGTGTATCCTGCCTCCAGCAAGCTATTTATCTCCATAGCGCCCCAAAATGAGGTAATCAGTCTACGATCTGATTGACTGGCTAAACTCCACGCCTTCACTTTTAATAGTCTTAAGTTGACACCAGATTATGTAACTATCATAGAGTTTCAGCACAATATGAAATAAGTTTGGTATTTAATGGTATCCTTATCTGGTTTCAATCTGAAAGGGGAATGCTTTCACTCCCTCTCCACTGAGTACAATATTTGTCACTGGCATTGCATTTTGCTGTTTAAAATCATATTAACTCAGTTTGGACTCACAGCAACAATCGAGAAAACAGAATGAAAAACGGGTCATGCTTCATTTTCACAGATGTCATGTATGAGGCCTTTGTTGCAGTTACTGTGCCAATCTATCTTGCTAAAGGTCAGTTTTAAAAATAACTTTGTGCTTCATCAACCATTATGTTCTTTTCCAAGTTCTGATTTTCCTGATACATGTCCAAAGTACTTGAGATGAAGTAATCACCTCCTCACTTCTTTCAAGTAAGCATTATAAGAGTACATCATCCAATATACATTTTTTTGTTTTTCTGGCTGTCCATCCTACCATCAAATTATTCACCATTACCATAATTCAAATACACCGTTTAATCTTTTATTTTTCTTTCTTTTTCTGAGTTGCACGTGTATATGAGGCAATTGGAAACCACATAGGTTGGGCCAGGTACATCTCAGTCCTCAAAGAGTCATCCTTGATCTTCAACCTTTCAGGAGTTCTGTGCAGCAGGTTTGCTCAATGAACTTCATCATTTGATTGACTGTGGCTTCCATGAGTATTGATTGTAGATACAAGCAAGATGAACTCCTTCACAACTTCAATATTATCTCCATTTATCTTGATATTTTCTATTGGTCCCTTAGTGGGGAGTTAATTTCTTTACAATGAATTTTAAACTAAAGTGAAATCAGCAGTCCCTGATCTTCATCAGTAAGGTTTACAAGTCATACTATCTTACAACATGTAGTACTATGTTACTTGCATGACAGATTATTAATACAGCTTCCTACAATCTTGATGTCATTGTTTTCATTTTGTACAGCTTCTCAGTTTATTTGCTCAGTATAGCATGTTGCATAAAGAACCTGCTGAAGTTTTCAAAGATTCTGTATTACTGTGATGAACAATGAAAATCAGTGGAAACAATAAACAAATCACACTATAGATTGCATTGAACATGTTTTTTTTTAATTCTATGAAAGTACTTAAAATGTTTTCCAGAAAATATGGCCAGGCATTCTGTAACCATTCCAATAAATGATCTCAAAACCAAACAAAGCCAACCGACCACACAATAACAGCACTAATAAATAATGGGAGTTAATATCTTTGTATGTGTTTTTTTGCAACTTGAATGTTTCCTTTGGTCAAGTTCATGTCCTTTACCCACTTTGAGTCTCAAAACTCTGTACATGTTTCACTCTCCAAACGGATGCTTAGTGAGATGTTAGGAAGAAGAAAGAGGAGAGAACTCTCCAGAGAATATGCAGAGAACTGAGAAAACATGGTAGAATAAATATCCATTATCAATTGCGGGTCTTAATATAATCCAAATTTCCTAACACTCTCTGTGCTTTCTGTGTCCCAAGAGTTTCTCTGGTCTTCTGCTTAAGAATCTTGATTTCTCAATAAACAGCGGTAATCCCAGAGAAAAGGAAGGCATTAGACTTTCTCATTGTGATTTATGAGAAAAGATGGAAAATTTCTCTACTTTTCTCTCCTGGGATTCTAACATGTAGATCACCCCTTCAATTTCCAGATTAAAGTTCAAAACTTGGTGCAAGACACCACATAGTGGTCAGAGTTCTGTAGGAACTACATCACTTGTTCATCAGTTTTTATTTACTTTTGGGTATTCTTTGGCCTGATAGTATCAAGAGATTCTAAAAATGGGTTGACATAAAAGAGGTTTGCATTAGTTGTCATCATGGATTTTTTCCATGCCCTGAGTGTCCTGTTACAGGTACAGCATCAGGATTTGAGCCCAGGAGTGACAAATGCACCACAAATCCTCCCCCTTAAGATTTTCTGTCTCTGGTGGCTCCATATTTTTGGAGCTGGATCTACTACAACCTGCAAAAAAGTTTTCAGTGGTTGTTATCAGTATGTCTGAGCAGCAGAAAACAATTACCCGCTTCAATAGAGTTGAGTCTCAAGCGCCAAAAGAATGTCCACCAATCCGTTCTCCCGGCAGCTGAGTGCAATGACCACTGAGGGCACAGCTGTCCATTACTGTGTGAGAGGAACAGTGAGAAGACTCAGTACCATCCAGGCACAACCTATCCTGCAATAATGACCTCAGTCTACAGAGATCTCATGGCCTGCACAAAGCACAGGAGCCAGACTTCTGGGCAAGGGCAATGGGGGAGGGATGGGAGCAAGGAGCTTCCTGTTAGTAACTAGGGTTTCCTTTCCCTCCAAAATATTTTCTCTGAAAATCTTGTCTTCCTAAATATTACAAAACACCACATCAACTTAAATATTAATTCATTTATATGTTGTATGCATAAACACATTTAAATACATGTATGCATAAATAAACCCTGGTGGTGTTTTGGTTACTCATTAAGCTGAGACCTGAAATTTCAGGAGTTCTTAAGCACTAGCTGTTCCACAGTAGAAAAACGGGTCTATTTTCTCCCATAAAGAGTTACAGTTTCAGAAGTGCTCAAGGACAATTCTACCCTGTCTATAGGGTCATTATGAGTCTGCACTGACTCATGGCAGTGAGTGTGAGTGATGAATATATGGATATATACTATTTGTATCATGAACATGTGTTTAATGATTTTCACATCCTGGATGGCTGTACTGGATTAAATGAAAATTAAATCACAAGATCACAAACTGTGGGGTTCATCTGAAGAGAACTTAATGAGGAATTCATAGCAACACAGAATTGTATAGTATAGAAGTAAAACTGAGATGGATTAGTTCAGTTTCCAAGTAATGGAACTAGAAAAAGATGAGCATGCATAGGTAATATCCATGGCATAGGTAGCACACGCCTGGGAGAGGCAATAAAAAAGTAACCAAGATAAATGAAATAACAGGAACACAACCAGTAATCTGATTATATGAAAAGTGACTTTTTTAGAAGATGAACAAAAGTGATCAATAGCCAGGTTTCCTGATCATCCCAAGAGCAGGAGGGCAGGAATCTCAGATCAGAAACCAGAGAGGAGACACCATTCTGCATGTTTTGTGGACATGCTTTATGAAGAACTTCCTGTCCACACTGTACAAATATCACTGAAATATGGAAATGCCTTAGAAGGAAAGAAAAATCAGTAAGGTTCCCACACAAGAAAGAGGTAATAGAACGGTCTACTATCATGTGTATCCAGTCCGTAAGGTGAACAAGAGAGGATGCATTGTGAATGCTCATACGACACAGGAAGTCTGTTATGTATGTAATATAAAGTTCACACATTGAAAACTATTTTTAAAAAGATTGATAATACATAACAATTAAAGCAATGCTTGATAAACAACCTGTTTAAGAGCTGTTTTCTGTTGGACGTGCTCGTGTTTCTCTCAGTCCGATGGAGAACTCTTGTCCATATTCTCTACTCATCTGCTTCTAAATATCAGGGGACATGCAATGCAGCTCTCTGCCTGCTGATAAAACAACCACAACCTCTGATGTGGGACATCTCAGAGGACAGTGCCAGTTTCAAGGGTCTCTGCTGTTAATATTTTGAAATCAGGAGCTAGTCCAGAGGACACATAATGAATTTCGTACCAAACTTGGCTTTCATTTTGGCCATTTTACATGGTAATCATTGTAGAGCTTACTGTGTGTGTGTATAATAGTGTGTGCGTGTGTTGGTGTGTAAGTCATCTAATCAGAGTGTCTGTTTGCAGGTGTCCAGTGTGAGGTGCAGCTGGTGGGGTCTGGGGGCGATCTGAGAAAGCATGGGGTCTCTGAGACTCTCCTGTGCAGCTTCTGGATTCACCTTCAGTGACCACTGGATGACCTGGGTCCGCCAGTATCCAGGGAAGGGCCAGCAGTGGGTCGCAGGCATTAGTACTGGGGGTAGTACATACTATACAGATACAGTAAAGGGCCGATTCACCTACTCCAGAGCCAATGCCAAGAACACGCTGCATCTGCAGATGAACAGCCTGAAAGCCGAGGACACGGCCATGTATTATTGTGCAAGACACAGTGAGGGGAAGTCAGTAAGAGCCCAAACACAAACCTCCCCTGCAGGGAGAATACTGGTCTCCAGGGGGCACTCCAGATGCACAGAGCACAAGATTCAGACCCAGGAGCAGCTGGAGCTTCAAGGCTGATTTCCTGTGGTTATATGTGGATTCTTCTAAATCTCACAGTTCCTCACAGATCTCTAATTCAAAAAAAATAATTCTTCTGTGCCTACTCCTGGCATCTATGAATTAAAAATTTATATTGTAACAAAAGAATATATTCTGTCCTACAGCAACAATCAGCTTCTTAACCTTTAAGGACAAGAAATGACTCTGCCAGTGGTCCCTGCATCAGAGTTCTCATGACGCTCAGATAAAATACTTTCCAGTCAGACTTCAGGAAAATGGTGCTTGAGTATTGGCTGACAGTCTTAACAGTATGTGCTTCCATCACACTCTGTGGGGAATTCTGGCAATGATCTAGCTAATGATTTAATTAAAAGGTAGGCAGTCTGCCTATTTTATATTGAATTTCTTCAAATGACACAATTTTTGTTGTTGCTGATTTTTGCTTTTGTTGTTTTTCCTTTTATTCCCCGCCAGGGGAGAGCGCAAACTCAGGGCCCCATTACCACAAATTTTGCAGTCAAGTCTCCAAAATTTGGGAATCTCAGGAGTCAGCACAGCTTTGGTTGTTTTTCCTAACATTCGTGGCCTAATGTTTCTGTGTGTATGTGTGTGTGTGTGTGTGTGTCTTTTCTGCAATCCCATCTGAAAAACACATAAATTCACCAATTGCATTTTATTACCTGGGTGCTAATATCCTCTATCAGTCTATCCTTCAGAACCTGCAGGCCATGATAGTCCAGGAAACATACTAACTTTTGTGAAAATTCAGGATTCGGGGAGAATTCTAGGGCCAAACAGGATCATTCAGTTCTTCATGCTGGATGCTGTATCTTCATCTTCACAGCCGCACAAAATGTCGGACACTCTTTCTGGTTTCACCCAGAGAATCCACATTTGTCCTGTTAATCAGCTTCTCATCCTCCTGGTGGCTTTGCTAGTTAATTTGCTGTTTGTTACCGGTAACATTCCCAGTATGCAGTGACACACAACTGTAGGTGAGGAATTTCAGCTATTTTGGTATAAGATCCTGTATAAAATGTAAGATTATGTGTGAATAACTTTATCAATGATGACTTTGTGGACAAGGAATGTCTTCCTGTGCCAAAGGTAAATTTTTCATTGTTGCAGGTACTCTTTTCACCTTAGAATGACTCTTGAGCAGATGTAAGAGTATAGTTGTCAAAGGAAAGCTCTTCCTTCTTAGTGACTTACAAAAGCCATTCCTATTTACAGCATACATTGAATGGGAGCCACTTTGGGCTGAATTCAATGAGATTTCTAGATTTAGCTGACCTTCAAACTTTTGAGTATCTAATGATTTTCCATAATCTATTGCAGAAGAGAAAATGTGTATCTGACAATTTAAGTATTCCTGGTTTTGTTCTGAGTGTCTTATAAAGATGTAAGTCCCCGAGAGAAGAATACAATTGCCTTTATTCCTAAAGTCATCCTAGTCATCCTCACCTTTCTCAACCATCTTCTTCATCACTCTCTGTGGCCTGAAAGAACAGGAGCTTGGTCTTGGAGAATGGAAAAATCATGGAAGGGAATGTGTTCTCTGAGGAAGCAGTCAAGGTTCTCATCCCAGATTGATTCCTTTTAAACTTTATTACAAACTTACAAATCGCATGCATACCAACATAGCCCATCAGATATAGTCTCATGATGTATTTATTCAAATTGAGGTCTTACTCACTCTGAATAATACACTTGGGATAATAGGCCTCATTGCCAGTATGTCAGTTTCTTCCTCTTCTTGGGGAAACTCTGAGGTGAAACGCTCAGGGATTGAAGCATGAGGTTTTGTGACTGCTTTATTTGTGAACCTGGCTCTTTCTCTCAAGGAGAAGCATATGCAAATAAAGGCCCTCCTTCTGCTGATAAAAAAAAACACACCAATCCCAACAATACAGTTCTTGGAGAAGATCCTCAGTACCATAATCTACAAGAGTCCCTATTATGCAATCTGTATGAACACAGACTCATCATGGAGTCTGTACTAAGCTGTGTTTTTCAGGCAGCTATTTCAATAAGTAATGTTATTGAGAGCAAGTGTGTGTGAGTGGGCATGAGTTACAGACAGTTGACATGTGTGATCGTTTTCATGACCGGCATATACTGTTTGAAAATGTCAACTGTAATGTGCAACTGGATGAGTGTGTAATGTGCAACTGGATGAGTCTGAAGGAGACTTGATTGAGCATAAGACATCTTTGAGATTCTAATGTGCAAACTCTGGATTTACATTTAGTAACTTTTCCATGACCTGTAGCAGCCAAGTTCAAGGCCTGCAGGGTATCTTATCAGTACTGTTTATATCACGTATTGTACAGATTCCATGAAAGCTGGTTTACCATCTCCAGAGACATTGCCAAGAACACACTGTATCTGCTAAAGGACAGTCTAAAAGTCAATCACACATCCATGTATAATGGTGGGGAAGAGACACAGAGAGAAGTCAGAGTGAATACAGACACAAACCTCCTATGCAGGGAGGGAGGGAGCTGTTTTGCAGGGCTCTGTAAGGGCATGGACAGAAGGAAGGATTCTGGATCATGAGTATTTGGAAAGGGAGTTTCTAGTCTGTGTTTCTATTGTGATCCAGGGTTCTTCATCTCATTATTTCACACTAGGAATTTATGTTTGTTTGTTTTTTATGATTCAGTGCCTACCCTTAATATCTGTGAATTCAAAGTTGTATTGTAAGAAAAGAAAACATTCTCATAGAGAGAAAAACAGCCAACCAAAATGAGCTTGTTCCATAGATAGTAGAAATTTTCCAGGGGTAATCAGCATCTCTTTTGAGAAGGTCAATGTGCTAGTCCTGGTAGACTGGAGAAACAAATTCATGGACACTCCTACCTGTATAGGAAAAAAGTTTATATAAAGAACAATGGCATATTGAGAACACATATCACTCCAGTCCAGACAAGCCCATGAGTCCAATAGTAGCCCATATGTCTGATACCGTCCTGTAATTCCTCTTCAGTCTCATGCAACACATGATACAACGCTGAGTGCAAGAAGATCACAGGTTAGTGGGTTGAAAGTCTTGTGGATCCAGTGGCATTAGAAGCATCTTACTGCTGGCGTGGGCCTCCACATGGCTCCTCCAGCTCCAAGGTTCTGGCTGCCATTAGCATAGCTCCATGTGGCTTGTCAACAGCAATGCCTCACAGGGAGAGAGTGTATCTAGCCTTCAGTGAGCTATTTATCTCCTTCATACCTCCAAATGAGGTCACTAAGATGCGACCTGATTGACAGGATAGACTCCACCCCTTCTTAAGTTGACAAGAGTTCATGTAACTGCCAGTCGAAGAATCTTTCAGGCAGACTCAGTGGAGTGCCTGGGTAGTGCTAACTCTTATGGCTTCAACTAATGGCTGTACAGTTGGTGGTTTGAAACTTGGTGTCATTTATTCAAGTATAATATAGTGTAAAAAGTTGCTTTTCACCCAAACTAAAATTCTGTTGACATTGATCAGTTCCAACTCATAGTAATCCTATAGGACAAACTAGAACTGCTCCCATAAGATTTCCAAGCCTGTATTTCCTTATGAGATTATTCGACCACTAATTCTCTCACAGAGAAGTTGGTGGTTCTGAAAGATTGAATTTTCATTTAACAGCTAGGCAAGTCACCACTGTCTAACTGGGGTTGGTAGTTCTGACATATTTTTAGTGAATTTTTAAGTATTATATTCTGTCAAAAATCATCATACTTTAAAATTATGTATTTCATGAAGCCTTGCTCTTTTTCATCCAGACTCTTCCGCTAGATCAGGGGTCAGTAAATTTTTTTTCAAAAAAACCTCTGAAAACTATAATTGATGATTGCATTGGTCATATAGACTTGGAGACAAATATTCAACCTTACTGATTGTGTAAACAACAGCAGGCAGCAGAAAAGGGCATAGCAGTGTGATAATAGAATGCTATTCACAAAGACAGGAACTGGGCCATGAGCCTGTTAACCAAAGCCCTACACTGAGGGTCTGTGTAAGTAACAGATGATCTTCTGTTTCTTTTCTAAAAACAGTTTTATTGGAATTTCATGCACATATGATATAATTCAATCATACAAAGAAGAGGCATACACGTCAGTCTTCTCTGCAGTAGGAGCAGCTCGCCTGCCACTACCCTCATCCCTTAAAAATTTTTGTCAGCGCCAAATTCTTCTCCACCCCTCCTCTGGTCAGAAGCGCCTCCCAGCTGATGAGGTGACCCTTGTCTGTCGCGCAGAAACAGCACAGGCACTGACAGAGGAGCGCTTCAGCAGCTTGGCAGCCCCACATTCCCTGACCTCACTGATCTCTAGTCACAGCTTTCAAACCAGCATATCTCAATGGACTTTGACACAGCAACCAAGCTCATTGGGGCTGCCACAGTTGGAGTGGCATCTATGGAGCCCTCATTGGGACTGGGTTTGGGAGCCTCATCCTGGGTTATGCCAGGAACCCTTCTCTGAAGCAGCCACCCTTCTCCTATGCCATCCTGGACTTTGCCTTCTTGAAGGCCCTCAGGCTTTTTGCCTGATGGTGGCCTTCCTCATCCCTTTTGCCATGTGAAGGAGCCATATCCACCCCCCACATTTCTCTGTTCCATGTCTGTCTGCCCAAAATTTCCCTTCTCTGCACCTCCCCGGGCAGTCTGGGGAAAATAATTGGCTCAGAGTTTGACAGAGGAAAGACAAATAAATACTTTATTAATAAATATGTTTCTTTCTTTTAATAAAGTGGGGGGTATACAATTATCATCACTATCAATTAAAATTTTTTCTTCCTCTTTGTTCATATCATTACATTTTTATTTTGGCAAAATGTACACAGGAAAACATTCTCCAATTCAACCACTATTATATGTACAATTGAGTGTCTTTGATTATACTCTTCATGTTTACAACCATTATTGATATCCTATTCAAAATTATCCCACCACCATTCATATAAACTGACTTCCCCCTAAGCAACAACCCTATCTCCTCCACCCACGGTAACCCTTGGTCAAGCTTTGTTTTTATGTAGTTTTAAAAATAGATGTATATAATATTCACATATCAGGCATCAAAGAACAAAAAATCATATCATTGTTTGCACACCTCCATGATATGATCGCCAAGGACAAACAAGTGCATAAGCAAATGTGGCAAAGAAAGCTGATGGTGTCCGGCTATCAAAAGAGATAGGGTCTGGGGTCTTAAAGCATTGAAGGTAAACAAATGGCCATCTAGCTCAGAAGCAACAAAGCCCACATGGAAGAAACACACCAGCCTGTGCCATCAAGAGGTGTTGAAGGGATCAGGTATAAGGCGTCAGAAAAAAAAATCTTACCATAGTGAATGAAGGGGGAAGTGCAGAGTAGAGACCCAAAGCCCATTTGTAGGCCGCTGGAGATCCCCAATCAGAGGGGTCTAGGGGAGGAGATGAGTCAGTCGGGGTGTAATGTAGCACAGATAAAGAATACAGCTTTTCTCTAGTACCTAAAAGCTTCCTTCCCCCCCCCCCCCGCCAACTACCATGATCCAAACTCTACCTTGCAAGTCTGGATAGAGCAGAGGATGTACACAGGTGCAGATAGGAGCTGGAGGCACAGGGAATCCAGGGTGGATGATACCTTCAGGACCAAAAGTGCGAGGGGCGACACTGGGAAAGTAGAGGGTGAGTGGGTTGGAAAGAGGGAACCAATCACAAAGATCTATATATGACCTCCTCCCTGGGGGGACAGACAACAGAAAAGGGGGTAAAGGGAGACTCCGGACAGGGTAAGATAGGACAAAATAATAATTTATAAATTATCAAGGGCACATTACAGGGGGGCGGAGGAGCGGGGAAGGAGGGGGGAAAAGAGGACTTGATGCAAAGGGTCTAAGTGGAGAGCAAATGCTTTGAAAATGATTAGGGCAAAGAATGTACAGATGTGCTTTATATAATTGATGTATGTATGAATTGTGTTAAGAGTTGTATAGGTCCCTAATAAAATGTTTAAAGCCAGGAAGATGGCCGACCTGGACACCTGCATACTCTGAGAGCTCCTCCAAACAAAGCAGATTTGGTGTCCAGGTAGCTGAATAGTAGGGGTCTGGTGAGTGAAATATCCCCCTGGGACAGCACCCCAGTACCACCCCACACATTTGTCCTGAGCAGGGGTCTAGGTGAAACAGGACCGGACTCGTGGGACATCTCTGGTCACTAAGCTGCCACCATCTCACTGGCTACTAGCCTAAGCTCCATCCCCAAACCGGACCCCCGCCCAGAGTCGCTTGCCTGCCCTGCTTAGACCAGCGCAGCAGGTCACGCGCTCCCCTACACCAGCGGCCCACTCGCGGATCCCCACTAGGAGAGAAGTTTTCCTCTCCCGTGGTTCCCCTCTCCCTTCAAGGCAGAGATCTGCCCTGGGGCCGTGTCCCTCCCTCCATTTATCCAAGCTCTGGGGGGCAGACCCGCAGGTTGTCTGGCGACCCCCACGGGTGACCACCACTCACACTGCTGCCGAGGACCTCTCCACCGGCCCTCTGTGTGCCGGCCGCCCACCCCCACCCACCCCCTGCAGCCTAGCAACAGCTCCACTCCCGGCAAGGACCCTGCACTGAGCATTTCCCGCCGGCAGGAGCCATAGCCCAACCCGCGCCTGTCCCGGACCCTGCGCTTCCGCAGAGCGCCGTGGCCCGCGCTGCTGAGTCTGCCCGAGGGCCCCTCCCGGTGCCAGGCACAAGAGTGGGTGCCTTCCCCAGGGTGCTGCAGGGACCCCGGCAGCCACTGCTCTGAGGTCTGAGCCTGAGCGGAGGACAGGCGCCATTGCCCCCTGCGGTTTCGCACCAAGCTGCTGCTGTCCGCACAGCTCTGAGCTCTGAGTGGGGGCAGAGGACGGGCACCATTGCCCCCTGCGGTTTTGCGCCAAGCCGCCATTGTCCACACGGCTCTGAGCTCTGAGCCTGGGCGGAGAACAGGGGCCATTGCCCCCTGCCGTTTCGTGCTGCTGTCCAAGGGGCCTTCCCGTGCCCGCTCACAGCCCGGGCAGATCAAACATTCCAACTGCGGTGGAGCCTAGGACTCAGCTTTGCAGTCCCTGCGGAGCCGTCAGTGAGCTCCAGCCGGCTCTCACCACCTAGGGGCCCTGTGGGGTCACCAGTGCCAGCCCTAAGCCTGCCGCAGTCCTCCCCAGCCACCACAGGAGACGGGCACAGTGGCCTGTGCCCCCCCACAGTACCCTTAGCTGTCCTAGCACTTCCCAGCTAGAGCACAAGGACTGCCAGTGGGGAGCGGCTGGACCTAGAAGGGCTTGCTGAGCTGAAGAGCATTCCCACCATCACATAGATCAGCACCATATCTTGGGACAACACGAACTCACCCACCTCTGCGCTCTATTAGGCATCACCAGCGCTTAGAGGAAAAGGGGGAAATTTTCAGATATACACATCTACACATCCTCCATCTAGCATAGGTTTTTTTTTTTTTTTTTTGCCTTTTTGTGTTTTTTGTTTTGTTTTTAATTTCTTCTTCCCGTTATTTTACTTTCTGTGCTGTACTCTCTCTCTCCTTCCTTCCTACTTTTTCATTAATGCTTTTATTTCTCTTCTGCCCCTTTTCTATAGATTCTCCTTCTCTCTCTTTTTTTCTTCTCCTTCCACCTCTACTAGTATCACAGCTTGTCCCTCTTCTATTACAGATTCTCCTCCCTCTCCCTCCAATTTTTTTCTTCCTCCTTCCCAATATTTTGTTAAAAACTATTTTTAAATCGTTAACCTTTTAAATCCTTTTTATTACTAACCTCCACTCCCCATAAAGGGGGTTGCTAAGGGTACCCTGTCACACCTGGTCAAAGCAGCCCGAGGACTCTCACTGAGGCTCCAGCCCCCATTCCAGCTGCTGATACATCTCTGCACTGCGGGTTACCAACCCGACAGGGAACTCGGTCTACACAGCAGTCTGACCCACCCTTACAGTAGGTCATAGGCAATTGCCTGAAAGAATCCTTAACAATAACATAGATAAGGTTACCTCGGTCTCCCAGAAGCATGGGGCCTATGAAAGAATCAAGAAAAAATCAACAGACCACATCACTCCCAACAAAGAAAGAAGAGAAACGAGGCACTTAAACAGACCTAATGTCACTCATAGAAGAAACAGATATGGATCAGCCACAAAAGGAAATCTTCAGAACTCTGCTTGCAGTAATACAGGAGCTAAGAGAAGCAACCCAGAATAAGGATGCAACAATAGAAGGGATGAAATACACAATAGAGGGGATGAAGTCCACAATAGAGGGGATGAATTCTACCCACCAAAGGGAACTGCAGAAACTAACAGAGGAGGTAGCAGAGGCCACACAAAAGGTCACAGAAGCTACATCTAGGCTTGAGGAGGCTGAGAACCGTATCAGTGAACTGAGGACACTCAAACCGAACGAAGCAAGCAAGAAAAACAATCAGATGGGAAAATTAATGAAACAGAAGACAGCCTGAGATCAATGACAGATGCTATGAAGAGGAATAATGTTTGAATAATCGGTCTACCGGAACACAACATAACACAAAAATGGACAGCAAAGATAGCAAAGGAATTTCTGGAAGAAGATTTTCCCAACCTAGCAAAGGAGAATCAGACTTTCATACAGGAAGCAGAGAGGACGCCGGCTAAGGTAAACACCAAGAGCAACACGCCAAGACATATAATAGTAAAAATATCCAACTTAGAGGAAAAAGAGAAAATTTATGAGCAGCAAGAGAAAGGAAGACAGTCACATACAAAGGAGCGCAGGTAAGAATATGCTCAGACTTATCAGCAGAAACCATGAAGGAGGAGAGAATGGAGCAACATCTTCCAAAAACTGAAAGATAAAAATGCCTCACCCAGAATCCTATACCCTGCCAAGTTATCCATTAAGATAGAGGGTAAGGGTCTTCCAGGACAAGGAAGAACTCAAAAATATGCTTCAAGTCACCCGACCCTGCAGAAGATACTGGCGGACTCACTATGGCCAGAAGATCAAGCTCCAACTAGAACCATCGGGAGACCACCATATATCCCATCTCCATCTAGAAGTTAACATGCCAGCAACAAGTACCAGGACAACAGGGTCTCAGATGGAAAAGAGGACATGATAGGAACCCTCACTCAAACGCAGCACACTGATATGAAGGGAGATAGGTAAAGACCCAAAACACAAAACAGAGTATGGAAATTATGAAGCCAGAGATAGTAATAATCACTCTGAATACCAATGGGCTCAATTCGTACATTAAAAGTAAGAGGCTGGAGGACTGGATTAGAAAACATAACCCATCAATCTGCTTCCTGCAAGAGACCCACCTTAAGCTAGCAGACAAGCTGATGGTTCCCGGCTATCAAAAATATATAGCGTCTGGGGTCTTAAAGGCTTGAAGGCAAATAAGCGGCCATCTAGCTCAGAAGCAACAAAGCCCAAAGAGAAGAAGCACACGGCCTAAACGAATACAAGGTGTTGAATGGACCATGTAGCAGACACCAAGGAACAAAAACAATCATTGTGTGATCACCTTCCTCACATAATCACTGAAGACGAAAGTGTGCATAAGCAAGTGTGGTGAAGAAGGCTGATGGTGCCCAGCTACTGAGAGACATAGCGTCTGGGGATTAAGGCTTGAAAGCAAACAAGCGGCCATCTAGCCCAGAAGCAACCAAGCTCACACGGAAGCAGCACACCAACATATAGGTGATCATGAAGGGCAGAGGAGACCAGGTCTCCAACAACAAAGGTGGGGTGGTGGTGAGAATCATATCACCGTGAAAGAGGGGGAGTACATGATGGGGACCCAATGCCCAACTGTAGACAGCTGGACATCCCATCCCTTCCAGAGGGGTAGTGGGGAGGAGATGAGTCACTCAGGGTTCCGTGTAGCAACAATGAAACTAAAAACCTTCCTCTAGTTCCTGAACGCTTCCTCCCCTCCCAATTATCATGACCCCAATTTTACCTAGCGGGCCTGGTTATACCAGAAGATGTACAGCGGTGCAGTAGGGATCTGGAAACACAGGGAATCTAGGACAGACAAACCCCTCAACACCAGCGGTGGGAGTGGCGACACCAGGAGGGAAAAGGGTGTAGAAAGGGAGAACCGATCTCGGAGACCTATGTGTAACCTCCTCTCTTGGAGATGGGCAATGGGGAGGTGGGTAAGGGGAAGACGCCGGGGAGTGTAAGATAAGATATAATAATTATTTATAAACTATCAAGGGACCAGGGGTGGCATCGGGGAGGGAGGGGGACAGGGGCAAAAAAGGGAAACCGAGCTGATTCCAGGAACCCAAGTGGAAGGTGAATTATGAGAATGACGAGTGCAACGAATGTGTAAGGGTGCTTTGCTCAATTGATGTATGTACAGATTGTGATAAGAGCCTTATGAGCCCCAATAAAAAGATTGAAAAAATAAAATAAAATGTTAAAAAAATATTCACTGACTTAATGTTTACAGTGTTGTAAAATATATATGTATATATGCATATATATCATAATGAATTCTTATGTTCTTTCCCCCTCCCACATTCATTGTTTGCTCCCAAAATTTCCTCACCCTTGCTACTCCTCTACTCCCCTAGGGCCCTATAGACCATTGCATCAGTTATTGTCTCTAGGGATCCGTGTCTGTGCGTTACAACTTTGGAAACCCAATAGAAACAACCAAAACCAAAACTAAAATAAAGCTGCAAGAAGAAAATAATAATAATATAAAGATAAAAATGAAAATAAAGAATGAGAAAGGAAAGACTACCATCAATATTTTAAAGTTCAGCAAAAAAAATACTGTTATGGAACAAGTGGGAAATACTTTACCTTAGAGCAAGTACAGGTTGGATCGAGAGGTAGGTCAACTGACCAATTGTCATATTATGCCATGGTCTGATCCACTGTGATCAAGTTCACAATCATCTCTGTCTGATGGTAAACCTTTTCAAGGGGATGTACCAGAGGTTTAATATGACTAGATATTCTTCAGATGGATTTTGAGTTCTCGCTGTTCACCTACCCTTCGACAAGATGGATGTTCATCATTTGAGCTCTGGGACTTTTTCCTTCATTACATTTGAATTTAATTGTCACTATCTTTGGATCCCACATGCTGGTGTGCTTCTTCATTGTGGACTTCCTTGACACCTGACTTAGATGGCTGCTTCTTTGAAGACAAGCCTTTTAGACCCCAGATAATTGATAGCCTGGCACCATCTGCTTTTTTTTCACCCCACTTTGCTGTAATGCCCTTACCTTCATTCATTTTTCAATGAAGGTAAGTATTGAACAGAGCCATGTTAAGATCTTGTACCCAGAATATGATCACCTAGAGGATGGATCTAGCTAAATCTTGTCATAAACCATGGGCACCTCTACCTAGTGCCTGGAAAGTGAACATGTGAAACTCCACAACTGTGTTACTCTGGGTTGACTAGGGAAAAAATTCATAGACATTCATATGTGTACAAGAGAGAACTTTATATCAAAGAGCAATTGTACATTAAGAAAGCATACCTGCCCAGTCCAGTTGAAGTCACTAAGTCTGAAATTAGCCCATATATCCAATACCAGACTATAAATTCTTTTCAGACTCACACAACATATACAATGATGTCGAATGCAGGAAGACCACATGCCAGTGAGTGGAAATTCTTTTGGATCCAGTGGAGGCGGAAACATCTCAATGCTGTCAAGGGTCTCCACGTGGCTCCTTCAGCTCCATGGCTCTAGTGTCGCTTCATGTGTCTTGTTCACAGGAATGTCTCACAGGGCATGAGCTTGTGTCCCGCCTCCAGGGAACTATTTATCTCCTCAATGCCTCCAAATGAGGTCATCAAACTGCACCCGCACTGACAGACTAAACTCCACCCCTTCATTCTTAAGTCTCAAATTGACAACAGATTATGCAACTACCACAGCAACCAAGGAGGCAGATGAAGAGGAGGACAGGAAAAGAGAAGTAGGTGCCTTCTTTGTTTTATACTCTACTTAAATTTGTATCTTTATGTTATTATTATTTTTCTTTATGTTTCTTTTTTGGGTTTTTAATTGTTTTTGCTATTGTCTCCCTGTTTGGAAGCAAAAAAGAAGTGGATGCATGGAGACAATAACTGAGGCAATGGTTTATATGGAAGGGGGAGGGGAATTAGGGAGTAATTAGTGGATCTGTGAGGCACGAGTGAGCATTAAGCTTTTTTGACAATGGATATACAACTCTTTTCTAGAAGTGTTTTAAGTATGGAAATCTGAATGTTATATCAGGAACATTACAAAAGAAAGGGGGGGGGGACTTGATCTATGGTTACCATGTGTGAAGGAGGAAGAGTTTTTGCTTAGGGGATAGTGAATTAATTTTAATGGTGGTGGAAAAATATGCAGGGTGATTAAAATAATGGTTGTACAACATGAAAAGAATACTCAGTGGCACTGAATTACACATGCAGAAGTTGTTGAACTGGTGAAAGTTTTGTTTCATACATTTTTTCAAGTATGTGAAATGTATTACATGAATAATGATTATGGAGGGGAAAATTGTTCCATAATTGACTGTGGTAGAGATTGTACAACTCTTCTTGATATGATTGAGGTATTGAATTATACGATAACTTGAAAAGTGCCAATAAAAGTGATTTGTTTTGTTTTGAAGAGAAGCGGATTCTCAGAAATGTTCATCATTTTACCTCCCACTTTAACCCTACAGCCTGCACATTTCATGGGGTACCCTTGTACTAAGGGTAGAACTGGGCTGCCCAGAGAGAAAGTGAAACATTCCAAGAAAAATAGTATCCCCAGGAATTCCCTTCGTTATGGCTCACACCTCAGGCCAACTGTCTGCATTTCTACAAATCTACACATGGTTTTCAGGAAGAAATTGTTTGTCCATAGTGAGTGCAAATGATGAAGGGTAGAGATTGACCTCACAGAACAAAGGTCAGAAAAATTCCCTCTAGAGGCCATTACTCAGCTGCTCCTACTCAGAACCATCCTCCTTCTGCTTCCACATGCACAGCACACGTGAATCACCTAGAGTAAAATATGGTAACAGAGCTCCAAGTCACAAATGAAAGTCAGACTTCTTAGGTCTTCATCCTTACCATGTTGATCATAGATGCCTGTGGAGGTAACACCCTTCTGGATTCTTCCTGGTGACATGAATGTCCTACCCTGTAAGCACCTTCATGTCAAAAACAATGATTTTCATCTTAGAATGGTTTTAAATTATATCCCCCCCCCCCTTTATTCCTAGGTGTGATTGTTCAGGTAGAGCTGCTACAGACCAGTCATGAGTTGGGAAAGCTATGTGCAATGTCTCAAAGTGCTATGTCTAACTTTCAGGTCTGCAGATATCAAGTTTCTAGATCTATCAGGTTCTGGGAAACACAACCTGTGTTAGGTGGCAAAGAAGTCTTGTGATGAGAGTCTTAGCAACAACTCAGTTTTCACATATTGATACATTGAAACCATAACAGCTCAACCAGCTGGGTGTACTTTAACTGAACAATCTGAAACCTGAGGACAATGACATGTAAATGTAGGAAACTTACCAGGAGACACAGTGAAGGCTAAATGGTCAAACATCTCAAGCATCACAACACTAACTGGGCAGCAGAGGGAGCTCAGGGTACATGGGACACAATCTTTGCCACAGGAGCCGGTGCAGGGGATGCCAAGTTTGTTTCCTCTTGTGTCTGGAGTTTCTCAGTTCACCCACGTGGAGTACCTCTTCAAGGACACTTCAGCAACTACAGTTCTCATGTCTCTTATGTTCCTGAAGGGAAGATCCTAAAAATTAAAATTCCTTGTTCTTCCTGAGAAGACAGGGGAGAAAGAAATCACACTTGGGACAAGTTGAAATCAATCCCAGAAGGACCGATAATCTCTCTAGGCTGTTAAAATCTGACCTCCATGTGCTTCTCTCAACACAATCAGTTACTCTCCATCCTAATTCTTTTTTAACAGTTACTGTAGGTTGAAACTATATGTGTGTGAATCCCAGCCCAAATATCTCCTGTGAAGAGAAAACAAAAGCAAACCTGATTTTACCATTTCTGAAATAATTGACAGTTGCATGTATTTTTGAAACTTGGAGAAACTGACATTTTGAGATTCTTAATAAAGCATCAAAATGTCTCATAGTCATTAGAAATCATATAATGGCGCTTGCCCCAATCCCAACTATGTGGACTCTCCCCCTTCCCTTCCCCCCACCCCTACCTAAAGAAGGCAATTCAGAGAACAGAACTGAAGCTGAAGCTTGGGGACATGTGCATCTGTGATTAGAGCACACGGGAGAAGCGAAGAGGGTAGGAGTGTGAGAAGAACACATCCTGACCCACTAATCCCCAAGGACGATATTACTGCTCATAGCAGATAAGGCACAGTGAGGATCATAGGGCCAGTCACACCACAAGACATGATGTCCCTAACTGAACTATATCACTATGGGGGACAACACTGGAGACTCAGGGTGGGACTTGTGTCTGATCAGACCCCATCACATTGGGGCAAAATACTAAGGGCATGCAACAGCAAGGGAAGCAAAGCAATGAAGTCCCCGGGGAATGCCAAAATTAGATGTTGGGGACAGTGTGACACAGCACCCCTTCAGACTCGACTTGAAAGCATTCCTAAAAGTCAAAAACCAGCCTGCAACGATTTATATGCATTTCTTGTTTTGTCACTGGCTATCTTTTTGTTGTTATTTCTGTTTGTTCGGTTGGTTTTGTCTTCCTCTGTTGTTTTGTTTGGCTTTGCCTTGTTTTTGTTCTTATTAATGTCTCTGCATGTCGATCTAGATAGAAGACTGGATAAACAATTCAGAGAAGGAAAAACAGGACCAGTGGTCCCGGGGGGACATGGGAGAAGGAGAGGTGGGAGAATAGAAGGTGGGGGTGAGGGGATCAACCAACCCAAGGTCAAGTTAACAACAAATGAACTAAAATCGTTGGAGAGAAAGCATAGGATGCCTAGTGGGGATTAATCGAGGGCAAAGTCAGAGCGAGGAATTACTGAAACTCAAATTAAGACTGAACATGTTAGTGGGACAAGAGGAAAGTAAAAGGAAATGGAGGAAAAATTAGAAAGCAAAGGGCATTTACAGAGGTCTAAATATAGGCATATACCTATGTAAATATATTTATATGTAATGGCAGGGAAATAGATATGTTAGGTATTAAGGTTGAAGATGGAAACTGGGCCTCAACTCAAGTACTCCCCAAATGTAAGAACACTTTGTTCTAAAACCCTGCATTCTGTGATGCTCACTTTCCCAACACGATGGCGGTCGACAAATTGGGTGCATAAGCAAATGTGGTGAAGAAAGCTGATGGTTCATTGCTATCAAAAGATATAGTGGCTCTGGTCTTACTGGCTTGAAGATAAACAAACAGACATGTAGTTGAGAAGCAAAAATGGAAGAAGCACACCAGTCTGTGTGATCATGAAGTGTCCATGTGATCATGTATCAGGCATCAAAGACCCAGAACAAAAAAAAATTTTTTTAATCATATCCATGTGAATGAAGAAGTGTGTGCAGTGGAGACCCAAAGCCCATCTATAGACAATTGGAAATCCCCTTACATATGGGTCACAAGAAAGAGAAGAGTCAGTCAGAGTGTACTACAGCACTAATGAAACAGACAACTTTCCTCTAGTTCTGTAATGCTTCTCCCCCCACCATCATGACCTCAATTCTACCTTACAAATCTGACTAGACCAGAGCACGTACACTTCTACAGCTAAGATCTCACAACAAAAGGAATCCAGGACAGATAAAACCCTCAGGGCCAATAATGAGAATAGAGATACCAAGACGATAATGGGAAGATGGGAGTAGAAAGGGGGCATCAATCACAAGGACTGACATATAACTCCCTCCCAGTGGGACAAACAATGGAAAAATGGGTGAAGGGAGACAGTGGAAAATGTAAAATAAAAATTTATAATTTATCAAGGTTCATGAAGGAAGAAGAGTGGGAGAGGGAGGGAGGAAATGAGGAGCTGATATCAAGGGCTCAGGTAGAAAGCAAACACTTCCAACATGATGATGGCAGCATATGTACAAATGAGCTTGACAATGGACGAATGCATGGATGGTGATATGAGCCATAAGAGCCCCCAATAAAAGTATTTAATAAAAAAGAAAGCATTAGTATTGTAAAGCATAATACCTAGATTTGGAGAACAAAATCAACTCCTTAACCATGGGAGACTTCCTCTAGTTTTAGGAAGATGCCCTGGAAACGTCCTGATGTGTTATGCAAATTCACGAACAGCATTGGCTTCTCTGGGAGATGTAGAGATCTTCAGCATTTAAAGAACATCTAAGTGTAACTTGATACCTTAAAATTCTTGGTGTGCAAAAGATTTGTGAAGGGAAGGCAAGCTTGATTAAGGCAAGACAAACCTGCAGGGAAGGAGCAAAACTCAGGAGCCACTGTCATATTCAGCTCTAGTGGACAATTAGGGAAGGTCTAGAAGGTGATGATGAGGGTTTTACTTTTAGCATATGAATTTCCTTTCCAAAAGATAATTTAAAACAGAATTAGACAAGGGAAGCTTGTGTCAGATTAAATATATATTTCTACGGGGAATATTTAACTGCATCAAGAAAATAATAAGCACCACACAGAGGGGTGGGGAGGAGGTGGGCACATTTCAAGGAAGTGTCTCTAACTGTAGGTTGACATTTCCATTGTCAATTCTTTCTCATAACAACCCTATAGGATAGAATAGGACTGCCCTTCTAGGCTTCTGCGTCTGTAAACCTTCATGGGTGTGGAGAGCATTCTTTCCCCTGCACAGCCATTGGAGATTTAAAATGATTGACCTTGCATTTAGCAGCCCATCGCATAATGAACTCCACATGCAGAGCTCTCCAAGATATCTAGAACATCCTTAGCTACTCTTGGAGTGACTCTCTTAGAAGTCATTCAACATTACTTATGACTATATAGGCAAAAGGTATGCAAATAGACATCTCCCCTGCTGATGAAAACCATCCAAGTCCCAACTCTGAAGTTCTTGGAGAGGTGCTCCAACTCTGGAATTCCCTGGTGCCAACATTCAGGACTGAACACATCAAGTCACCATGGAATCTGTATTGAGCTCAATTTTCCTTTTTGGAATTTCAAATGGTGCTTTGATGCAGATAAAGTGTGTATGAGGGGGCGTGAGTGAGAGGCAGTGAATATGTTATGATTTTCATCATCAGGATGTCGGTGTGTTTACAGGTGTCCAGTGTGAGGTGGAGCTATGGAATCTGAGGGAGACTTTAGGCAGCCTGAGGCTTCTCTGAGACTCTCCCCTGCTGTCTCTGCATTCACTGTCTGTGTGTATAATACACAGAGGGTCTGCCTAGGCCCAGAGAATGGGCGGAAGTGGGTTTCATACATTAATAGTGTTGGTAGGAAAAGCCACATAGATTCTCTGAAGGGCCAATTTACCATCTCCAGAGACAATAGTAAGATATACTATAACTTCAAATGGACAATCTGAAATTCGAGGACATAGCTCTGTAATTCTGTGCAAAAGACTCAACAGTGTGGTAGTTATATAATCTGGTGTAAATTTGGGACTTGAGAGGATAAAGAGGGAAGGGTTGGAGTCTGTCAATTGGATCATAGCCAATGACGCCTATGTGTGGGCATCTCGATCTCCTGAGAATTCTGGGAAATCCCATATTCCATCTTTGAGGGGAAGACACTCTTTCTAATCCCTGGGAGACACCCTACTGACAAGGGTGACCCCCTGTGAGACATCCCTGAGTAGAAGCCATGTGGATCTACCTCATGAAGCCCTGGGTGCTGGAGAATCCATGTAGAGCCCCCGTCAGCACTGAGAAACTTACAATGCCACTCGATCCAAAGACTTTCTGCCCACTTTCCTGTGATCATCTTGCATTCTGGATCATTGCATGTACTTCATAAGTCTGAAGAGGAATTTATACATTGGTATCCGACATATGTGCAAATTATGGACTTATGGGCTTGGACCTAACTGGGGTTGAGATGCTTTCTTAATGTACAATTGCCCTTTATATTAAATCTCTTATACACAATATGCGTGTGTCTATGGATTTGTTTCTCTAATCTACCCAGACCAACGCATACAGTTAGGGGAAGTCAGAGTTAACCAAGACACGAATGTACTCTAGTGGAAGAGGTTAGGCTGCAGGGGCCCTCAGGACCCAGAGCACAGGTCTCAGACCGAGGAGCAGGTGCAGATGGAGCTTCACCACTGGCTTCCTGTTGTGTCTGGGGATTCTTCTCCTTCTCGGTATCCCTCAGGGAATCAGTGCATCTCCTCACATCTTTCTCAAACACTCACCCAATCTCCCTGTGACGATGGGATGATTTTGAACTTAGTTTCTGTTTCGTTTTCCCCTTGAATCGCGCCACATTTCCCATATAATTGGTAATTCCTACATCTAGGATGAATTCTGTTCACATCATCTGCTTCATCAAGCTCTTTATGCCTTGCATTCAATACCCCTCCTGTATGCCCTCCTTCCCTGGGACAACAGTCCCTGCTGTGCAAAGGATCTCACTTTATTAGCTTGTGTGTATATATATTTTTCCAGACAACATATTACAAGAACTTATCACCAGTAGCCCAATCCTATATCAAGTCGCCTGTCTCCATTCATCCAATCGGAGACTTTCTTCTCCGAGTTCATTCATTTTATTAATTCACAGCTCCTGTCTGCCCTTGTCCACCACAGACTGATTTTAGAGTCCGTTTTTTTTTTCTCCAAAGGCTGTTTGTTTAATTCAGTAGTTGTGAATATTGATACAAGAGTGGGAAAAGGGAGACAAGACACATTTTATGCTTAGTCTCAAGGTACCTCCACAGAACTCACCTCCCTTCGTGCCCTATGTCCCCTTGTGCATGGGCTATACACGTCCTATTCTGCACAGGGCACCCACAGGTTCCCTTCAAGTTCTGTGGGTGGCTATGCCTCCACATATTATTGAGAGCAGAATATCCTTCTCTAGAGACATGACCAGGAACTGATTTTCCCTCAATTAGCAGTGTGACTGCTGTAGTTACGATCGTGTATTTCTGAGTCGGACACACAGAGGGAAAGGTTGTGGGAACCCAGACACAAACACCAATACAGGGATATGGCTGGGCTCAGGGGTCACTGAAAGCCCACAGATAAAAGGGGCCCTCAGGGGAGAAATGTAGAGGAGCCTAAGAAGGATTAGTTAAATTAGGTACCTATTTCCTCTACCTGCAGAGAAAATGTCCCTACCACAGACCTCCACATTCTTGTAGCTCAGTGTATGTTCTTGTATGCACTTTATGTCTGTGTGTTTTGTGTGTGCTAGCACATTGCCTTAAGATGTTATACAATGTGACAGAACTTGTAGTCTGTTCTGCATTTATTTTATTATTATAATTCTAGTATATTTTAGTGTGTCTTTGTGGTTTTTCTTAAGTAAATGCATGTGTGTTTATTAATCTGAGGGTATTATATGAAGATTTGTTAGTTGTAGTAGATGTGATAATTTGTTCACAATATGCATGTGTATGTTAATATGACTGTTAGAATACAAATGTCATTTTGTAAGTTTCCTGCTAGTGTGTGTTCACTCCAACTCATCTGGCTCTTTATCAAACTTTATGAGCTCGCATCTCCTTGAATAATCTACTGAGTGTTAAGAAATGACTTAGGCTGGGGGAATCCATTAGAGGCCCATAGTAATATGCACAGCAGAGTGTGCTAATCAGTGAAACTTCTTTTTGAAGTGGACAATAAGAGACAGAGGGACATGAACAGCAAATCCTAGAAGTGAGCTGGTCAATGCAGAGACAGCCTTAACTAGGAAACAGGCCAAGGGGGATGCTTATTTTCTCCTCTCTGCAGCTCTTGTGTTTACAGATGGCAATGATAAAGCCTTTGTAAAAGGATGCATGCTATACTCAAAGAATGCCTAGTTGTAGGTAAATGGGTAATGCCAAGAGCCAAGGTGACGGCTGAAGCTTGAAGGTAAATGAGATGGATCAAGGAAAGAGATAACTTATCTTCCGTCATCTTTGCCCATGAGGTTCAAGCTCACCTCCCCTGTGTTCCTCAGAGTGTGCCCTGCACCCATGAGATTATTGATTGGTTTCCACCCATAGTGACCCTGTGTGTCCCACAGGGCTTGCTCTGGGGGCAGCTCTCAGAGGGGGAAACCAGGAGGAGAGGGGAGGGAGCAGTTGGGCAGAAGAAGCTGTGATGGACCCCACAGAGCCAGACTGCCCATGGAGGACAGGACCCTGTGGCTGTTTCCCCGAAGGTGTGCCCCTCAGGGCAGATCAATGCTCTGGAGACCCCACCGCAGGTGGAGGCCCCCCGACCCCTCTTCAGTCCCGCCCTCCACACCCTCACCTACATTTGGAGCTGGGTGAGCTTCTCCTCCTGGGCCGCCAGCTGCCTTTCCAAGTCCTGGTGTCACGTATGTGGCCCTCTAAGGGGCGGATCCCTGCTCACCCCACAGTCAGGGTCTAGCAGGAGGTCCTCTCAGGAGGCCAGCCAGACCTCGGCCTGACCCAGCATTCCCCGCAGCTCCTCCTGGTCCTGGCTCACCTGGCAGTGGTCCTGATGAAGGCCCAGGCCGTCCGGAGCTCCTGCAGCTGCCTGTGCTGCTCCCGGAAACACTGTGACCTGGGGGGCAGAGGGCTGTTGGGAGGGGCGCAGGGTGTCGCCTGGGTGGGGCAGGGCTGGGTTACCGTGGAGCAGGGAGAAGCAAGAAAGGGAGCTCTGGCCACGCACCACCCAGGCCCTAGCCCTCAGCGCGCACATCTCTGGGGCCATGACGTGGCTGGTGTCCAGCAGCTGTTGCCCCGCCGGCCGCACTGCCTGGGCTCTCAGGCAGAGCTCCTGCCCCAGTGTCTCCTTGGCCCCAGCTGGCCCTTCTGAGGATATAGACTAGCACCTGCTTCTCTTGAGCCCGAGTACTGGGTGGGGGGCAGGGCATGGGAACGGGTCTCAGGGCCAGAGGGCAGAACAGGGAGGAGGCAGGGAAGAGCTGGGTGCCCCCACCCGCATGGAACAGAGCGAGCCCCCATCCAGGTGGGGTGGCATATACAGCAGTTCCTGGCAGTGCCTGAGGAAGGCATGGCCATGGGCTACCCACTCCAGCTGCTGGCCCTGCTCCCAGGCCTTCATGTCCAGGTGGCCCAGGCCTCCTGCACCTCAGTCAGCTGCCCGGCCCGGACCTCCAGGACCGCAGGGTGTACCTGGATGGCCTCCATCCGCATCTGAACCACCACCTCGTCCACAGCCACCAGCTCCCTTTGCAGCTGGCAGAGAGCAGGCTGAATGCTCCTCCACCCAGGACTCTGCAGGCCATCCTGACTGTACCCCAGCCTAGGTCAAGCCCAGGCCCGTCACCCCCCATCCCAGAGGGGGCATGGGCAGGCTGCAGTCTTGCCTGGGGTCCACTGGGGGTAAAATCTCCTCATCCATCTATTGCCTACAAAGAGGGGTTCTTGCGGGGGGGAGGGACTGGGGCCCTCCCCTGCAGGAGGCGGTGCTGGAGCTGCAGGACCTTCACAGACGCTAGGTCGTGGCCAAGGACAGAACCCTCCACCAGGACCACCTTCTGCATGTGGCCCCACAGCTCGAGCTCCGCCTTGTGGAAGTCGAGGGCACAGCGGGAAGGAGGGCCAGCAACTTTCTCCCTTAGAACAGGGCCACCTCCTTTTGAGCAAAGACTGTGGCTTGGGGATTTGTGGGGCTTTAACACGGAGGGAAATAGGACGAAGACTCTATTCCCTAACTTATAACAGGGAGAATCTGGAAAGCTGGTATTCCACGGTAGGAAAGCCTCTACTTTGGTAAGTTAGAGGTAAAGTCCAAGTACATTATCCTGCTTCAAAAATCATTCCCACAGATTCTCCGTTAACAGCTAGACTGCCTTAATGTGAGCACATGGCTGATTGTATCTCTGTGTAGAAGCAGATATGATCATTTTACCCTCTCTTCCCACCGTGACACCCAACCCCACTTTTAGCTTCCCCCAATGCAGGTATTAGCTTTCCTCACCTTGGTGAGCTCAAGTACAGGGGCCTTACGATAGATACCGCCCACCTTGTGACCATGTCACTACTGAAGAGGTGTGTCTCCAGGCTCCCTAAACATGTCCCAAGATAGCAAAGGTTCCACTTCTCCCAGTTCCACATGGTCCATCAAGAGGAGCTGAAGTGAGCATGCCTAATAAAACATGTCTGACTCTGTATTGTATTCTCTCGCCCCTGTCTTTTCTGTCCTCTGTGACTTTACCGTGACCTTTACCTATTATCATCGCTGTACATTCGCACCTTCTGGCCCTTCGGTGGTTAGAAGATGGATGGTTTCCTCTGATCACAGCAGGTTCCTGATGAGGCCCGGGGGCCACAGGCAGGGCCCGAGGGAGGAAAGGGTCTTGACACGCATGTTGGGAGGAAGGCAAAAAGATGGGGAGCCCTGAGCACATGAGGACGGCGGCTCAGGGAGCGAGTGGGCTGCCTGTCAGGGGGTCTGCCTGTAGCACCTCCAACAGTCAGTGAGGAGAGGGCTGGCCCCGGGGCCACCCAGCCCCAGGATTTCGGTTGCAGGACCTGTCAGGTGCTCAGTGCACTGAAACACCAGATCCCGAGCAAGGAGTGTGTGGGGATGGGAAGCAGGGAGCTCTAAGAGTGGCGGTCAGCAAGAAGACCAGCAGGGCCTGTGCCCCCAACGAAACTGCGGCCCGTGCTCAGGGAGCATTGGGAGAGCACACTTCGTGGTCCTGCCACAAGGAGTGACCTGCGCTGAACGACTCCAAACTGGGGGCAAGAAGGAGCATGGTTGGACAGGGAAGGATGATTGATGCTGGGAGCTGGAGTGAGCCATGCCCCTTCATACACACATGCACACACGAGAATACACACAGAAGTATGCATGCACACACCCACATGCCCACCCCTACACATGAGCACGCACACACACGCACACACATCTGGGGTAGGCCACTGTGTCCCTAGCCCCTTGGCTGTCACTGGCCTGTCCCTCTGGGCACCTAACTCTGTGCGTGCTTCCATTGCCTTGTCCAGCCTCACCCATGTGGCCTCAACGCAGCTCCTGTGGACTTGACTCAGGGCCATGGAGCTGGGGGAGGCGAGTTCCAGGGCACCTGCCAGCTCCCTCAGGGCCTGCACCCTGGCAGCCCCACACTCTGCCTTTTCTCCCGGAAGACCTTGAACTTCTCTTCCAGCATCTGCCAAAGGTGGGGCTGGAGAGGGTCAATGTGGATGGGGTTCAGGCAGCTCCTAAAACTCACGAAAGGGCCAGCTGGTCCCAACAGCTCCCACATCCCTCAGCCCTGGTTCTAGAACTCTGCAGGGCAACTCCTGCCCCCTCAGCCCACCCAGCATCTACCCTACCCTCCGTTCCTCCATCCACGTTCCCAGCACACACACACACACACACACACACTCATACACTTGCAGAATCTCTGGAGGGCTTCTTAATTCATGTCTTTTTTGACACACACACACACACACACACACACTCATACGCTTGCAGAATCTCTTGAGAGCTTCTGACTTTATGTCCTTTACACTCACACCCACATACATCCTTGAAAATCTCTCAAAGGCTACTGATTTGGTTTCTTTTTACACAAACACACACACAATCTTGCAGAATCTCTGGAGGGCATCTGACTTCGTGTCCTTTTTACACACACATACATGCACACACACACACTCACACACACTCACCCTTAGACCCTTGCAGTATCTCTAGAGGGCTTATGACTTCTTGTTCTTTTAACACAAACACACACACACACACACACACACCACAGCAGAATCTATAGAGGGCTTCTGACTTCGTCCCATTTTTACACACGCACACACACACACACAGAACCCCTCTGAATCTCTGGAGGGTGTCTGACTTAATGTCCTTTTTACAAACACAAACACACAAACACTCTTGCAGAAACTCTGGAGAGCTTCTGACTTCGTGTCCTTTTTACATACACACTCACACACCCTTGCAGAATCTCTATAGTGCTTCTGTTTTCGTGTCCTTTTTTACACACACAGACACACACACAGACACTCACACACACTCATACACTTGCAAAATCTCTTGAGAGCTTCTGACTTTATGTCCTTTACACTCACACCCACATACATCCTTGAAAATCTCTCAAAGGCTACTGATTTGGTTTCCTTTTTACACAAACACACACAGAATCTTGAAGAATCTCTGGAGGGATACTGACCTCGTGTCCTTTGTACACACACACGCACACACACCCTTGCAGAATATCTGCAGGTCTTCTGACTTCGTGTCCTTTTTACACACTCGCGCACCCACATGCACGCACCCTTGCAGAATCTCTGGAGGGCTTTTTACTTCTCCTTTTTACACATACACATACACACCATTGCAGAATCTCTAGAAGGCTTCTCATTTACTGTCCTTTTTACACACACACACACACACACACACACACACAATCACGCACCCTTGCTGAATCTCTGGATGGCTTCTGAATTCATGTCTTTTTTGACACACACACAAACACACACACACACACACACACTCATACACTTGCAGAATCTCTTGAGAGCTTCTGACTTTATGTCCTTTACACTCACACCCACATACATCCTTGAAAATCTCTCAAAGGCTACTGATTTGGTTTCTTTTTACACAAACACACACAATCTTGCAGAATTTCTGGAGGGCTTCTGACTTCGTGTCCTTTTTACACACACGCACACACACACACTCACACACACTCATCCTCAGACCTTTGCAATATCTCTAGAGGGCTTATGACTTCTTGTTCTTTTAACACAAACACACACACACACCACGGCAGAATCTCTAGAGGGCTTCTGACTTCGTGCCCTTTTTACACACACACGCACACACACACTAACACACACTCACCCTCAGACCCTTGCAGTATCTCTAGAGGGCTTATGACTTCTTGTTCTTTTAACACAAACACACACACACACACACACACACCACGGCAGAATCTCTAGAGGGCTTCTGACTTCGTGCACTTTTTACACACACACGCACACACACACACACTCACACACACTCACCCTCAGACTCTTGCAGTATCTCTAGAAGGCTTATGACTTCTTGTTCTTTTAACACAAACACACACACACCACGGCAGAATCTCTAGAGTGCTTCTGATTTCGTGCCCTTTTTACACACACACGCACACACACACACTCACACACACTCCCCCTCAGACCCTTGCAGTATCTCTAGAGGGCTTATTACTTCTTGTTCTTTTAACACAAACACACACACACACACACACACACACACCCTTTCTGAATATCTGGAGTGTGTCTGACTTAATGTCATTTTTACAAACAGAAACAAACAAACTCTTACAGAAACTCTAGAGAGCTTCTGACTTTTTCTCTTTTTTACACACACACACACTCACACACCCTTGCAGAATCTCTAGAATGCTTCTGATCTCGTGTCCTTTTTATAGATACACACACACGCTCACACTCTCTCAGAATATCTGGAGGGCTTCTGACCTCGTGTCCTTTGTACACACACATGCACACACACCCTTGCAGAATATCTGCAGGTCTTCTGAATTTGTGTCCTTTCTACACACTCACACACACACATGCACACATACACGCACCCTTGCAGAATCTCTGGAGGGCTTCTGACTTCTCCTTTTTACACATACACACCATTGCAGAATCTCTAGAAGGCTTCTGATTTACTGTCCTTTTTACACACACACACACAAACTATCACGCACCCTTGCTGAATCTCTGGAGGGCTTCTGAATTCATTTCCTTTTTTGACACACACACACAAACACTCACACCTTTGAAAAATCTCTGGAGGGCTTCTTATTCGTGCCCTTTTGAAACACACTCATACACTTGCAGAATCCCTTGAGAGCTTCTGACTTCGTGTCCTTTACACTCACACGCACACACATCCTTGCAAATCTCTAGAAGGCTACTGATTTGGTTTCCTTTTTACACAAATACACACACAATCTTGCAGAATCTCAGGAGGGCTTCTGACTTCGTGTGCTTTTTACACACACACAAACACACGCACACACACTCACACTCAGACCCTTGCAGAATCTCTAGAGGGCTTCTAACTTCGTGTCCTTTTTACACAAACACACACACACACATGGCAGAATCTCTAGGGGGCTTATGACTTCGTGTAATTTTTACACACACATACACACTTTCAGAATCTCTGGAGGGTTTCTGACTTAATATCCTTTTTACAAACGCAAACACACACGCACTTCCAGAATCTGTATAAGGCTTCTAGTTTCGTGTCCTTTTTACACACACAAACATACACGCACCCTTGCAGAATCTCTGTAGGGCGTCTGATTTCATGTCCTTTTCACACTCACATACACACAAAAACACTTGCAAAATCTCTGGAGGGCATCTGACTGTAGGTTTTACTTACACACACACACACACACACACACACACACACACACACACACTCATGCCCCTACAGAATCTCTGGAGGGCTTCTGACTTCGTGTCCTTTTTAGGACACACACACACACACCCTTCCAGAATCACTAGAGGGCTTCTGATTTTGTTTCATTTTTACACACACAGACACATACACGCACCCTTGGAGAATCTCTGGAGGGCTGCTGACTTCGTTCTTTTAACACACACACACACACACACACACACACACACCTTTGCAGAATCTCTTGAGTGCTTCTGACTTCGTGTCCTTTACACACACAACCACACACAACCTTGCATAATCTCTAGAGGGCTTCTGACATCGTATCATTTTTATACACACACACGTACTCACACTCATACCCTTGCAGAATCTCTGGAGGGCTTCTGAATTTGTGTCTTTTTTAGTCAGACACACACAAACACTCACACCCGTTCCTAATCTCTGGAGGGCTTCTGACTTTGTGTCTTTTACAGTCACACCCACACACAGCCTTCAAGAATCTCTAGAGAGCTTCTGATATCGTGTCCTTTTAAACACACACACACACATACTCACACTCATACCCTTGCAGAATTTTAGGAGAGCTTCTGACTTCTTCTCCTTTTTACAGACACACACACATACACACCGTTGCTGAAACTGTAGAAGGCTTCTGAATTGGTTTCCTTTTTACACAAATACACAAACATTCTTGCAGACTCGCTGGAGGGCTTCTGACTTCGTGTCTTTTTACAAACACACACACACTCACACTCAGACCCTTGCAGAACCTCTAGAGGGCTTCTGACTTCTTGTTCTTTTTACACAAACACACACACACACCATGGCAGAATCTCTAGAGCGCTTCTGACTTCGTGCCGTTTTTACACACACACACACACACACACACACACACACACACCCTTTCTGAATCTCTGGAGGGTGTCTGACTTAATGTCATTTTTACAAACACAAACACACACACACTCTTGCAGAAACTGTAAGGGGCTTCTGACTTCGGGTCCTTTTTACACACACACACACCCACACACACACTCACACACCCTTGCAGAATGTCTAGAGTGCTTCTGACTTCGGGTCCTTTTTACACACACACACACACACACACACACACACACTCACACTCATACACTTTGAGAAACATCTGGAACAGTCTGTTCTGGAGACTCAGATCCTGAGACTGTGGTGTGGGGGCACCAAGCTCACGTGGCTGAGGATGTTTCGGTGCAGGGTGGAGCCATGCACCCCAGAGCTCTCTGTATTCCACAGGTGGATGGTGCTGTCAGAAGAGCAGGTGATAAAGGAGCTCGGGGGCAGGCAGGCCTGTTGACTGTCCTTCACCTCAGTGTAGACCTGGAGGAGCACAAGGACCAGAGGGACCTGGGTCAGACCTTGGCTGCCCACAGAGATGGGACGGGATGAGAGTAGAGAAAAGGTTGGTCAAGACTTAGCCCCAGGCTTTTCCCAGAGCACGCAAGTCATAATGATTAGCTCTTGTCTTTAACAAGTAAAGTAATATACATTAACCAAGCACCTAGTAAGTACTAGGCATTCTAAATCTCCCACTTACATTGTCTCCTTTTCATAAAAATCAAATGCATCAAGTATGTCATTTCACAATTGCAGAAACTAAGGTTTGGTCAAGTTCAGGAACATGTCCAAAGAGGCAAAGCTAAGACTGCACAGGGGCATACTGAAAAACGTCTGAGATGAGTCAGCACTAAAATCCCCTCCCATCCTCAGAGCCAATTAACAGATACGCAGGGACCCAGGGGCACTGCTGGGGGAGCAAGGGTGCTGGAGGAAACAAATTCCACACTTGAGGAACTCCAGCTCCTAATAGTAGCCCAGGAAACACGGTCAGTCTCAGCAGATCTGGCCCACGTACCTCTACACTCCAGAAGCAGGAGGAATGATAGAGAGCTGAATAAACCTTGCCCACTTTCTTGGGTCCTTCACATCCCAGACATAAATACTATGGTCATTGTACACACAAGACAGCCACTGATTTGCAGGATCAAAGGTCAAGGCGATGGTGTCCGGATACTTCGCATTGGCCACTGCAGCGAAAAGGTGACTGAGGAAAGAGGGGGGCGGGGTGTCCAGGGCAGACAGGGCAAACTGGTGAGTGAGCGCTAATGAAATGGGGCACTCAAGGGAGGAGCAGCAGGTTGGCCAGCAGTCACTGGAGAAAGAACGCAGCAGCTGGCCTGGCATTCCTTGCCATGGGGCTCTCCAAAAGAACACAAGTTATTTCATAGCCCCCAGCGTCAGGCGGGGACAGTGTGTGGCCGTGATGCAGCCAAGCAGATGTCAGGCCCTTCTAGACTCACATCAGAGGACAAGGAAGGACACTGTGCAAGCCACAACCATGGTCATATATCATTTCCTACCAATTGCAGATTTAGTCCCGTCCTGCCCTGAAAGAGAAATTAATATACCCAACTGCAGAACTGCCCCGCTTCCTGACAGCACTGAAACCAGAGCAAAACTTCACTTCCTGCAATCACCCAACCCAAGGCCCGAGGCTACAATAAGCCCCTCCTACCGCAGCTGCAACCCAGGACCACCCTGAGGGAGAAAGGCCTGCTCCATCAGGTTTCCAGTCTCTCTCAGAAACCCTAAGGAACTGCCCGTCTGTCCTAGCTGTGGTCTTTACAGGACAATGCATTACCACACGGCAGACTCAGATTACCACGGTTGCCCACAGTGAGCAAGAAATGCTAAAAGACCCACCTGTGCTTGACTGCAAGGGTCTTCCCAGAGGTCTATGTGTGCCCTCCTCTCCTTGCAGCATGCCAAGGATGGCCTGGCACAGAGTGGGGCTCTGACAGGACTCAGGGGCCCACCCACACCGCTCACCTGGCCTCTGATGCTGGCAATGTCTGTCCCCAGGGCATGGGGCGGGCAGCGTGCTGAGGAAGTGCAGGTTGGAGGGGTTGAAAAGGCGCACGGTGCCGTCAGCACAGCCACAGAAGATGTAGTCCTGGCTCACCGAGATGCAGTGGGCCACTGTGGTCTGTGAGCACAGAAGCCCCAGTCAGCAAGGGTGTCTGCGCACTCCTTCACCCGACACCTCAACTGCCATGAGCCAAGAGGCAAGGACAAGTGCAAGGCAGGGCAGCTGCCCTGGCCGGAGGCCCTCATTGCCACTCCCTCTAACAGCAGCTAGCCAGATGGCCCACAGCTCCGTGCAATTAGGGGGAAGGAGTCAGCAAGCCGTATAAGGCACCTGAGTTTTAGGCAAAGACACACTCAGAAAAGGCCGGCCAAGAGAAAGGCAGCAGAGGCAGCAGACAGGGCCAGCACACTTACTGTGATGCTATCTTTGTGCTGAGCAGAAGAGGAAAGCAGAGGAAGAGGCAGAGACAGAGAGCGCAAGCGAGCTGAGAGGTTCCCAAACACCTTCCTCCGCCTGGGGCCTCCCCCAGCGTGCATTCAGACCCCGATGCTAGCCTGAGGAACCCCGGAGCCTGGAGGTGACAGACAGGAGGGTGCCGACAAAGCATTCACTTACCCTCAGCTCCACCCACTTGTCCACCAGTCTCCGGTCACTGAACTCGCACAGCTGCCCTGAGGATGTGATACAAAAGGTGCTGTCAGCCTTCTTCCCGCGGCCACAGGCTACATCAATGAACAGGTTGTTCCGCAGGTTCCCCAGTAGGGCGGAGCGGCCCAGCTGGGGCACAGTGGCATTCACCTGTGGAGGCACACCACAGGTGCCACCCACCCACCCACCCTGCAGGCTACCCCCTGGAAAGCAGGCCCTGGGGAGAGAGGGAAAAGGCTTCCCTTGCAGATTGACATAGCACCTGGCCCAGCTGAGACTTCCAAGGGGCTTTTGAGCATGCAGAAGGGGGCGCAGGTGGAACAGATCTGGGCAGACCCCACCCTGGTGGCTACTTGCTGCCTCACCTTTGAGGTCTTGCTGTCATCAAGGTACCAGAATTTGATGTGCCGGTTGCCTGCAATGACAAAGTAGCTGCAGTCCTCAGAGAAGGATACTGCTGTCACCCGACTGGACACCTTGTTGGAAGCCACTACAATGTTTTTTTCTGGAGAGAAAGTCAACGGAAATCAAGGCTCTGCTTCTAGGAGCTGAGGAAAAAGAAACTTACACACTGAAGGAGGTTAGACAAGCTGTGAACTTGACCTCTCCTTCTGCCCCTTCTTCAGCATCCTAGATACACAGTTGCTCCTTTCTGCTCAGAGTTCTCTAGAGAGGGACTGAGGCCAGCAGGCGGAAGTGAAGGCCACCTGTCAGCAGTTTCTTGGCTCCCCTCCTGGCCCTGCCTGTCCTGAGGCCAGCAGCCCACTCACCTTCCAGGCCCAGATATTGATGATCATGTCATGCTGGTAGCCCACTGAGACAATGTACTTGGCGCTGGGTGAGAAGGCCACACACGCCAAGCCATACTTATGCTCCTGAAGCTCTGCCACCTAGCTGCGCTCCGACACGTTCCATACCCGCACAGCAGGCATGTGTCCACTCTGTGGGGACGAAGACCACGAAGTAAAGGCCAGAGGCAGCCAGCTCCCTCCCCATCCACGGAGGCCTAGCCCTCCCAGCCACTGGAAAAGAGCCTGCACATAAATGAAGGACACCTAACCTAATGTGCCTGCACATGAATCAAGGACACCCCCAGAGGGAATGTGATCAGTGTTGGGGAACAGGGACTCTCAGGGATGGGCTCCTGGCGTGATTTGAATGGGCAAGAACCACCACTCCTGCTGTTTGCTCCCACAGCCTCACAGGGCAAGTCTATGGGAGGGCAGCCCTGTTACACACTCTGACCAGCAGGGGGACTCCAGGGATAAGGAATGTTTTAAGGAGGTGTTTTTCAAAATGTGGTTCCCAAATTGGCAGCTTCAGCCTCACCGGGAACTCCTTGTTAGCACTGCAAACTGAAGAGAGCCAACCCAGACCTGCTGAGCCCGAGAGTCAGCAGTCTGTACTATGGGGCCACCATAGCACTTCTGACGCAGGCTACAGCCTAAGAACACTGCTCTAGGGCAGACCAAACACCCAAAGTGGACACCATTACAGAAAATCAAACTTGGCACCAGTCCTATGAGGGCTGTCACTCTCTGCTAAGGCCAGGCCACCCCCTCTGCAGTGCCTGAGCTTCCTTCCTCACTCACCTCGCCGGTGACCAGGTACTTGCCATCAGGAGAGAAGGCAAGGGCAGTGATGGTTTTCCTGAAAGGAATGGGGGCAGGCTCAAGAGGGGCACTGGCAACCTGGCCCAGGTCTGGCCTCTCACAGTCCCCTCTCAAAACAAGGGCAGTAAACCCGCCCTCCCTGTGCTGCTTCCTTGCAGGCCTGGGGCCCAACAGGGCCCAATGCTACAGAGAGCAGGTGGCACCCCTCTGGCCGTCCCTGGGGAAAGGTGGCACTCCCCAAAGCCCCAGAGCCCATTTACCTGGAGCTGTTGAGGATGTGGTGCTGCTTGTGTTTCCAGGGATTGAAGAGCACAACCACACACCTGGGGAGAGGGAGAGGGGAGCACAGGCTTAGCACCCCACCTCAGTGGCCCAACCCAGAGGACCCCACGTTGCCAGAGTGCAGCTGGCTCCTGGCAGCACTCTTCTGCCTTTCTCCCCTTCTGTAGCCCCACACGGTGCAAGGGCCTGTAGGGAGCCCTGGGTGCCCAGTGATGGGGTGGCCGGTCTTCCCCGAGCCCTTGTCCCTACCCCAGGGCAGAGGGCAGAGAGAAGGATGCACATGATTTGGGTAAGAACAGTCCTCAGCTGTGCCCTTGTTTACAGACCTCCTTGTTTCCAGGAGAGAGTGGGATCTCTCATGTCTGCACCCATGTGTGTACTTGGCAAGAGCCAGCCCTCCACATGTTGGATGAGGAAGCAAGTGGAAGGTCAGGGCCCAGGGCCAGGCCTGCAGGGAGACTAAGGGGGATGGAGAGGCAGAAAACTACCTGAGGGAGGGAACTTCATGGAGCTGCTGGCCCAAGTCAGACTCTTTAGCCCAAAGAGACTGAGCAGCGCCATTCTAACAGCCTCCAGGCTCCCTCTCCAGTCAGGCAGCAAGGCTGGGTGAGATTGCATGGAGACTGAAATTCAAGAGTGAACTCGAGAGAGGAAGGCAGGTAAGAGTCAGGGACAAGGAGCTGGGAGCCAACAGCTCGCCAGTGTCTCAGGGGCCATGGCGCTCAGCAGGTTTAGGCCCTCTGCCCAGCTGTCCCCTCTCTTCATTAGTGCTGTGCCTACTACTTGCTATTAGCTGGCCACAGCAAGCCTGGAGACTGCTCCCCCAGGTAAGGGGGTCGACTGCGTAGACGGAGGAGAGACTCAGTAGAAGGCTACTTGTCCCAACACTGCCTTTTACAACAGGAAGCAGACACAGGACCCGCATCTGGACCCCACTGCTTGCAGATGGGAGCAGGAGCTGCAGCACAGGGCTTGGTCTCTTCTGCAGACAGAGGCCTCCGGCTCGGCTCAATGAGCCAGTTCGCTATGCAAATTCCACTGTCAACTAGGGATTCTGGGATCTTGGAGGTGCACCAGGTAAGCTCACAGTTGGCTACCAGGCTGATTGACAGCCTTAGAAGCCTGAGCATCATCCTCTTCTCCTCAGAGCCCGCCCCCCCTCCAATCCTTTTTCACCCTCTTTTTCTTTGTTCTCTTTTTTATCTCCTTTCTCTCTTTAAACCGATTTGAAGACCCCTGCTCTCCACATCCCTTGAATGAGGAAAACAAGATGACGTTAGAAACACGCAGACTCACACCTGCCCAGTTGCTCTGAAGGAGAGTCTAATACATGGGACTTACCTAACTCCTTTAAAACAGAGCTGCCTGCACAGAGGATGAAAGGAACTGTGCTCAAACACTCAACCACATTCACTGTCGCTGAGTCGATTCTGACTCACAGTGACCCTACAGAACACAGCAAAACTGCCCCTGTGGGTTTCCGATACGAACTATCTAGGGGACCACAAAGTGTCATCTTTCTCCTTTGGAGTGCCTGGTGGGGCCTAACTGCTGTCCTTGCCATTAGAACCCCAACACAGAACCATGACACCCTCAGGTATCTGGGCATCCAAAATTGAGAGATAAGGACCACTAAGGAATAGAGCCAGGGTTCACAAACAGGGCTTCTGATTTCGGGTCCTTTTTACACACACACACACACACACACACGGTCACACTCACATCCAAATGCATACCCATACCCTTGCAGAATCTCTGGAAGGCGTCTGACTTCATGTCCTTTTTACACACACACACACACACACACACACCCCTTGCAGGATCACTAGAGGGCTTCTGATTTTGTTTCCTTTTACACACACACACACACACACACACATACACACACACACTAACACTCATACCCAGGCAGAATCACTAGAGGGCTTCTGACATTGTGTCTTTTTTACACACAAACACACATACACACCGTTGCAGAATCTCTAGAAGGCTTCTGATTTACTGTCCTTTACACATACACACACACACACACACACACACACACACTTGCAGAACCTCTGGAGGGCTTCTGACTTCGTGTCCTTTTTACACACTAACACACACACATATACACACATGCACGCACCCTTGCAGAATATCTGGAAGGATTCTGATTTCCTGTCCTTTTTACACGCACACACCCACACAGACACACACACACCCTTGCAGAATGTATAGAGGGCTTCTGAATTCTTGTTTTTTACACACACACACACACACACACACACACACACACACACTCACAATCATACCCTTCCAGAATCTCCTTAGGGCTTCGGACTTCATGTCCTTTTTCCAAACACACACATACATGCACCCTTAGAATCTTCAGAGGGCTTCTGACTTCGTGTCCTTTTTACACACACACTCACAATCATACCCTTCCAGAATCTCCTTAGGGCTTCGGACTTCATGTCCTTTTTCCAAACACACACATACATGCACCCTTAGAATCTTCAGAGGGCTTCTGACTTCGTGTCCTTTTTACACACCCACTCACACTCATACCCTTGAAGAATCTCTAGAGGGCTTTTGATATCTTGTCCTTTACACACACACACACACACACACATACACACACACACGCACACCCTTGCAGAATCTCTGGAGGGCTTCTAAAGTCATGTCCTTTTTACATACAAACACACACATCCTTTCAGAATCTGTAGAGGGCTTCTGACTTCGTGTCCTTTTTACACACACACACACACACACACACACACACACACATTCACACTCATACCCTTCCATAATCACTGGATGTCTTCTGACTTCGTGTTCTTTTTCCACACACACACACACGCAAACACACACACACACACTCACACCCTTGCAGAATCTCTGGAGAGGGTTTGAACGACCCTGTTGGTCATGGTATGTCGTGTGACTAGAAGTGTATATGAGCAGAGAATCCCTCAGAGAACAATTACTGAAGTCTATAGAGCAGGGGTCAGGGATACACTGCGGGTCTCTTGGTCCATGCATGTGGCTCTGAAGTAAAATGGAAACCTATTCAAGGACATTTATTATTCAGATAATGGTGATTGAAGTTGCAAAACTATATTTTTTATCTCAAAGAATGTTTCAATTGTTGTGAGAGACAAAGTGGGCTCTTCTATCTCAAAAGTTTGCCTCCCCGGATGTAGATCAAGATGGTGGCTATGTCTAGAAACAGTCACTTCACATTTTGATATTTTTGCTTAATAAAGTGTCTGTGGTTTTAGAGCAATGCTTTCTGACTTACCCTCACATACTTTTACAGAATAAGTGATGAAGCAGCTGCTTGGACTGGGTGGGCACAGGGAAGCTGGGAAGGGTGAGGACGAGGAACAATCACTAGATAATAAATTATTTAATACATCTGCATCGGGACTGTGGCTCCAGAGCTACAACTCCGGTGCTGTGCAGCACATTTCTTCCAATTTGAAACAAAATTGGAGTCAATTATTATCTTCCTCATCAGTCATCATTTCCTATGGTTCTGGGGATTGGCAGTACTAAGCTAGCAGATTCTTCTGTGCGGTTGCCGTCTAGCAATGGCTTATGATGGAGACATCTCACACAGCTTCCCCACTGGTGTACTTGACAATGGCCACTGGTGTTTGCTGGGACTTTAAGAGGACTAGTGTCAGCATCTGCACGTGGCCTCTTCATCACACTTCCTCACAGCAAGGGGACGGGACTCCGAGGGTCTTGTACAGAGAAAGAGCCAGGTGGGAGCTGTATTACCTCAGAAGTCAAACCGCACCTCACTTGCCAAACTTGACTCCTGGAGAGCCATAAGGCCGGCGTGGGTTCAAAGGAGGAAACATAGACTCCAACTTGGGATGCAGAATGACAAGATTCTGGAAGAGCTTGTAGGGAAGAAACAATCCCTTGAAGGCATTTTGTGAGCTACAGTCTTCCCCAGGACATAAACCTTAACTGGGCAACTCAGTGGTAGCCTTGCCAACTCTGGCTGGTGAGTTCCAGTGACTTTCTTTTGAAGGGAGGGAAGGCAAATTTGGAAGGGAACACTCAGAAGCCCCCAAGTGGCCTGGAACCTCACCTTTGCAGACACCCACTGAGAGATCCTTCCTCCTTCAGGGAGTTAAGCTGTGCGAGAGGATGGTAGCTGGACGGACAAAAGGAATTGACTAATACTCTGGAATTACATCACTCGCTCTCTTTGTAAGTTTTTCACTATTGTTCTAGTCCTATGTTGAATCTATCTTTTCCTTACTCTCCCCTAGGACCTTCCCCTTAGATATGGGGCTGCGGGGACGGGTTGATTGATCTGTGCTGAAATCAGGGAGGTAGGTAGTAATAGAGGGAACCCGTTACTACTCCCAGAGTTCCCATAGCAACCTGGACCAATTGGTGGGAGGAATGGAAACATAAATGCTGCATTGGGGGTTTTGGTGCTTGGTGGAGGTGAAGGCTGACGTGTTTAGAGTGGGGAGAGGAAAACAGCCTGTTGGGGAAATGTTATTGGAGATGGTCTCTTGCTTCTCACTATCCTCTTGGTAGCAGCACGTGTGTTCCCCTCCCCACCATCCCCTCATCCCAACTTGAAGCCCTTCTGGCTATTATTTCCTTATGGAAAAGCTGTCAGCTCATCATCCTGCTTTCTTCCATTCATGCTTCTTTAACTCCGGGTTGACTTCTAACAGGAGAGAATCAGAAAAGTTAAGTCCCCACCCCACAGGGCATTTGCTGAAGGAGACTGCAATCTGTGTACGGAATATCTCCTAGCTCACTCTCTCACTTCTCCCTAATAGATTTTTCCTGCCACTGCTCCTGGCTGGAGGGGATGGAGTGTTCAAGTGATGCCACAGAAGTCACAGCAAAAGAACCAAGGCACTCGAAGGACCATTCATGAGCTGGAATATGATAGAAGCTCTTGAATGGGAAGCCACCATTCTGGCAGTAAACATGCTCCTATGGACCGTCCCAGTTCTAAGGCTTTAGTGCAGTCCCACCTGAATGAGTTCTCCCTGGGTGAGTTCCTCCTGAAAGCGAAAGAGGGTTTATCCTTCTTTATCTTTGAAGCTACGCCTTCTATACCTACTGGATCCAGATATTGAGGATCTTCGCTTCCTTCTTCTTGAACTCAACTGTGCTGATTGAGAGCTGCATGGCCAAGGACCCAGACAAAGCTCTGGATTCTCTGTTCGCTCTCTTTAGCCACCATTGGTTTCCTTTTGTCTAATTGTGCAACAGAAATCTCGGGGGATGCTTTATTCTAAAGTTCTTCCACTTCCCTAAAGGCGGGTATAGAGAAAGGCAAAGTTAACTGGAGTCTCTCCAGCACACACTAGAACCCCAAGGGGGCTGCATAGGTCTCATCCAAAAGTGGAGATCTGCTGCCTCACGCCTAGACTGGGTACCCATCATGGGTAGGGGCCAAGTGCTGTTTCTATCTGGACCTTCAGTGTCTTCTCAGTGCCTGGCTCATAGAGGAAATGAAAAATGCTTGTTTCTTCTTAACAAGTCAGAGATTTACTATTGTTGTTAGGGTCGGTCCTGTTGGTTCCCACTCATAACAACCCTATGTCAAACAGAGCACAATGCCACCCGGTACCATCATCACAATTGTTCTTATGTTTGAGCCCATTACTGCAGCCCCCATGTCCATCCTTCTCATGAGAGCCTTCCTCTTTTCCATTGCCCTTCCACTTTACCAAACATGAAGTCCTATTCCTGGGCCTGGTCTCTCCTGACAACATGTTGAAAGTACACATCCAAAGGGTGACAAAATCTGGCCATCCTTACTTCTAAGGAGCATTTGGCCTGTGCTTCTTCCAAGACAAGTTTATTGGTGCTTCTGGTAGTCCATACTACTTTCTATGGTTCTTTTTTCCTAGCACCATAATTCAAATGCATCGATTCTTCTTTGGCCTGCCTTATTTAATCTCCAAATTTTACATGCATAGGAAGTGTTTGAACATACTATGGCTTGTGTCAGATGCACCTTAGTTCTCAAAATAACATCCCTGCTTTTCAATACTCTAAAGAGGTCTTTTGAATATTTAGCCAATACAATGCAATGCATTTTTTAAGCTCTTGACTGCTGCTTGCATGAGCATTGATCATGGATCCAAGGAAGAGGAAATCCTTGACCACCTCACAATTCTACATCTAAGCATATACCTCACAGAATAACAGAGACTCATAGAGATAGTGGTATACAAGTTCACTGCAGCACTACCCACAATAGCTGAAAGGTGACTATTACCAAAGTGCCCGGGGCCCGAAGAATGGATAAACCAAACAATATCTAAGTCATACAATGGAATATTATTCAGCCTTTAAAAAGGAATGATGTTTTGGAACATGCTACACCATGCAGGGACCTTGAACACCTTCTGCTGAGTGAAACATGTCAGACCATAATGAGATTGATATAAAATATGCAGAATCCATAGGGAAATCCATAGACAGCAAGCAGAGTCACGGTTGATAAGGATTGGGTGACGAAAGCAATGGGGAGTGACTGGTTAATGAGCATTGTCTGTGTCTCCATTCAGAGTGATCCAAATGTTGGCCTGATCCTATATTCAATTTGCATGGAGCCCCTGCCCTCTCCTGAGGGGTAGCCTCAGCAAAGGCACTGACAGGCTCAGAATCTTGGTTTCCTGACCTGTGAGTGTGCTGGAAAGATTAGATGGAGTAATAAAGAATGACACTGATCACAACCAATAATTATAAAGCACTTACTATGGGCCAGACATTGTTCCCCAGCCGTGCTTCTAGCAGGCACACAAATACAATGCCCTTGGGGCCTAACAGAAACTCAGATTCCACTTCAGCAGATCTGAAGCAAGCTGTGAGAAATGGAGTTTCTAATGGGGACAACAGTGAGGACCAGGATTCTCAGAAGGATTGAGGCATTTGAATGGCAGTGATGGCAAAGACCGTTTGTGGAGTATACTGTGTGTGGCCAGGAGAACGAGCAAGTCAGTCCTGGAGGAAATTGAGCCAGGACACTCTTCACAGAATGTTCCTAGAAGAAAGAATGGCAAAATTTTGTCATGCTGATTTTGGTCATGTCGTTAGGAAAGACCAGTTGCGAGAAGAGGACATCATGTGGATCTGGGGAAACTCTTCATGACACGGACTGGCACCATAATCGCAACAATGACCTCAAACCTGCCGATGGGCAGGAAGATGGCATAGGATCTGGCAGTGATTTGTCCTATCAGACCTATGGTCAAAAGGAGTCAAATTTGACTTACTGGAGACTAACAACAACAACAAGGTCTTTCTATGTATTGATGTATTCAATCTCAACCTCGAACACACAACCTAAGCACTATTTTTCACTTCCCTTCTACACACAGCAGCGCAAAGGGGGTTCAATGATTTGTCCCAGGTCATGGAGCTCGAAGGACATAGAGCCAGGACTGGACAATGGAGCGATCTGACAACAGAGACATTAAACATAAGCAGGGCTTTGTCTCCCACAAAGATCATAGGCATAACCATAGTGGACTTGGCACAAGTCCTGCCGCATGGCAACCTTTCAGCAGATAGGTGCTATCTTAGTGCCATCCAGTTGACAGCAAGTCAGCGACTGTATAGGACAGGGTAGAACTGTCTGTGGGTTTTTGACACGAAATATTTACAGCAGTAGCACTCCTCATCTTTCTCCCACAAAAGTCCCTATGATTGTTAGTAATTTGGTCAGAAGTCACTTTAATGGTGACCAAATCCTTCCTTTTTTGGGATTGAACATTATACCCCATTGCTTCTAATAGCTCCTCGCCCCAAACCAAAACAGGCATGAGAGAGTTGATTCTGACTCATGGTGCCCCCATGTGTGCATTGCATAGGACTTTCAAGACTATAGGCTTTAAGCAGGTTGCCAGGCCTTTCCTCCATGGTGTCCCTGGGTGGGTTCCAACGGCAAATGATTTGTTAAATAGTTGTGTGTGGAACTGTTTGCCCCCCTTCAGGAACTCCAATATCCTTGCAGCTCTCTATTCACAAAGAACTCTCAGTCCAAACAAGAGCTCAGAGTGCTTGTTTTCTCTCTCTTATTTTCTTTACATCAAGTTGTTTGGGACTCCCCAGGAGCTGGGTTCCAGGGACATATTTATATGTAATTATGACCCTGTCATCTACAACATGATCAGGATAAATGGAGAAAAGACTGAAGTGATCAGGGCTATCTTCTTTCTGGAGTCCACAATAAATGATCATGTGAGCCCCGGTCAAGAACTCAAGGGATGTATTGTATTGGGTAAATCTGCTGTTTGAGATCTCTTTCTTTTTTCTCTTTTTGCAGCTGGGAAAGAGAAAGGGGAGATGGGCTGTTCTCCCAAGTTGGGGTCCCTGCCAGGGCACCCCCCACTCAAACCTGGCCAACTCCACTCGGGAATAGAGTTCCCTGCCACTTCTGTAGAACTGCCCTGTGGAAGGACCAATGTCCTAAAGGTTCAGAATGGAGAAGACAAGTTTCAAGAGCTACAGCCTAGCCCCTTACAGCCAGAGTGTGACTCAACAAGGGCCCCCACAGGCACTTTCTAGGGATCTTAAGTAGTTGGGGCTTAAGGAGAGTGGCATGGGGCCCTAGCAAGCTAGGAGCCCATCCCAGGCTGGGGTTACATATCCCAAGCCCTTGATGGGGAGGCCTCAGGTAAGCAGTGGGCCCAATGGAGTTCTGGGTATGTGGGCCTGGGGGAGGGGAGCCACCTTTGGGGCTGGACCAACCCAGGGCATCCCAAGTGGGATGGGGTGCAGGGACCTGGGCAGGGTCCCTCTTCCTCTCCATCCTCCATGGCCAGTCAGGCTAACACAAGATCTTGGGCAGGCAGGGGGCCTGGGGCAGTGCCCAGATGAGCCAGGGGCTAGCTGGGCAGGTGGTGTTTCCTGGGTAGGCAGAGGGCATCGGGCAGGGTCTTTGTCGCAGGCCCAGTCCCAGGTGGGCAGGGACTTGGAACAGGGATCCCATGCATGTGCCCGGCCTGGACTGGACCCAGGGTTGGCAAAGGCCCTGATGCAGGTTCCTGGGTGGGCAGCGGGCCCAGGGCAGAGTCTTGGTGGTGAGCAGGCCCAGGGAGGGGTCAGGGGTCTGGAGTGTGGTCCTGGGTGTGTCAGCTGGGCAGGGCGGGGATCATGGTGGCTGGCCAAATGCCTGGTGGGTTCCAGACCCACATCAGGGGTCATGGTGGCAAGGCCCTTCCTGGTGGGCAGGGGTCTGGGAAGGGGCGGGAAGGCTGCACAGGCCACACCTGGTCTTTGAAGTCCTAGGCCTTGCGCATCAGGTCATTATGGCCCATGGAGGCAGTGCGGCTCTGAGGCTGGCTCACAGCCTTCAGAGTTTGGCTCGCTCAGCTCCTGAGCCCTTTACCTCTATAGGAAGTGCTGGCTGACCTCCTGTCATGTTCTCAATAGGCTCCAGCTGCTGCAAAGTAGGCCAAGCCTTAAAGGGGCCATGGGCTTCCACCTGTGCGCCCCTCCTCCTCACCCTTAAAGGGGCCGCGTGCTGCCGCCAGAGACCTCTTTCAAAAGTGTTCTTCCAAGGGTATAAGAGCAAGAATGTTACATTAAGGTGCACCTGACTAAAGCCATCTTAGTCATATTTTCGATGGCCTTCTATGCACGTGAAAGTTGGACATTGAAAAGGAAGATCAGAGAAGAATCAATGCATTTGAATTGGGAGGCTGGTGAAGAATATTGAAAGTACTATGAACTGCCAAAGAACAAACAAATGTGGGTTAGAAGTACAGCCAGAATACTCCTTAGAAGCCAGGATGGTGAGGCCTCCCCTCACGTACCGTGGGCATACTGTTAGGGAGAGACCAGTCCCTGGGGGAGGAAGGATGTCCTGCTTGGTGAAGCAGAGAGGCAGTGAAAATGAAGAAGAACTTCGGCCAATGGATTGACACAGTGGCTGCAACAAGGGGCTCAAACATAACAACAATTGAGAGGATGGGGCAGGACTGGGTTGTGTTTCGTTCTATTATCCATAGGGTGGCTAGGGGTTGGAACTGACTCAATGGCATCTAACAGCAGAAACAATGTCTACACCCGCTACTAACAGGACAGGAAGTTTCCCAACCCCTCTCATCTCTCAACCCCAGGAACAGAGATGCCACCTTCCTTCTAGCTGTATTCCCAGTATCTAGAACAGAGCTCAGCAATGAAGTAACTAACAAACCTGAAGTAGCTGTTACTTAGCTCCATGCCTCAGAGGTCTCAGTTCCCAAGTCCCGAAACAATGACATCAGTGTTGTTGTTTGTTGCCATCAAGTCGACTTCCAGTTACACCTGCGTCACACCTGCCTACCTAGAATCCCACCTTATGAAAATAAGCCAGAACAATGATTCTTGCCCACGGTGTCTGCAGACTATGACTCACCACACTGAAGGGATGTCATGTAAATGTTGAACTGCTAGCTCAAAGGTTGACAGTTCAAACCACCAGCTGCTTCAAGGAAAACGATGAGGCTGTCTGTTCCAGTAATGTTGGACAACATTGGAAAACTTACATAGGGCCTCCATGAGTTAGATTTGACTGGACAGTAATGGGTTTGCTGTACCTGGAATGATGATGCGACCAGAGAAAGAATGAGAGGGAAGTCTAAAAAGGAAGCACTGACCTGCCCTCCATCGGGCTGTTTTGTGATTTTTTTGCAGCAGATGGTTCGAAGGGAACAGGGAATGAAGAGGCGGAGTGCATGGCACAGTTGAGGGCTATTTGCCATTCTGACCAAGTGCCTCTGTGAGCAAAGGGGGAGGGGAGGCTTGACCTGGATCTTGATCAAAGCCCAAGAAAATATATGAATTTCCAGAATGAGAGAGGTTTCCCAAGTCAGGGTAGTAACAGGAGCTGACAGCTCTCACCTCTGACCCTGTGGGCCCTGTTCAAAGAATCTCCTGGACTGGGTGGGAGGTGGGTGGTTAGTCAGAGAGACAAAGAGACAGTCGAACTAGGAACTCTGGCTCTTTCCCAGCCTGAGCCTGAGCCCCTGAGCCTCCTCAACTCCACTCTCCCCCTTCCCTGGCACCCCACAAGGACACCTTCCAGAGGTCTTCCTGTACCCATATGTAGGTTTTGGCTCTTCCTGCTTTTGGCTCTGCTCAGTGGCAGGGCATTTGAAGGGTTATTGTGGGATTTGTACAGTTGACATTAGGGTAAATGCGTGATCATTTCTTAAATTTATCCTACTGCAGCTTTAGGCTGTGTTTCCAAACTCCCTGTCCTCACAGAGGCTCTGCAGAGGGGACAGTGGCTCTGATTCCACCTGGAAGTTCCTGGTAGAGCACATGGATTTCCCATCCCAGTCTAGCCATGGCACCAGGGATCAGGGTGCTAGGAGAGGGGCAAATGGGTCCCCAAAGGAGATGTGTGGTGACCACAAAAGTGACACACTGGTGGTCACCTACTAATTGTACATGGTGGTGCTTGCCCCTCTCAAGGTGGAAACATACAATTTCGCCTATGCCTCTTCTCTAAAAGCAAGTGGACCTGCTTGTGACAGGAGGTTTTGGAAAGTTCTTTCATGGGCCACAAAGAAGTGTGGCTGATCCAGTGTCTCAAGCTGATTTCGAGTAGTGTCCAGAGAGTTCGTGGTGAAAGGGGGTAGGGAACTGTGGGGGGCTGGCCAGGGAGTGAACACGGAGTAATTTGAGCCAGACAGAGTAATGAATGGGAGGCAGAATGGATATGGAAGTAATCTGGGGGACGAGTTTGGATCTGCCTCTGTGGGTTTCTGACATTATAAATTTGTCCATTGTCAGACGGCCTCATCTTTCTCCCTCTCAGAGCAGCTAGTGGGTTTGAACTGCTGGCTTTGAGATTAGTAGTGGGATGCTTAACCCACAGCATCACCAAAACTGCTTAGCAAGAAGGATATTACCACAACCACAGCCACCACCCCTTTTCCCTAATTTTCTGAGAGATAGAGAGGAAAGAGTGCTGTCCAGCGTTCGACTCCCTTTAAAGAAAATGGGAGGGCCAGGGTGATGACAGCAGGTGGCTGGAACATCCCAGCCTGGCATCCAGGGCCACCCGGAAAGATCCTCCCTTGTGGGCTCTGTGAAGTAGGCACACTCAAAGACCACAGGACCTCGGTCTCAGCTGTCGGCCTCGGGGCTTGGGTTTCTTAGTTCCTGCTGCTTGGGGAGGGGCTGCTCGATGGAGAGCCTCGTCACTTAGCATCATGGCTGCTCAGACGTGATACCCCTGAGTCGTGTAATTTACATTTCATGCACAATTGAAGCAGCTAATGGTGTCATTCTCCAAGGGGGGTACAAGTTGTCATAATGTTAATTACATTGCAGGCATGCTCCCTCTCCTGTGTCCCCAAGTGCTCCATTGGAAGTTCCCAGGTAGCAGTCGAGTGGGTGTCCAAGAGAGTGGCTTTGGCTCTCTCCAAGGTGTCATGGCTGAGGAGTGGTTACAAGGCCAAGAATACTTTCTCTGACTTCGTTGTGGGTGTGTTGGCGCAGTGCGAGTAGAGGTGGCAGCTAAAACAGCCCAGTGATCTCCCCATCCTTTTCTCCCCTGCGCGTGTGCAATCGGGCAGGGCTGGAGGGTGCCTGTTCAATACTCAAGCTAATTTTGCTTGATAGGGGACAGTGGAGATGATGTGTAGGGCAAAGGAGGCAAAATCCAAGCACTCTTAGTCCAGATATCAGCAGACAGTAGAGCTAAGTCTGTAGTCTCTGAGGCTGGTCTGCTGGGATTAAATTCCAGCTCTCCCTTGGATAACCTGGTTACCCCTGGGCCAGATGGCTTCACCTCTCTGTGCATTCGTGTTCTCACCTATAGACGGAAGCTGATGCACTACCAATGGGTCAGTCGATTCCAACTCATAGTGAGCCTGGAGGACAGAGTGGAACCATTCTATAGGCGTTCCCATAGGCTGTGACTGATACTGGAGCAAATTGACGCATCATTCTCATGGGAAGCTACTGAGGGCTTCGCTGAGCTAGTGGTAAATAGTCAAGGGCTTCTCTACTGCCCCGCCAGCGCTCCTCTTAAAGGGGTTGCAAAAGTCACCAAAACCCCACTTCTCTAGAGTTCATTCAGACTCATAGCAACTCAGCAGGATAAAGTAATAACTGTCCCTGCAGACGTCCGACCCTGAAAATCTTTATGAGCTCAGACAGCCCCATCTTGATTCCGAAGAACAGTTGGTGGGTTTGAACCACCGACCTTCTGGTTAGCAGTTCTAATGCTTCACCCACACCACCACCCGTGGGATGAAATGAGTGAATGTACATGCAATGCTTAGGATACTTGTACATAACATGCACTTAGTAATTGTGAGCTATTGTGGTAGGAGGGGAGTCCAAAAATCAAACCAAACTCACTGCCATCGAATCCACTCTGACTCCTCATGACCTGAGTTCTACCCTATAGGACAGGGTCCAACTGCTCCTGTGGGTATTTGAGATTGTAACTTTATAGGATTGGAAAGTTTCATGTTTTTCGCTGAGAGTGGCTGGTGGTTTTGAACTATTGGCTTTGGGATTAGCAGCCCAATATGTAATCACCCACGCCATTATTAAATGTGAGCTACGAGTTTCTGACATTTTCTGTGAGGTGGTAGAAGTATATGTCATTCCTATATTTAAAGAAGGTAAATCTACTGAAACAGAACAATTGCTATGGCTTTCCAAAGAGAGGAGAGATGTCAGTTTTAAGGATATATAGAGCTGTGAGTCATCCCTGGAGAGTACAAATGGTTAAAACACTTGGCCATTTTAACAGAAACTGAGGAGGTTCAAGCGCACCCAGAAATACCTTGGAAGAAAAGCCTGGCCATCTGTTTCTGAAAGGTTATGCCCATTGAAAGTCCTATGACTCACCATGAATCGCAATCAACTCAGTGTCAAATTGTCATTTTAAATTTCAAGATGGTTCCTGGGCTGAAAGAAAACATTCTAAGTTGTCTATTGAAGAGGAGGTTTGTGGGAGCACCTGGCCCATTCAAACACAACTGATGAGGAACCTCGGTGGGGCCACTGTACACAGACCAGGCCATGCTTTCTCCACATCTGGTTCTGTTGGATGCTGTCAAGTTGGTTTCAACTCGTGGCGACTCTACATACAACCGAAAGAAATACTGCCTGCTCCTGTGCCAGCCTCACAATTGTTATGGTTTAGTGTGTTGTTGTAGAAACTGTGTCCATCCATCTTGGTGAGGGTCCTCCCCTTTTGGGTGCTCCTTTACCAAGCATGATGGCCTTTTCCATGATGTTGCTCCTCATAGCTCCTGATGCCCAAGGATGTGAGATAAAATCTAGCCATCCTTGCCTCTAAGGAGCAATCTGGATACACTTCTTTCAAGACAGATGTTGCTCCTCAACTGAAATTCTTGCAGAGAGAGTGAAAACACACCTGATTTTCCTAGAGTCTCGTTTCCCAAAGTGGGCAACACCACCCACCTACTGGGCACAGAAAAATCCAGAGATCTACAAAGCAGATATCTACATTTTATCCTGGATGGTGGGCTATAGTACAAAATTATTTCATTGCTGGGGGGTCCTGAGTAATTTCTTTTTCTGAAAAGAGGGCAGTAGGCAGAATAAGTTTGGGAACCTTTGGTCTGGAGCAGGAGCTGGAAACCTGATTTTCTGCCAAGGACCATGTGGTGATTTATAACATCATTCATGGGGCCATACAGGTCAAATATTTAATGAACTCACCCCTAAGGTGATGGCTACAAATGCTTCTCGTTGTTGAGATGTGTGATGCTGGCAGCTATTGATTATTTGGGGGGCCCTATACAGCCCTCGGGGCATACGTTGGTCTAAGGTAGTGGATCTCAACCAGTGGGTCACGACACCTTTGGGGGTCCAATGACACTCTCACAGGGGTTGCTTGGTTCATCGCAGTAGCACAATTACAGTGATGAATTAGCAATGAAATAACTTTTATGATCGGGGTAAACACAACCTGAGGAACTGTATGAAAGAATCATGGCATTCAGAAGGTTGAGAAACACTTGTCTAGGGAAAGGTTGGGATCTCCATGTAGACTACACATGAACTTCATAGGCAGTCAGGCAACGTATCACTTGGGTTTCATTGGAGAGGAAAGAACTATTGATCATGTCTCAAGGACAAACAAATCTGGAAGGAAATGTTATTGTGGATGAAAACAAAACATAAAACAAACTTTTGAAAGATTTCTGTATTCTAGAGATGAATTGCAATCAAGAAAATTAAATGATATCTCTGAGGGTTCCAGCAGAAAAAAAAACCATGCCGAAGGTTTAATTAAAGAGAGTTTAATGAAGACTATTCACAATGGTGGGGATGGGCTTAAGAAAGCCAACAAAAGATAAGGAGGCCTCGAGGGTCTAACAAGAGCATAAAGCTGTTGCCATGTGTCCTATGGAATTTTCTCTTCAGCTCTTTGACTTTGTCATTTCTTCTCATTGTCATAGCTACTCTATGATATAGAACAATTCTGACTCATAGGAATTTGATACTACTGTCCTCTCCCAATTTCCTTTATTTTCCAACTTCATGTGTGTTAAAATATGCAGTATTGCATCAGATTTCCTATGCTCTAAACCAGTGGTTCTCAACCTTCCTAATTCCTTGGCACTATAATGAAGTTCCTGATGTTGTGGTGAACATCCATTCGTAAAATTATTTTCGTTGCTACTTCATAACTGTAATTTTGCTACTATGAAGAAGAGACCGACCCCTGTGAATGGGTAGCTCAACCCCCAAAGAGGTCCCGATCCACAGGTTGAGAACCGCTGCTCTAAACTAAGAGGTGTTTCTTTAAGATGTAGTTCAGTATATTGTTAGACGCCCAAGTCCTGTTGTTGTTGTTGTTAAGTGCCGTCGAGTGGATTTTGGCTCACAGCAACTCTGTACAATGTACCGAAACGCTGCCCCATTAGTGCATTCCTCACAGTGGTTCTTTGCTTGCGCTCATTGTTGCAGCCACTGAGCTATTCCAAATTGTAGGGGCTGCCTCTCCTTTGCTGCCCTTCTACTCTACCAATATCTGTGTCTTCCTCTAGGACAGTGCTTCTCAACCTTCCTAAATCCACGACACTTTCATACAGTTTCCTTTGTAGTGGTAGACCCCAATCATAAAATTATATTCTTTGCTACTTCGTAACTCTCGTTTTGTTACAAGTTATGAATAGTGCAACCCTGTAAAGGGTTCGTCTAAGCCCCAAAGGGGTCACGACCCACATGGTGAGAACCGCTACTCTAAATTGAGAGGAGTCTCTCTTAAGGTGTATTTCACCATACTGTTAGAAGCTCAAGTCCATTTGTTGTTGTTGTTAGGTGCCGTCGAGTGGGTATGTCTCATAGCAACTCTACGCACAATATAATGAAACGCCGCCCTGTCCTGTGACATCCTCACAGTGGTTCTCTGCTTGCGCTCATTGTTGCAGCCACTGTACTAATGCATCTTGTTGGGGACTGCCTCTCTTTTCCTGCCCTTTCATATCAAGTTTTGGGACTTACTCTAGAGCAGTCGTTCTCAACTTTCCTAATGCCATGATATTTTCATACCGATTCTCATTTAGTGGTGACACCCCCAACCATAAAATGATTTAATTGCAGCTTCGTAACTGTAATTTTGTTACTGTTTTGAGTCACGACACCCCTGTGAAATTTTCATTCCATATCCACAAAGGGGTCGCGACACACGGCTGAAGATCCCCTGCTCTAAACTAAGAGGAGATTCTCTTAAGATAGAATTCAGCATACTGGTAGATGCACAAGTTCTGTTGTTATTGGTGTTAGGTACCATCGAGTGGGTTTTGGCTCATAGTAACTCTATGCACAATATAATGAAACGCTTTCCCATCCTATGCCATCCTCACAGTGCTTCTTTTGCTTGTGCGCATTGTTGCAGCCACTGTGCTAATCCAACTTTTGGGTAGCTGCCTCTTTTTTGTGGCCTTTCTACTGTACCAAGACTTGTGTCTTCCTCTAGGGCAGTGGTTGTCAAATTTCCTAATGCCATGACCCTTTCATACAGTTCCTCATGTAGTGGTGACCCCCATCATAATATTATTGTTACTTCGTAACTGTAATTTTCCTACAGTTATGAATCATTTCACATCTGTGAAAGGGTCATTCGATCGCCAAAAGTGGTCGCGAACCACAGGTTAAAAACCGCTGGTCTAAACTAAGAGGAGTTTTTCTTAATATCTACTTCACCCTATTGTCAGGAGCACAAATCCTATAGTTATTGTTAGATTCTGTTGTGTAGCTTTCGACGCCTAGCAACTCTAAGTACAATATGATGGAAAGGTGTCCTGTCCTGCGCCATCCTCCCAGTGGTTCTTTTGCTTGCGCGGATTGTTGCAGCCACTGTTGTATTCCATCGTGCTGTGGGCTGCCTCTTTTTGCTGCCCTTCTACTGTACCCAGATCTATGTCTCCCTCTAGGGCAGTGGTTCTCAACCTTCCTAGTCATGATTCTTTCACACCATTCCTCATGTACTAGTGACCCCCCCCCCAATCATAAAATAATTTTCCTTGTTACTCCATAACTATAAATTTGCTATTGTTATGAATCAGGTCACCCATGTCAAATGCTCATTGTTCCCTCCTAAGACGTTGTGACCCACAGTTAGAGAACTGTTACTCTATACTAAGAGTTTCTTTTAAAGTCTTCTTCAGCATATTGTTAGAGGCACAAATCCTGTTGTTTGGTGCCTTCGAATGGGTTTAGGCTCATACCAACTCTATGCACCATGTAATGAAATGCTTTCCCGTCCTGTGCCTTCCATACAGTGGTTCTTTTGCTCACACTCATTTTTTGCAGCCACTGTGCTAATCCATCTTGTTGGGCACTGCCTCTCTTTTCATGCCCTTCCGTACCAAGATATGTGTTTCCTCTAGAGCAGTGGTTCTCAACTTTCCAAATGCCACAACCACTTCACACCATTCCTCGTGTAGTGGTGACATCCAACCATAAAATATTTCCATTGCTACATCATAATTGTAATTTTGCTTCTGTTATGGATCAGGCCACCCATGTGAAAGGTTCGTTAGTCTCCTCAAAGGTGTCTCGACACACAGTGTGAGAACCAATGGTCTAAACGAATAGGAGTTTCTCTTAAGGTCTACTTCAGAATATTCTTAGAAGCCCAAGTTCTTTTTATTAGTGTTTGGTGCCTTTGAGTGTGTGTTGGCTCATACCAACTGTATGCACAATATAATGAAACTCGGCCCCATCTTGTGCCATCCTCACTGTGGTCCTTTGCTTGCGCTCACTGCTGCATCAATTCCATTTGTAGGGGCTGCCTGACTTTTGCAGCCCTTCTGCTGTACCAACATTTGTGTCTTCCTCTAGGACAATGTTTCTCATACATCCTAATTCTGCGGCCCTTTCGTACAGTTCCCAATGTAGTGGTGGACCCCAATCATAAAATTATATTCATTGATATTTCATAACTGTACTTTTGCCACTGTTATGAATCAGGCCATCACTGTGAAGGGGTGTTTGGAAACACCCCCCACCTGAAAGTGTTCACGACCCAATGTTGAGAACCCTGCTGTAAACTAAGAAGAGTTGCTCTTAAGAGTTACTTCAGCATATTGTTAAACACACAAGCCCTGTTGTTATTGTTGTTAAGTTCTGCGGAGGGGGGTTTGGCTCATCGCATCTCTATGCACAATATCATGAAATGCTTCCCAGACCTGTGCCATCCTGTCAGTGGTTGTTTGCTAGTGCTCATTGTTGGAGCCATATTTGGGGGGGGCTGGCTATTTTTTGTTGCCCTTCTACTCTACCAAGATTTGTGTCTTCCTTTAGGGCAGTGGTTCTCAACCTTCCTAATGCCACATTTTCATACCGTTCCTCATATAGTGCTGACTGCCAAATCATAAAATTATTTTCATTGCAACTTTGTAACTCTAATTTTTCTACTGTTATGACTGGGCGACCACTATGAAAGGTTCATTCATCCCCCAACAGGGCTCGTGACCCAAAAGTTGAGAACAGCTGCACTAAACTAATAGGAGTTTCTCTTAAGGTCTACTTCAGCACATTATAAGAAACACAAGTCCTGTTGTTTTGTTGTCAGGTGCAGTCGAGTGGGTTTTGACTCATAGCAACTCTATGCTCCATATAATGTAACGCTGCCCCATCTTGTGCCATCCTCACAGTGTTCCCTTAGCTTGAGCTCATTGCTGCAGCCACTCTGCTATTCCATCTATTTGGGGGCTGACTCTATATTGCGGCCCTTCAACTGTATCAAGACTTGTGTCTTCCTGTAGGACTGTGGTTTTCAGCAATCCTAATGCCACGACCCTTTCATACAGTGCCTCGTGTAGTAATGACCCCCAACCAAAAAAATTGTACTGTTGCTACTTCATAACTGTAATTTTGCTACTGTTACGTATCTGGCCACGCCTATGGGAGGGTCATTCGAACACGCACAAAGGATTTACCACTCAACTCACAAGTTGAGAATGGCTGCTCTAAACTAAGAGCAGTTTCTCTCAAGGTTTAGTTGAGCATACTGTTAGATGTATGATTCCTCCTGTTGCTGTTGTTCGGGCCGTGGAGAGGGTTTGGGCTGATAGCAACCCTGTGCACAATATAATAAAGGCCTGCCCAGTCTTGCATCATTCTCACGGTGGTTCTTTGCTTGCGCTCATTGTTGCAGCCACTGTGCAAATCCGTCTTGTAGGGACTTCCTCTCTTCTGCTGCCCGTCTACTGTACTTGCGTCTTCCTCTAGGGCAGTGTTTCTCATGCTTCCTATTTCTACGACCTTTCCATACACTTCCCAATGTGTAGTGGTGGTCCCCAAAGCATAAAGGTTTTTTTCTACTGTTATTCCATAACTGTAATTTTGCAAGTCTTATGAATCTAGTCACCCTGTGAAAGGGTTGTTCAACCAACCAAAGTGGTCACAAATCACAGGTTGAGAACCGCTGTTCTAAATTAAGAGGAGTTTCTCCTGTGGTCTAGCTCAGTATATTATTACACGCACGAGTCCTGTTCTTATTGTTGTTAGGAGGCTGTCGAGTGGGTTTGGCTCATAGTTGGCTCATAACAACTCTATGCACAGTATCATGAAACACTGTTCCATCCTCTAACACCCTCACACTTTTCTTTTGTTTTCACTCATTGTTGCAGTCTCTGTGCTAATCCATCTTTTGGGGGACTGCCTCTCATTTGCTGACCTTCAACTGTACCCAGATTTGTGTCTTCCTCTAGGGCAGTGGTTCTCAAACTTCCTAATGCACGACTCTTTCACACCATTCCTCCTGTATTGGTGACCTCCCCCCCCCAATCATAAAATTACTTTCCTTGTTACTTTATAACTAAAATTATGCTACTGTTATGAATCAGGCCACCATGTGATATAGTCATTCTCCCCCCCACCCCCCAAAAGGCATCAAGACCCACAGTTTGAGAACTGCTATTCTACACTAAGAGGAGTTTCTTTTTAAGGTATGTTTCAGCATATTGTTAGAAGCACAAATCCTGTTCTTGTTTTTGGCTGCCTTCGAGTGGGTTTTGGCTCATAACAACCCTATGCACAATGTAATGAAACGTTTTCCTGCCCTGTGCATCCTCACGATGATTCTGCTGTTTGGGCTCATTGTTGCGGCCACTGTGGTAATCCATCTTGTTAGGGACTACCTCTCTTTTCCTGCCCTTCCATACCAAGATTTGTGTCTTCCTCAAGAATAGTGGTTCTCTACTTTCTGAATGCCACTACTATTTCATACCAGTCCTCATGTAGTGGTGACTCCCCAACCATAAAATATTTTCATTGCTACATCATAACTGTAATTTCGCTTCTGTTATGGATCAGGCCACCCATGTGAAAGGTTCACTAGTCTTCTAAAGGCACTGTGACACAGTTTGAGAACCACTGGTCTAAACTAAGGGGAGTTTCTCTTAAGGTCTACTTCAGCATATTCATAGACGCACAGTCCTGTTGTTATTGTTTGGTGCCTTTGAGTGTGTGCTGGCTCATAGCAACTCTATACACAATATAATGAAACGTGACCCCGTCTCGTGCCACCCTCACAGTGGTTATTTTGCTTGTTGTCATTGTTGCAGCCATGGGCTAATCCAACTTTTGGGGGGCTGCCTCTCTTTTGCTGCCCCTCTACTGCCCTTTCATTCATTTCCTCATGTAGTGATGAACCCCCAATCATAAAATTATTTTCATTGCTACTTCATAACTTTAATTTTGCTACAGTTATGAATCAGGCCTCCACTGTGAAAGGGTCATTTGACCCCCCCAAAGGGCTCGTGACCCACAGGTTGAGAACCACTGCTCTAAACTAAGAGGAGTTTCTCTTAGGATCTACAGCACCGTATTGTGAAAAGCATGAGTCCTACAGTGATTGTTGTTAGGTGTTGCCCAGTGGGTTTCCATTCTCAGCAACTCTACGCACAAGATAATGAAACGCTGCCCCGTCCTGTGCCATCCTCACAGTGGTTTCTTGTCTGCACTCATTGTTGCAGCCACTGCGCTAATCTATCATCTGGGGGTCTGCCTCTCATTTGCTGCCTTTCTGCTCTGCCAAGATTTCTGTCTTGCTCAAGGACAGTGGCTCTCAACCTTCCTATAATGCCACAGGCCTTTTATACCACTCCTCATGTAGTGGGTACAATCCCAGTCATAAATTTATCGTCATTGCTACTTCATAAGTGTAATGTAGCTACTGCTATGAATTGGGCCACCCCTGTGCAAGGGTAGTTCATCACCCTAGTGGAGTCATGACCCACAGGTTGAGAATCTCTGCTCCAAACTATGAAGAATGTCTCTTAAGATATATTTCAGCACATTGTTAGAAGCAAAAGTCCTGTTGTTATTTTATTTAGGTGCCTTCAAGTGGGTTTTGGCTCATAGCAACTCTATGCAAAATATAACGAAACGCTCGCCCATCCTGTGCATTGCTCACAGTGGTTCTTTGCTTGTGCTGGTTGTTGCAGCCACTGTGCAAATCCGTCTTGTAGGGACTTCCTCTCTTCTGCTGCCCGTCTACTGTACTTGCGTCTTCCTCTAGGGCAGTGTTTCTCATGCTTCCTATTTCTACGACCTTTCCATACACTTCCCAATGTGTAGTGGTGGTCCCCAAAGCATAAAGGTTTTTTTCTACTGTTATTCCATAACTGTAATTTTGCAAGTCTTATGAATCTAGTCACCCTGTGAAAGGGTTGTTCAACCAACCAAAGTGGTCACAAATCACAGGTTGAGAACCGCTGTTCTAAATTAAGAGGAGTTTCTCCTGTGGTCTAGCTCAGTATATTATTACACGCACGAGTCCTGTTCTTATTGTTGTTAGGAGGCTGTCGAGTGGGTTTGGCTCATAGTTGGCTCATAACAACTCTATGCACAGTATCATGAAACACTGTTCCATCCTCTAACACCCTCACACTTTTCTTTTGTTTTCACTCATTGTTGCAGTCTCTGTGCTAATCCATCTTTTGGGGGACTGCCTCTCATTTGCTGACCTTCAACTGTACCCAGATTTGTGTCTTCCTCTAGGGCAGTGGTTCTCAAACTTCCTAATGCACGACTCTTTCACACCATTCCTCCTGTATTGGTGACCTCCCCCCCCCAATCATAAAATTACTTTCCTTGTTACTTTATAACTAAAATTATGCTACTGTTATGAATCAGGCCACCATGTGATATAGTCATTCTCCCCCCCACCCCCCAAAAGGCATCAAGACCCACAGTTTGAGAACTGCTATTCTACACTAAGAGGAGTTTCTTTTTAAGGTATGTTTCAGCATATTGTTAGAAGCACAAATCCTGTTCTTGTTTTTGGCTGCCTTCGAGTGGGTTTTGGCTCATAACAACCCTATGCACAATGTAATGAAACGTTTTCCTGCCCTGTGCATCCTCACGATGATTCTGCTGTTTGGGCTCATTGTTGCGGCCACTGTGGTAATCCATCTTGTTAGGGACTACCTCTCTTTTCCTGCCCTTCCATACCAAGATTTGTGTCTTCCTCAAGAATAGTGGTTCTCTACTTTCTGAATGCCACTACTATTTCATACCAGTCCTCATGTAGTGGTGACTCCCCAACCATAAAATATTTTCATTGCTACATCATAACTGTAATTTCGCTTCTGTTATGGATCAGGCCACCCATGTGAAAGGTTCACTAGTCTTCTAAAGGCACTGTGACACAGTTTGAGAACCACTGGTCTAAACTAAGGGGAGTTTCTCTTAAGGTCTACTTCAGCATATTCATAGACGCACAGTCCTGTTGTTATTGTTTGGTGCCTTTGAGTGTGTGCTGGCTCATAGCAACTCTATACACAATATAATGAAACGTGACCCCGTCTCGTGCCACCCTCACAGTGGTTATTTTGCTTGTTGTCATTGTTGCAGCCATGGGCTAATCCAACTTTTGGGGGGCTGCCTCTCTTTTGCTGCCCCTCTACTGCCCTTTCATTCATTTCCTCATGTAGTGATGAACCCCCAATCATAAAATTATTTTCATTGCTACTTCATAACTTTAATTTTGCTACAGTTATGAATCAGGCCTCCACTGTGAAAGGGTCATTTGACCCCCCCAAAGGGCTCGTGACCCACAGGTTGAGAACCACTGCTCTAAACTAAGAGGAGTTTCTCTTAGGATCTACAGCACCGTATTGTGAAAAGCATGAGTCCTACAGTGATTGTTGTTAGGTGTTGCCCAGTGGGTTTCCATTCTCAGCAACTCTACGCACAAGATAATGAAACGCTGCCCCGTCCTGTGCCATCCTCACAGTGGTTTCTTGTCTGCACTCATTGTTGCAGCCACTGCGCTAATCTATCATCTGGGGGTCTGCCTCTCATTTGCTGCCTTTCTGCTCTGCCAAGATTTCTGTCTTGCTCAAGGACAGTGGCTCTCAACCTTCCTATAATGCCACAGGCCTTTTATACCACTCCTCATGTAGTGGGTACAATCCCAGTCATAAATTTATCGTCATTGCTACTTCATAAGTGTAATGTAGCTACTGCTATGAATTGGGCCACCCCTGTGCAAGGGTAGTTCATCACCCTAGTGGAGTCATGACCCACAGGTTGAGAATCTCTGCTCCAAACTATGAAGAATGTCTCTTAAGATATATTTCAGCACATTGTTAGAAGCAAAAGTCCTGTTGTTATTTTATTTAGGTGCCTTCAAGTGGGTTTTGGCTCATAGCAACTCTATGCAAAATATAACGAAACGCTCGCCCATCCTGTGCATTGCTCACAGTGGTTCTTTGCTTGTGCTGGTTGTTGCAGCCACTGAGCTATTCCAACTTGGAGGGGCTGCCTCTCCTTTGCTGCCCTTCTACTCTACCAACATTTGGGTCTTCCTCTCGGACAGTGGTTCTCAATCTTCCTAAATCTACGACCCTTTCATGCAGTTCCCAAAATAGTGGTGGACCCCCAGTCATACAAAATTTTCGCTGATATTTCATAACTGTAATTTTGCTAATCTTATGAATCAGGCAACCCTTGTGAAAGGGTCATTCAACCCACTCACTCCCCAAAAGGGTTCGTGATTCATAGGCTGAGAACCCTGCACTAAACTAAGAGGAGTTTCTCTTAAGATCTACGTCAGCATATTGTTAGAAGCTCAAGTTCTTTTTGTGTTGCTGTTAGTTGCCGTCGAGTGGGTTTTGACTCTCAGCAACTCTACGCACAATATAATGAAACGCTGCCCTGTCCTGTGCCGTCCTCACAGTGGTTCGTTGATGGCACTCATTGTTGCAGCCACTGAGCTATTCCATCTTGTAGGGTCTGCCTCTCACTTGCTGCCCTTCTGCAGTACCACGTTTTGTGTATTCCTCTCGGGCAGTGTTTCTGAACCTTCTTAATGGCATGGCTCCTTTATACAATTCTTAATGTTGTGGTGATCCTCCAACAGTAATTTTTTTTCATTGTTACTCCATTACTGTGATTTCACTACTGTTATGAATTGGGCAACACCTGTGAGAGGGGGTCGCGACCCACAAGTTAAGAACCACTGCTCTAAATTTAGAGGAGTTTCTCTTAAGATCTAGTTCAGCATATTGTTAGAAGTACACGTCCTGTAGTTATTGTCATTAAGTTCCGTCGAGTGGGTTTTGACTCTTAGCAACTCTATGCACAATATAATGAAACGCTGCCCTGCCCTTAGACACCCTCACCGTGCTTGTGTGCTTGGCCTCAGTGTTGCAGCCACTGTGCTAATCCAACTTGTTGGAGACTGCCGCTCTCTTCCTTCCCTTCTGTACCAGATTTGTGTCTTGCCCTAGGGAAGTGGTTCTCAACCTTCCTAATGCCACGACTCTTTCATACCATTCCTCATGTAGTGGTGATTGCCAAATCATGAAATTATTTTCATTGCTACATCATAACTCCAATTTTTCCACTTTAATGTACGGTCCACTGCCGTGAAAGCGTCATTCATCCCCCAAAAGGGGTCACGACCCTCAGTTTGAGGCCCGATGCGCTAAACTAATAGGAGATTCTCTTAAGGTCTACTTAGGTACATTGTTAGAAAAACAAGTCCTGTTTTATTTCTTGTGGGTTTTGCTCATAGCAACTCTATGTCAATATAATGAAACACTGTCCTGTCTTGTGCCATCCTTGCAGTGTTTCTTTGGCTTGTGTTTATTGTTGCAGCCACTGTGCTATCCCATCTATATTGGGGCTGAGTCTATTTTGTTGCCCTTCAACTGTATCAAGAATTGAGTCTTCCTCTTGGACAGTGGTTTTCAACATTCTTACTCACGACCCTTTCATCCAGTTCCTCATGTAGTCGTGACCAACCAACCATACAATTATTTTTGTTGCTACATCATAGCTGTAATTTTGCTACTGCTATAATTCAGGCCACCCCATGAAAGGGCTGTTTGACCCCCTAAGTAGACACGACCCACAGGTCGAGAGCCGCTGCTCTAAACGAAGGGGAGATTCTCTTAAGGTCTTCTTCAGCATATTGTTAGAAGCACAAGTCCTGTTGTTACTGTTGTTGGGTGCAGTCTAGTGGGTTTGGCTCATAGCCACTCTCTGCACAATATAATGAAACTCTGGGGGTCTTAAAGGCTTGAAGGCAAACAGGCTGAAATCTAGCTCAGAAGCAACAAAGCCCACAGAGAAGAAGCACACAAGCCGAAGTGAGCACGAGGTGTTGAAGGGATCAGGTAGCAGACACCAAAGAACAAAAACCATCATTGTGTGATCACCTTCCCCACATAAACGCTGAAGATGAATGTGTGCATAAGTATGTGTGGTGAAGAAGGCTGATGGTGGCCGGCTATCAAGCGATATAGCGTCCCGGGTCTTAGAGGCTTGAAAGTAAACAAGCTGGCCCAGAAACAACAAAGCCCACATGGAAGCATCACACCAAAATGTGTGATCATGAAGGGCTGAGGGGACCAGTTTTCAAGCAACAAAGGCGGAAGGTGGGATTATATCATCGTGAATGAGGGGAGTGCATGACGGGGGACCAATGCCCACCTGTAGACAACTGGACATCCCTTGCGGAGGGGTAGTGGGAAGGAGATGAGTCACTCAGGGTTCAGTGTAGCAATAATGAAACTCACAACCTTCCTCTAGTTATTAAACGCTTCCTCCCCTCACATCTCATGATCCCAATTCTACCTTGCAAACCTGGTTAGACCAGAAGATACACAGCGGTACAGACGGGAACTGGAAACACAGGGAATCCAGGACAGATGAACCCCCCAGGACCAGCGGTGAGAGTGGCGATACTGGGAGGGAAGTGGGTATAGAAATGGGAAACCGATCACAAGGATCTACATATAACTTCCCCCCTGGGAGATGGGCAACAGAAAATTGGGTGATGGGAGACGCCGCGCAGTGTAAGATAAGAGAAAATAATAATGTATAAATTATTAAGGGTTCATGAGGGAAGAGGAGAAGGGTGAGAAGGGGATAGGGGAAAGGGGAAATGAGCTGATTCCAGGAACCCAAGCAGAAAGCAAATTTTGAGAATGATGAAGGCAACGAATGTATAAGTGTGCTTTACACAATTGGTGTATGTATGGATTGTGATGAGTTGTATGAGCCCCAATAAAATGATTTTTAAAAAGAAAAAGAAAGAAATGTCTATCAATGAATGAAGGCAACATATGTACAAAATGCCTGATGCAATCAATATGGATTGCAACAAAAGTTGTAAGAGTCTCCAATAAAAGATTTTTAATAAAAATGTATATATAATAAATATTTTCCTAACTTATATAAATGATTAATAAGAATAAAATTAAGCAGCCTGGGTTTTTTATAGGAAAAAATGATAAAAGAACAAATGAGAGATTCAGCAGGAAGCAATGGATAGGAAAATATTATAAGGAAAGTTTTCTCTTATGTGGAATGTACATTCTCTTACATGACAACAATCAGAATATGCCGTAAGAACCTCAGACCAAATACTAGAATAAAATAGAGGAAAAAAATCCCAACCCTTCAATAAAATGCTATATGCTTTCTATGATTTTCACAAAAGTTCAAATTCTTTAACAAAATATTTTGTTCATTCACATTTTTAATTATGCATAAATTTATGTCTACTTGCATTACATCTCTTAAAAAGGCATAAGAATTGTTTTTGCACTGTTTAAAACTAAATAGAAGATAGTGAAGGTGAAAAAATAGCTTTCGTGAATGTTGCTTTGAAATACAAATGGCATTGTCCTAAGAAATATAAATGAGTTAATTTTTTAAAATCATTTTATTAGGGGCACATACAACTCTTATCACAATCCATACATACATCAGTTGTGTAAAGCACATCCGTACATTCATTGCCCTCATCATTCTCAAAACATTTGCTCTCCACTTAAGGCCTTGGCATCATGTCCTCATTTTTCTCCGCCCTCCCTGTTCCCCCCTCACTCATGAACCCTTGATAATTTGTCAGATCTTACATATTTTGTCTCCCTTCACCCACTTTTCTGTTGTCCATCCCCCAGGGAGGAAGTTATATGTAGATCCTTGTAACTGAGGTCTCAGAGCAGCTGGGTGTGATGCAGGGGAGGCTCTGGAAGCAGCTGAAGACACTGTGGGAGTTGGCAGCCCAACAGTTAGGGTCACTGCATCCGGGGGTACCAGAAAACTGGCTGGGGTTGCTTACTCCCCTAGATGCTACCGCTGCCTTGAAGAGAACCGTGACAGAGGCCTGTAGACATCTGTCAGGAAAAGATGAGTCCTTCACTGTTTCCTCTTCCCACAAACCTTTGAGGAGAGCCTGTAGGGCAGGGGCTCGGCTCCCTGGCTCCAGTCACCTGCCCTTCCCCACAGCCACACCCTCGCCAGCCCCAACTCCCCCTGCCCTGGGTTTGCTTCTTGAATCCAGAGGAGCAGCCAGGGCAAAGACCATGAAGAACCTTGTTCTTCAGGCAGCCCCTTTGATTGAGTCCCTGGTCCTACAGAGTGTGGACACATGCACACTAACTGTTGGGGGACTCAGCTGTCACCACAGGCGCCAGGATCTGAAGAGGATGCTGACACTGCAGGGCTTCCTGAGGGAAGCCAAGGACTTGCAGAGCTGGCTGAGCAGCCAGCAGCTGGTGGCCAGAGGAGAGAGGACTATGAGCACACCCTAGTGAGGAAGGGGCTAGGGGCAAGGAAGGTGCCCAGGAGCCGAAGGAAGACGGGTGGTGGAGGGGGGGCTGCATGCACAAGGGGCTGATGGGGAACATCAGTCTGGACTGAGGACAGCTGTGGCTTCCTATTCCCCTCTCTGCGTAGAGGGGCAAGTTCTGTGGCTGTCCAGTCTTGCCCTGCCCAGTCACTCACTGAGGTGTCTCACAGCCCACCAGCCAGGGCCCCCTGTGACCCCTCTCCTCTCTTCTCAGCTCCTCTTAACCAAGTTTGCAATGTTTCAGCACCAAGTGAAGATGGGTGGCCACCAGGGGGCAGCCTGCCCCACTAGCGGAGAGCCTGCTGGAGTGGCGGCCCAGCACTGCCCCCAGGGCCCAGCAGTGGTGACAGGACCTACAGTGAGTACCAGCAGCCTGGAGCAGGGGTGAGTTTGGGGGAGGTGCTGGGCATGGGCTGGACGGGCTTCCAGGGAGACCCTTGTTGTGCTGCGGCTCTGCCAAACCCCTGAGAGGTGAACTTGCTTTCTGTGTGCCCACATTGGGGGCCCGGGCCACGTGTTCCAGGGAGCAACTTGTGCAGCCTGGAGTTGGGACCCCTTACTTAAGCTGAGAGGCCATGTCAGACGACCTTCAGCAAAGCTCAGCCTTTGAGTTCTGGGCTTCTGGCTTCAGGGCACGGTGAGGGCAGCTGCTGGTTCTGGCCCAGCTGCAAGCAGCCTGGCTGTACCTGGCCCTTCTGGGGACTCCAGATAGCACTGGGGAAACTGGGTGCACCGAGAGGCTGGGTTACTTGCTAGAGACCAGAGCTAATTAGCAGTGAAGTTGAGACGCGATATGGCCCTCACCATAAAAAGGAAGTGTTTTCTGCCCTGGTGACCCTTGGCCTTCCCTGAGGTCAAGGGTGACCATAGCAGCCACATGAAGAGTGTCAGAAGCAGGGCACAGTGACTGCCTCAACCTCCCCACTCTCCCCTGCCGGGGCTCTTCCAGTCTTGGCCTAGTGCCTCTATTGCTGGGGAGCAGGCTGGAGAGTACCCCACCTCTGCAGGGCCCACAATCTTCCTAGCAGTGCCAGCGGATCTGAGAAGGCACAGCCTGGCAGTGTGTGGCCAGGCTCCCTGGAAATGATCCCATTGAAGATCTGGAGAGCAGACCGATTGTTTTCCTTTGATTGTGTTACAGACACCTTACAGGAGAGAAGGACGTTTATAGATCACTGTCTACAGTTTCTGACCTTCAAAGCACTCAAATCATTGCCATCGAGTCGATTTCTATCATCGAGGCCCTGTAGGACAGCACACGACGGCCCCTGCGTCTCTGAGGCTGTCACTACGGGAGCAGACAGCCGAGCCGCGTCTTTCTGATGGGTTTCAGACCACTGACCTTGCCATGAGCAGCAGCCCGGGGCATGCCTTTTTCTGACCTTAGGTTTGACTAATATATATATATATATATATATATATATATATATATATATATATATATATATATATATATATATATATATATATATATATATATATATATATATATATATATATATATATACATATAATGCACATATATATATATATATGAATTTTAATATAGAGGGTTTTGTTTTAAGTGGAAACATGCAGAGCAGTTTAACAATTTCTACACATTTTGTTTGCAGCTCTCATAATATAACACAGCACTCTTCTTGCCTTCTCCCTGGCCCCTCCCTCCCTCCTGAACTTTGAGGGCAAATGCTCCCCTTTGCTCTGGGAAGCACTTGCCTCAGAGGTGCCATGTGTTCACTTTATCAGCTCGACTGTTGCTTGGGCAGGGGTGATTCCCGGAGCTGCGCTCTGTTTTGGATTTGAAGGGCCTTGGTCTCGGGGTTCCAGCAGTCCCTGTCAAACTTGTAATGCCCTCTTCATGAAGTCACCTTCCATTGGCTTTCAAGCTGTGCACAAGTTGCCAGTTTGAGCTCAACCAGAGCAGTTTGAGGGGGTGGCTGGGCACCATCTAACTCTCCTGGTCTCCAGGACAAGGATGGAGGGCTGTGGTGTTGGTGGTCCGTTAGTCCTGTGGACTGCTTTGCTTCAGTTTTTGATTCTCTTCACTCGTCAACTCCAGATGGGGAGAGAGGGGATCCTAGTTGCTAGAGGTGGCTTTGCAATGGAGACAAACATTTTATACTAAAGTGAGATTCTTACATGACATTTGCGTGACTGCAGCAGCCCCTGCTCATCTTCCTCCGTACTCACCCTAGCTGACCACCTTCCTGCCTCAGAGGATGGGGCACTCCCTCTGCCCGTCCACCCTCAGGTCCTCACTTTCAGTCCCACAGGATCCTGTGGTATCAATCCCCCCCTATCAGCCCCACCCCCAGCCTACACAAGGATTACAAATCCTTGCTCCACTCAGATTCTCTGTAGCTAGTGTCACCACCCTGTGTTCCTCAGAGTGTGCTCTGCACCCATGAGATTATTGATTGGTTTCCACCCATAGTGACCCTGTGTGTCCCACAGGGCTTGCTCTGGGGGCAACTCTCACAGGGCGAAACCAGGAAGAGGAGGGGAGGGAGCAGTTGGGCAGAAGAAGCTGTGATGGACCCCACAGAGCCAGACTGCCCATGGAGGACAGGACACTGTGGCTGTTTCCCTGAAGGTGTGCCCCTCAGGGCAGATCAATGCTCTGGAGACCCCACCGCAGGTGGAGGCCCCTCGACCCCTCCTCAGTCCCGCCCTCCACACCCTCACCTACATTTGGAGCTGGGTGAGCTTCTCCTCCTGGGCCACCAGCTGCCATTCCAAGTCCTGGTGCCAGGCATGTGGCCCTCTAAGGGGCGGATCCCTGCTCACCCCACAGTCAGGGTCTAGCAGGAGGTCCTCTCAGGAGGCCAGCCAGACCGCGGCCTGACCCAGCATTCCCCGCAGCTCCTCCTAGTCCTGGCTCACCTGGCAGTGGTCCTGGTGAAGGGCCCAGGCCATCCGGAGCTCCTGCAGCTGCCTGTCCAGTTCCCGGGGACACTGTGACCTGGAGGGCAGAGGGCTGTTGGGAGGGGCGCAGGGTGTCGCCTGGGTGGGATAGGGCTGGGTTACCGTGGAGCAGGGAGCAGCAGGAAAGGGAGCTCTGGCCATGCACCACCCTGGCCCTAGACCTCAGCGCGCACATCTCTGGGGCCATGACGTAGCTGGTGTCCAGCAGCTGCTACCCCGCCGGCCGCACTGCCTGGGCTCTCAGGCAGAGCTCCTGCCCCAGTGTCTTCTTGGCCCCAGCTGGCCCTTCTGAGGATATAGACTAGCGCCTGCTTCTCTTGAGCCTGAGTGCTGGGTGGGGGACAGGGCATGGGAACAGGTCTCAGGGCCAGAGGGCAGAACAGGGAGGAGGCAGGGAAGAGCTGGGTGCCCCCACCCGCATGGGACAGAGCGAGCCCCCATCCAGGTGGGGTGGCACATACAGCAGTTCCTGGCAGTGCCTGAGGAAGGCGTGGCCATGGGCTACCCACTCCAGCTGCTGGCCCTGCTCCCAGGCCTTCATGTTCAGGTGGCCCAGGCCTCCAGCACCTCAGCAAGCTGCTCGGCCAGGCCCTCCTGGACCGCAGGGTGTACCTGGATGGCCTCCATCCGCATCTGAACCACCACCTCGTCCACAGCCACCAGCTCCCTCTGCAGCTGGCAGAGAGCAGGCTGAATGCTCCTCAACCCAGGACTCTGCTTGCCATCCTGGCTGTGCCCCAGCCTAGGTCAAACCCAGGCCCGTCACCCCCAATCCCAGAGGGGGAAGGGGCGGGCTGCAGTCCTGCCTGGGGTCAGCTGGGGGTGAGGGTTCCTCATCCATCCATTGCCTACAGAAGAGGTGTTCTTGCGGGGGGGAGGGACTGGGGCCCTCCCCTGCAGGAGGCGGTGCTGGCGCTTCAGGACCTCCACAGACACCAGGTCGTGGCCAAGGACAGCACCCTCCACCAGGACCACCTTCTGCATGTGGCCCCACAGCTCGAGCGCCGCCTTGTGGAAGTCGAGGGCACAGCGGGAAGGAGGCCCAGCAACTTTCTCCCTTAGAACAGGGCCACCTCCTTTTGAGCAAAGACTGTGGCTTGGGGATTTGTGGGGCTTTAACACGGAGGGAAATAGGACGAAGACTCTATTCCCTAACTTATAACAGGGAGAATCTGGAAAGCTGGTATTCCAGCTGGAGGCTGGAAAGCCTCTACTTTGGTCAGTTAGAGGTAAAGTCCAAGTACATTATCCTGCTTTAAAAATCATTCCCACGGATTCTCCGTTAACAGCTAGGCTGCCTTAATGTGAGCACATGGCTGATTGTATCTCTGTGTAGAAGCAGATATGATCCTTTTGCCCTCTCTTCCCACCGTGACACTCTGCCCCCCTTGTAGCTTCCCCCAATGCAGGTATTAGCTTTCCTCACCTTGGTGAGCTCAAGTACAGGGGCCTTACGATAGATACCGCCCACCTTGTGACCCATGTCACTACTGAAGAGGTGTGTCTCCAGGCTCCCTATACACGTCCCAAGATAGCAAAGGTTCCACTTCTCCCAGTTCACGTGGTCCATCAAGAGGAGCTGACGTGAGCATGCCTAATAAAACATGTCTGACTCTGTATTGTATTCTCTCGCCCCTGTCTTTCCTGTCCTCTGTGACTTTACCGTGACCTTTACCTATTATCATCGCTGTACATTCGCGCCTTTTGGCCCTTCGGTGGTTAGAAGATGGATGGTTTCCTCTGATCACAGCAGGTACCTGATGAGGCCCGGGGGCCACAGGCAGGGTCCGAGGGAGTAAAGGGTCTTGACACGCATGTTGGGAGGAAGGCAATAAGATGGGGAGCCCTGAGCACATGAGACGGCGGCTCAGGGAGCGAGTGGGCTGCCTGTCAGGGGGTCTGCCTGTAGCACCTCCAACAGTCAGTGAGGAGAGGGCTGGCCCCGGGGCCACCCAGCCCCAGGATTTCGGTTGCAGGACCTGTCAGGTGCTCAGTGCACTTAGACACCAGATCCCGCGAAAGGAGGATGTGGGGAGGGGCGGCAGGGAGCTCTAAGAGTGGCGGTCAGCAAGAAGACCAGCAGGGCCTGTGCCCCCAACGAAACTGCGGCCCGTGCTCAGGGAGCATTGGGAGAGCCCACTTCGTGGTCCTGCCAAAAGGAGTGACCTGCGCTGAACGAATCCAAACTGGGGGCAGGAAGGAGCGTGGTTGGACGGGGAAGGATGTTGATGCTGGGAGCTGGGGTCAGCCATGCCCCTTCATACAAACATGTGCACACGAGAATACACACAGAAGTATGCATACACACACCCACATGCCCACCCCTACACATGAGCGCGCACACACACGCACACACATGCACACACATCTGGGGTAGGCCCCTTTGTCCCGAGCCCCTTGGCTGTCACTGGCCTGTCCCTCTGAGCACCCACCTCTCTGCGGGCTTTCATTGCCTTGTCCAGCCTCACCCATGTGGCCTCAACGCTGCTCCTGTGGACTTTACTCTGGGCCATGGAGCTGGGGGAGGCGAGTTCCAGGGCACCTGCCAGCTCTCTCAGGGCCTGCACCCTGGCAGCCCCACACTCTGCCCTTTCTCCCGGAAGACCTTGAACTTCTCTTCCAGCATCTGCCAAAGGTGGGGCTGGAGAGGGTCAATGTGGATGGAATTCAGGCAGCTCCTAAAACTCACGAAAGGGCCAGCTGGTCCCAACAGCTCCCACATCCCTCAGCCCTGGTTCTAGAACTCTGCAGGGCATCTCCTGCCCCCTCAGCCCACCCAGCATCTACCCTACCCTCCGTTCCTCCATCCACTTTCCCAGCACGACTCACTTCCACACCCTCCAGATCCTGCCCACACTGTCTCTGGAGATAGCCCGAGTTCAGGGAACCCAGGGCAGCCCCTGCTGTCTGCAGGCTGTGGAGGAGGCAAACCTGGGTCGGTGGATCAGGGAGCCTGGTCACAAAGCCCACTTAGTAGGGTCACTTTCCCAAGCCAAGGGCTCCCTGCACCTGCAGGGGTGTTCTGGGAAGAGTTGAGCTGGGCTGAGGATGCCCTGCACAGCCCCAGGCTGACCCAGGTCACAGTACAAGCTACTGCGTTTCCAGCCCAGATGGAGCTTAGGCGAGATAACGATTTGCCCATGATCCTAGCCCAGAGGCTAGCCCGGAGTCTCAGGGTCCCTGCATTTGCTGCATGCAAGAACCATTGAGGGGTGCAGCTTCTACCTTTGAAGGGTGTGCAGTCTCCTCCAAACACACAGCATGCCTGGGTGGCACACAACGTGGCTACCTGCAGAGTGCCGGGCTTTAGAATGACCCCACCTACTGACTCATGGGGATCCTCCAGAGGGTTTGCAAGCCAGTAAATCTTTCCAAGAGCAGGGAACCTCTTCTTTCTCCTGAGGAGCAGTTAGTGGGACTGAACCAGGCAACAGCCCAACACTTCCCAAGCAGGCCTCCTGGAGCATCGTTAGAGCAAGGGGTAAACTGCTAGTGATAATGGGCTCCTGGGAGGAGAGTTTGCAGAAAGGCCTGAAGCGCTGAGCAAGATCTCAGGACGGTGGCCCTCTGGGAGCTTAGGACAAGTTCTAAACCCAGCCAGGAAGCTGAAGGGCTGACCAGACAGAAGCTGAGGGGGAGGAATGAGCATGCTGGGATAACTGCTGACCCCCGCCTGGGGGCAGGGCTTCCTGGTTGGAGCTGTGGGAGCTGACTCAGGCCAGACCCCACCTGCTCTGAGCCACTGAGGCCACCCTCAAAGTTCACAGCCAACTGTCTCACGTGCTCATACATATCCAGGTGGGTGCCTGGGGGAGGGGGTGGCTTCTGCAAGTGCTGCCACCCCAGGCCCAGAGTCCCACCCTCAAGTCTGGGCCCTTGGCCACCATGCTGTCTCAGGAGAAAGCCACAAGCCTCCCAGATGCTGTGTCCCACTGGGTGGAGGCCCCCCTGAGGAGATATGGATCGCACCAATGAATCACACAATCTGCCTCTGACCCCTTGAGGTCTCATCACCGCCCACTATCATCACCCCAGTGCCGCTTCCCACTCTGGACTAGAGTGCATAGGTATTAGCAAGAGATAAAACTCACAACACATGGAACCCAGGAACAGGAATGGGAATAGAGATACCAAATGACATATAACCGCACACCCCTCGCAGGGAGAGGAGCAACAGAAAGCTGAGGATAAAAGAGACAATGGTCGATGTGAGATATGAAAATAATAACAATCTATAATCTATCAAGGAACCACGAGTGGGGGAGGAGGAAAAAAAGGGGAGCTGATCCTAAGGGCTCAATAGAAAGTAAATGTCTAGAAAAGAATGATGGCAATATACGTATGACTACATCAGATACAATTGGTGTATGGATTGTAACAAGAGTTGTAAGAGCCCCCAATAAGGACACACTGAGGATGACAAAATACACCACTGAAAACCTTATGCTAATCATTGATACACTGTCAGGTAGTGGAGGACTAGTAAAACTAGGCAGAACCTTGTCAGAGAGAGGACCAGATGACGAACACTTTTGGTCAGATTAAAGGGGAGGATCAGTGACAAAGAGCCAGGCCGTTTGCAGGATGCATGGCCACGGGAGCTGCAACGATGTGTTCAAACATCAGAAAGAAATGAGGGTGGCCCAGGACTGGCAAGCCTTTCCTTGTCCTGTACATTGGGGTTGCTTTGAAGCAGACCAACTGGACAGCACCTACCAACAAGACCAACCGAGGAAGAGGAAGCCACTATGGTCCCAGAAACAGACATCACTAGGACGTGTCAGGAGACTTTTATAAAGGTAACCAATGGCCTGGCCCTTCATCACAGAAAGCTGGGGAAGCACCATTGTCCTGGTTTACCAGACGTTCCCCAGATAAATTACTGTCCAGCTGCCCATAGGAAGGAGAAATACCTATAGACATGACGGAAGGGAGGTTCACTCCGCTATGGGAATGTGCTAATCTGTGCACTGAAATGTTGAAATCCACAGACACACGTGTATAAAAGAGAGTTGAAATTAAATGTTTTACCGTGGAAGACGGGTCACCACAGAGCTGTCTCTTTTGTGTTGAAACAAACTTTGCTGAATTTACCTGCCAGCAGTTGCATGTCCTCCCTTTCTTTTAAGGTCGATGGAGACGCACGAGTGTAAGGAGAACGGTGAATGGTGGCCGTTCATAACCCAGGATCATCAGAAACCACAGAGTAAATTTTAGGAACGTAGACGTAGGACAGCGGAGAAAACTTCACTCAGGGACTTCAGTGAACTCTCCTTACAATGCTGAGGCCTGACACGCCTAGTGCCTGGGGGCAACCGGGCTCCTGCCCTAGGTAGTTTTGTTGAGCATGGCTCACTCAGGTGGTGCCTTTTCTCTCCCAGCAATATTGCTCCGTGAAATTCTGCCCATGATGAAAACTATTTGCCATGGGTATGTCTTCTTACATCATTGGCCGACTCTTCGAAGTACAAATGCTTTTCTAAACGGGTGCTGCCTCCCTGAGCTTTCCTTCATCTTGGCTCAATTGATGCAGATTCCTGTGCTGAATAAGCCATGGACTAGCACAGGTGGGTGCTTGTCAGTATAGCCAGCACAAGCAGCAATTTCGTTTGTCAAGACCCACCTGGCTTGATCAAGATTCCTTATTCCCGTGAAAACGATTTTTATCCAAATTCTAGAGGAGCACCAGTGTGCCTCTGGGAGCTAAACCCGGGCCTGCTGAACAGAGGCTCCGGAGTTTTCATTTTCTGACTGAAATTCAACAAGGAATTTCATGGATCTAAGGAAACCGTGAATTGTGGACGTACCAGATTCTCACATCTTCATTGTCTAATGGAAGCTTAAGTTTCCCAGTCTGATCCGGCTGCCACTTCATTTCTGGCAATGACCATTCAATTGTGGACGTTCAGCCTTCTTCGGAATTCTCTTATATCGGCATGTTCCCGCGCCACATTAAGACCACTCGGTGGAGGTTTATGTGACTCAGGACAACTCTTTATTTCAGGCGTCTAGAACAAAGGGAATTCACAGAGGTTGATGATCACTTATTAAAGTCCCGTTTCTCTATAAAGCCCAATGATGACACTTCTACATCTGAGGGCAAAGAGCTCGTGCAGCATGATATTCTCATTTCAGCCACGCCGCCTGCAGTTTCTTCCTTGCAGAAAAAGCTTTCCCAGTGTACTTCTTTAAAGTGCTGCAAAATAGTGGGACCGAAGATTTTGGTTTAGGGTTAACTTTAAACGGGCATAGGTACAGGCATGTGGGCATGTTTAGAGACAGTGTTCGAGTTCAGGTTAGAGTGACGGCTGCGTGAGGATTCGGGTTATGGTAAGGTTGTGGATGAAATGTAGGGTGAGTGTGAGGTTTTAGGTAAGAGTGCTTAAGGATGAAAGAACCTATTGTCTCATTTAGGCTTATGGTAAACTTGACTGTTTAGGTATGGGTTAGGGTTAATATTTGTGTGAGGGTTAGAAAGTGTGCGAGGTTAAGAGTTGGGGTCAGGCTTGCGGCTTGTGTGTTACATCCGTTTTGGTTGTGGATAAGTTTAGCTCTCTGTCTAGTTTAAGGGATTGGATTACATTAACGGTGGTATGGAGGCTTGGATTGAAGGTGATGGATAGAGTTAAGTTAGGTTCAGGCGAAGGGTGACGGTTAGGAGTAAGGTTAGTTGTAGGGGGAGCTGCATGTTCACATCAGATTTGGGGTTAGGATTAGGCTTAGCCTTAGGGTAGACATATGGTTAGGGTTAGGGCTTGGTTTAGGGTGAGCCTTAGGTTAGGGTTCAGTTTAAGTTTAGGAGTATACAGAATTAGACCTAGGCTTAGGGTTACACCTCTTTTTAGGTTTAGACCTAGGGCTAGGTTTTGACCTAGGTTAGGGTTAGGATTAGGGTTGGTTTTAGGATAGGATTTAGGTTTGAGGTTTCATTTAAGTGTTGGATTATTGGAAGTACATCTGCTCTCCCTGGTTTTCCTTCACGATCACAATGTTTCTGAGATTCATGGTTTAAGGAAAATCTTGCTTCTTGCCGGTTTCAAGGCAAAAAGGCGCCACCGGCAGTTTTTTTTCCGTCAACCTTACGCTCGCTCTTTGAGAATCTTGGGTCTTTGGGAAAGCCGTGAGTCCAGCAAGATTTTTCAGTTCAAGTGTGCCCCAAGCAGTGGGTTCTAGCTCTGAGCAATACAGCCCGTGGAATTCCTGAGAATCTGGAACCTGCTATGAAGTTCAGCCTGCGTTTTATTCACACGGAAGAAGCTCCTTCGAGGTTCCCATGCCTCTGTACACTGATGCTTCCAGCAACGTCATGTCTCACAGGTCTATAGTGCTTCTCTGAGTTTCACTGGTCTAGGGTAAAGGGTGAAGCGCCTGGGTTCCCGTGCTTCACTACTGTATGGCCTCAAGATGATGTTTGTAGGCACAGCGGCAAATCCATCGGTGGCAATTCTCTCATATTGTCATTGCGATGGGAAGATACCTTATTCGCTAGGAAATGTTTTACCATGGAAGACGGGTCACCACAGAGCTGTCTCTTGTGTTGAGACAAACTTTGCTGAATTTACCAGCCAGCAGTTGTGTGTCCTCCCTTTCTTTTAAGGTCGATGGAGACGCACGAGTGTAAGGAGAACGGTGAATGGTGGCCGTTCATAACCCAGGATCATCAGAAACCACAGAGTAAATTTTAGGAACGTAGACGTAGGACAGCGGAGAAAACTTCACTCAGGGACTTCAGTGAACTCTCCTTACAATGCTGAGGCCTGACACGCCTAGTGCCTGGGGGCAACCGGGCTCCTGCCCTAGGTAGTTTTGTTGAGCATGGCTCACTCAGGTGGTGCCTTTTCTCTCCCAGCAATATTGCTCCGTGAAATTCTGCCCATGATGAAAACTATTTGCCATGGGTATGTCTTCTTACATCATTGGCCGACTCTTCAAAGTACAAATGCTTTTCTAAACGGGTGCTGCCTCCCTGAGCTTTCCTTCGTCTTGGCTCAATTGATGCAGATTCCTGTGCTGAATAAGCCATGGACTAGCACAGGTGGGTGCTTGTCAGTATAGCCAGCACAAGCAGCAATTTCGTTTGTCAAGACCCACCTGGCTTGATCAAGATTCCTTATTCCCGTGAAAACGATTTTTATCCAAATTCTAGAGGAGCACCAGTGTGCCTCTGGGAGCTAAACCCGGGCCTGCTGAACAGAGGCTCCGGAGTTTTCATTTTCTGACTGAAATTCAACAAGGAATTTCATGGATCTAAGGAAACCGTGAATTGTGGACGTACCAGATTCTCACATCTTCATTGTCTAATGGAAGCTTAAGTTTCCCAGTCTGATCCGGCTGCCACTTCATTTCTGGCAATGACCATTCAATTGTGGACGTTCAGCCTTCTTCGGAGTCGTTCTGTGCCTGGAACACTTGTTTCCTCATAAAGGGAGACAATGGGTAGCAAACATCACTAAGGACATGGCATATATTTAGTCCCAGATATCACCACAGTTATTTTCTCAGACAAAAAGATCACTAGTCATTTGGTGCCAACAGAGCACACGGAGCAATGCAGAAGGAAACCTCACAGACCTGCCTGTGGACGGTAGTATGTCACTGAGCTCAGTATATTTGAAATCATGCACTGCACGCATGAATCTGGCTATGCCTGTAGGATGAGAATTACCATGATAACCTGTATTTCAAGAAGGAAAGTGGGTTCTATAGGATGACAATGAAATATTAGAGTCACTTTAATATTTGTTCTGCAAACAGAGAATACTAGTTCCTCCTTTCAAGTGGGCAGTGAGGAGAAAATTTAGGTTAAGGAAAAGAAAAACTCTCCATGGAGACCTGATTCCAACAGGAAATCCTCCCTATCCTTCATCTGTGTCTGTCTAGGGCTGGGTGTCTGTGCTCAGTGGGTCCCGTGTGCCCCCTGCTGCCCAGTGTTTTCCCTGTAGGGGAGGCTTATGTCTGGGCTCACACTGACTTCCCCTCACTGTGCTCCTTGCACAGTAATACATGGCCGTGTCCTCAGCAGTCACGGAGCTCAGCTGCAGGGAGAACTGGTTCTTGCATGTGTCTGGGTTGATGACTAGACGATCTTTTAGAGATGGCGCATATTCTCTGTACCATTTTGAGCTGTAGTAGTAAGTCCTTCCCATCCATTCAAGGCCGCTTCCAGAGTGCTGCCTGATCCAATCCCAAGTAGCACTGGTACTGGAAACAGAGTCCCCCGTGATGGTGCAGGTGAGAGTGATGGTCTGTGAAGGTCTAACCATCTGAGGACCAGACTCCTGAAGCTGCACCTGCGCCAGGCCACCTGGAGACATAGGAAATAAACATAAAACACCCTACCTCTGTGAATATGCCTTGTAGGATTCCATCTTCCCCCAACACTGACCTGATGGGAGACACAGCACTATGAGGAGAAGGAGGAAGGAAGCAGACATTTTGGAGCAAGGTCACCCTTATTCAGCAGTCACTTGAGTCCCTGGTGGGGAGACAGCATTTAAACAGGAAATCACATTAGTGATTTGCCTATGAACACCATTGGCTGGATAAGGTCTGGAGACTGTGAACAGTCCACGGGCACATAGGTCCTGCTGCTCCAAAAGGAGTTTTCTCCAAGACTGGCTCCTGCCGCATGCTGGACCAAGGCAGCTTGCAGACATGGAGGTTATCAGATGCCTAAGCAGAGGCTCAGTTTCACATCTTGCCAGATCGAAGTGTGTGCTCGCTGAAATTAATCAGAGTCCTAGTGTATCTGTGTTCTTTGATATGAACACTTCACATTTTCATTCACTTATTCTTTCTGTTGTTCATTGTGAGCTCTGAGAGCTATTCACACACCAGGAACTTTTCTCCACTGAGGAAAAAAAATCATTGAATCAAGCAAGCAAGTCAACAAGCAAGCAAAGAAATATTTGCCTCAAAAACCTAACCCTCTCTCCTTGAGTCTTTTCTGCCTCATAGAGACCCTGTATGGTTGAACAGAACTTCTCTGTGGGATTCTTGGTACAGTTTGACAGTTCATAAATGTACCCTGGGTCTGATAACCTCCTATTTCTGCAAGGACTAACTAGTGATTTTAAATCATCGAGCTTTCATTTAATAACCAGATACATAACCTCAAACTGTCACTTGCCTCTTCATATCTCCTCCCTAAGGTGTCTAATATATTACAGGGCATTATGATGTCACATTCAGGATGAAGGAGCCCATGAAAACAGCCATGGGTCAGAGTTTTCGCTCACATTACAAACAAGTGAAGCTGGGCGATGGGTAAAGAAAGCTGGAGAATACTTGGATGGACTTTGAATGATGGTGGTTTTGGAGAAGAATTTTGAAAATACCATGGGGTACTATAAAAATAAATTGATCTTAGAGGGAGTACAGGCACGGAATTTCCTAGAAGTAAGGATACGGATGGTAGCACTTCACCTCACACACGTTGGTCATGCTATGAGGAGAGGGCAGTACCTGGATAAAAAGACTACATGCTCAGTAAAGTCGAGGGTCAGTGAAAAATGGGGACCTCCCTAATGACATGGATTGATGCAACAGATGTAGCCATGAGACCAAGCATAACCAGTGTGATGATGGCGCAGCATCAGACCGTGCTCTGTTCTGCAGAAGGTTGGTATCAGTTGGAACAGATTCAAAGGTACCTGAAATAAGCAAAAATGTGTCAAAACACACAACAGTATTCTACACAGGCCCTGTTAGAATGATAGTTTGGGGAAGGGGGTTGGAAATGAATATGTAATGTCATGTTGAAAAACACACTGCACCAAGGGCTCAAGTAGAAAGAAAATATTTTGAAAATAATGACAGCAACATATATACAAATGTGCTTGACATAATAGATGGATGTATGGATTGTGATAAGAGCTGTAAGAGCTCAAAATAAAATGATATTTTTTAAAAAAGAAGAACCAACTAATAAAATTTTTTTAAAAAAGAAATGTACTCATCAAAAGGAAATGTGTTCCAAGTTTCCAACCCAATTACTGCTGAGAAACAAAGGCAGGGGCTGGATGACAATGAAATGGGGAAGCTTTACTTGGAAAGTGGAAGGAATGATCCAAAAGGAGAATCCTCAAGATAAGATCCTGAAAAAAAAGGAATATAAAAAGAGAAGGAGAATTTTTTTAATTTATACTTTTAGGCATAAGGATCAGTAAGTAAATTTAGGGATTAATGGATATGTACCAGTTTCACAGGAACAATCATGGATATGCACAGGGTGGGGTTGTGATTATTGAAAAGACATGGCTTTTTGTACTTCTTGCTTCTAAATGTCTTTCCATTTCATCTGATGTCTTTCAAGCACATTTTGGATCCTTGGCCAAAGTCCTGTTTCATGGTGACCTGGAGGTTGGGAATGTCTTTCCTCTGCATGTGTGCCCAGCAGGTTTAGTCCTAAATGATAGTAGGACCCATTCTCAGAGGAAATGGGTCAACAAAGAGAGGGTATCAGGAAGTACAATGCAGAATAAGTATCGGCAATACATAAGGTATGTATATTTCATAATCTTGTGTCAATATGTCATCTCCCAGGGGAGATTCCTTGGGGAAGTGTGAAATTTGCAGTGTTACACAGGGCCAAGGAGTTTGGGCAGTGGTCTCACACAGAATGTCCAATGACTTCATTGTTCTTATTCTGGAATCTGATTCTTCTTGGTTCCTTTATTGGTAATAAATTATTGGTAATAATTATTGGTGATAAATATTGGTAAAATTTCACCAAAGATTATTTACAACATTAATAAAAATAAAATTTCCTTAAGATGGTAAATCTATTGTCATATATTGTTGCTTATTTTCCTTTCCTCCCTTCCTCTCTCCCTCCTTCCCTCCCTCCTTCCCTCCCTTTCATCCTTCTTTCCTTCCTTCCTTTCAGGATGTAGCAGTGATTGATAGACAGCCTTGAGAAAGAATGTGCATACCATTTCCTCTTCCATCATTCCTGTCAAAGAGAAAACTGGGGTTTCTGTTAAAAATTAAAGAGTTTATTTGAGTAACAAAACAATCCAGGGAGTGGCAGTAGTATCTCTAAGGATCCAAAGTACTGATGTGAAAGGAAATTTTCAGAGAGTATACATACAGAGGGATCCGGGAAGTTACAAGAAAATTCTGATTGCTTGGCAATTTATAAAGTTTGAGTAATTTCACAATTATATATATATATATATATATATAAGTGTGTATATATATTATATATAAATAGGTGTGCTCATAGGCTTCTTGAAGTATGACAACTTTGGAAAGTAATTACAAAAACACTACACATCATCAACAACAAAAATGAGGTCTGACCTATATCTTTGGCAGAAAGCATCTCCTTATGCTGACCACATAGTTCTTTTGAGCTCCTTCGCAGAATTCAAAAGAAACTCACAAACAATTAGTGGCAGATCAATTAAACACAATCACATGTGGGACTACAGGAGCAGGGAAAGGACCCTGACTGGGAGAGGTACACTACTGCCAAACTGAATAGCTTACAAAATTGGGGCAGAAATCTCTGATGTCCAAGTATGACTTAAGAGCATAGGACTCTAGCTCACCAATATCCATCTAGGACATAACCAGGGAGTGTGTTCTTAACTGTGTCTCCCTGCACTGGCCAGGGTGCTCTCAGCAACCTCGCTCTGTCTGACACTCCTTACATTGCTTTACATTGCAAGTCAGGGACCAGAAATAACTCAGTAGAGGCTGACTATGTGGAGATAGAAGCTGAGTTTAGCTGAGTCTGAACTTAAAGTGTCAAACTGCTATTATTTTATGGTAGAAATATAAACTAGTTAGGGGAATTTTATACTTTGTTTAGCTGTAACTTTGCAAGAACTTCTCCATAGCCCTGACCCAGGTTAACCCCCTCTATCTTGTCTCACTGATTCTCCTGTGACTGTGTGTAGGCATGAGTTGTCATGGGTGCTAGCTAAGTCAAAGGCCTAATTTTTTCCTTAGTGTCATTTCTGTCCCTACTTGTTAAGATCTGGCACCTGTATACATGGCCGGTCTCATCGATATTTAGGGCCCTAGCACTGAAAGCCCTGAAAAAAAGATCTTAGTTAAAGCAAATTGTTTTCACCGTTTGTAGCTGTCATTCCAAGATTTGTGTCTGTGTGAAAAATTGTTTCACTCAGTCTGTGTACATGTGTGTATATGTGTTAGGCCAGGGTGACTAGAAAAAAAATGTAATGACACTCCTATAGGTATAAGAAAGAGCTTTATATCAAGGAGTGATTGTATATCAAACAAACATCCCAGTCCAGATCAAGTCCATTAGTCCAGTACTAGTCCAGGAATCCCTCGTCAAACTCACACAGCCACAAGCAACGATGCAGAGTGCAGGAAGCACAGCCTTGTGGGTGAAGAGTTCTGTGGTGGACGCATCTCCAGGGCTTTGGCAGGTCTCCCAGTGGCCCCTCAACAAGAAGGTGAAAACAGAGAGAGGAAGTTCCCAGGATGATCCTTGTGATAAGGCCACACCCACTAGGAGCTATCATCAGGCTTCCAAAATCCACCTCTTCATTTCTATATCTTCAATTTGACATGACATTGTGTGTGTGTGTGTGTGTGTGTGTGTGTGTAATCACTTCTAGTCAGTTGGCCACACAGCTGTGTTAAATATTACATGGCAAAGGTGAGTGAGTGCTTCCAGTGCCTCATCTGCTTGTTGAAGCATTTCAGTAGGCATTCCACTGCTCCCTGGACCTACTTTTTCACTGATGCTCTTAGTGCACCTTTACCTTTTTCTTGAGTGATCCTGGTTTTTGCTCAGATGGTTCCTCTTGAAGCAGTGTGGGAAACAGCTACCTGTCTTTTGCCCTTTGTTCTGTATCCTTGAACAGCGTTCTGCCATTTGTTTCAAAGTTCACTGTAAAGGTGAACTCTCATGTATTTTAGCCTAAAGACCTTTATTATAGACATTTAGAGTCTTTACCACTGGGAATGTTAACATTTTTTTAAAAACTACCAAAAGTCCCATGGAAGTTTATTTCCAATAATTTTGATAAAGCTGCCTCTGAAAGCTCACCCTGGCTAAGAAGGTTCTGGAGTCCCCTGGTGGAGAAGCTGCATTTAAAGATGCCAGGTATTTGTATATGAGTGTCACTGTGAATGGTATACAATATGGGAACAGGGAACAGCTTGCTAAACTCATGGATCACAACTCCACAGGAAGGTTTCCCCAAGAGCTGGTTCCTGAAGCAAGTGGGATGCAGGCAAGGGAAAGACCAAGAAGGTTTCCAGGGCTCTCAATATTATGACACACATAATTTAATCTTTGACTCAAGGAGTGGATGCTGGGTTTGAACCCATAACCTGTGGTTAGTAACTTAATACTTAGTCCACTGCACCATGCAGCCTTTTTATAAACATCTGCTTCAGGGAACCTGTATTACAGGGTAGTGTGATGTCACTTTGAGGATCAATTGCCTCAAATGCCTGTGATATCTGTACAATGGGTAGGGACGACTGCTGAAAAGTCGATGACCAAAATTATGGTTTGGGGGAAGATATTGAAAGTATCAGTGACTGCAAGTAAGGAAACCTTACTTTATCGACTCGGCATCCCTGATATTCTCCTTCAGTCTTATTTTTGTTCCCCAAATGCAAAGGGTATTTAAAAGAACGTGATTGGAGTTCTCAAAAAATGTTCGAAAAGGAAAACACTGACTTGAACATTAAATTACATTAAAATACACTGTCAGGAAATAGCTTTTTTTTTAAGATTTCTGTTTTTTATCAGTAATAAATCTGGTGTACATGTACAAGGGACCCTCAAAGTGGCAGATATACTTATATTTCTTTTTACATATATACTCATACTTTGAATATATTGAGCATATATTCAAATAACATATTACAAATATATTGAAATATTTTAAAAACATTTTATTAGGGACTCATACAACTCTTATCAAAATCCATACACACATCAATTGTGTAAAGCACATCTGTACATTCGTTGCCCTCATCATTTTCAATGCATTTGCTCTCCACTTAAGCCCTTTGCATCAGGTCCTTTTTTCCCCCTTCCTCCCCGCTTCCCCCTCTCCCCTCCTTCGTGAGCCATTGATAATTTATAAATTATTATTTTGTCATATCTTGCCCTGTCCTATGTCTCCCTTCACCTCGTTTTCTGTTGTCATCCCCCAGGGAGGAGGTCACATGTAGATCTTTGTAATCGGTTCCCTCTTTCCAACCCACTCACCCTCAATCCTCCCAGTATCGCCCCTCACATCCCTGGTCCTGAAGGTTTCAACTGCCCTTGATTCCCTGTGCCGCCAGCTCCTATCTGCACCAGTGTTCATACTCTGCTCTATCCAGACTTGCAAGGTAGAATTCAGATCATAATAGTTGGGGGGGAGGAAGCATTTAGGAACTGGAGGAAAGCTGTATTCTTCATCGGTGCTACATCCCACCCTGATGGACTCATCTCCTCCCCTAGACCCCTCTGCAAGGGGATCTCCAGTGTCCGACAAATGGGCTTTGGGTCTCCACTCTGCACTTCCCCCTTCATTCACTATGGTATGATTTTTTTCCCCTGATGATGCCTTATACCTGATCCCTTCGACACCTCGTGATCGCACAGGCTGGTGTGCTTCTTCCATGTTGGCTTTGTTGCTTGTGAGCTAGATGGCCACGTGTTTACCTTCAAGCTTTTAAGACCCCAGACACTATCTCTTTTGATAGCTGGGCACCATCAGCTTTCTTCACCACATTTGCTTATGCACCCATTTGTCCTCAGCGATCATATCATGAAATATTTTTATTTTATATAATGATATTTGTATTTATTTATTCACTTTAACATATATTTACTTATATTGATAGTCACAGTAATTTTCATATTCATATTTATGTTCACATATATGTTTAGATTCATATGTGTATTTAGATTTAGATTCATATTTACATTGACATGCATATTCATATTCACACTCAAATTGTTATTCATGTTTATATTTTCAATTATATTTACACTAATATTCATGTTCTTATTTGTATTGATATTAATATCTGTACTTCCATACATATTCACATGTATATGTGTATTCATACTTAGGGCATGTTTGAGTCAAATTAATCTAGCAACCAATGATTACTGTTTTCCAGTGCAGTCATAGAGGTCTACCATTTTTACAGTTTGAACATTTTTTATAGCATATGATCTATTTCTTCTTTTTTAATTTTCAGTTGACATCTTGGACATCAGACTTTTTAAACTTAGATAGATAGTGTTCAGGGCCCAGGCCCAATCCCAACTACATGGAAAGCCACTGCTCCCCCCAGAAGAATTTACTTCAGAAGATAGCACAGAAGCTACAGGTCAGAGAGAGGGATATGTCTGATCAAAGCACATGGGAGCAATGAAGGGTGAGGAAGAGGGAGTGGAGCACATCCTGACCCACCAAGCCTTGAGGACTGATATCCTTGCTCAGAGTAGTCAATGCACAGAGAGAACCATATGGCCGGCCCCACTAGGAGACATGAAAACCCTCATGAACCCAAAGCCCTACAGGGGACAGCACTGGAGATACAGTGTGGGAGTGGCACCCGATCTGACCCCACCACAACAAGGCAAAACACTAAGGCCGGGCAATAGAACAGCAAGAGTACAGAGCAAGGAAGTCCCAAAGGAGTACCAAAAATAGACTTTGGGGCCAGGCCGTGGCACCCCATCAAACTCCACTGGAAAACACTCCTAAACGTCATCAAACAGACCTTGAACTATTATGTCTTTGTTTTGTTTTTGCTGCTGTTTTGTTTTCTTTTGTCACTTTGTCTTGCTCTGTCTTATTTTGTGTGCGTATTATTATCTCTGCAGGTCTATCTAGGTAAGATAGGCTAGATAAACAATCTGGAGGAGAAAACAACGTGACCGATGGTCCTGGGGGAGGGGGGGTCAAAGGAGAGGGGGAGGTTGGGGAAAGGAAATGGTGTTAATAAACCTGGGGACAAGGGTACAAGAAGGGATCCAAAATCAGTGGCAAGAAGCATGTGAGACGCCTGATAGGGATTGATCAAGGACAATGTAACTGAGTAGGATTACTGAATCCAAAATGGAGGCTGAGCATGATAGTGGGACAAGAGGAAAGTAAAAGGAAATAATGGAAAGAACTAGGAGGCAAAGGACATTTATAGAGGTCACAATGCAGGCATGTACATATGTAAATATATTTATATATGATGATGGGGGAATAAATCTATGTCCATATATTTATAAGTTTATATTAAGGTAGCCAATTGACATTGAACCTCCACTCAAGTACTCCCTCAGTGCAAGAACACTTTGTTCTATTAAACTAGCATTCCATAATGCTCACCTTCCTAATACTATCACTGAAGACATATGGGTGCATAATCTAATGTGGTGAAGAAAGCTGATGGCGCCCAGTTATCAAAAGATATAGCGTCTGGTTTCTTAAAGGCTTGAAAGTAAACAAGCAGTCATCTAGCTCAGAAGCAACAAAGCCCACATGGAAGAAGCCCACTAGACTGTGTGATCACGAGGTGTCAAAGGATCAGGGACCAGGCATCAAAGAACAAAAATTCATATCACTGTGAATGAGGGGAAGTACAGATTTGGGAGCCAAAGCCCATCTCTAGGCAACTGGACATGCCCCTACAGAAGGGTCTTGGGGAGAAAAAGAGTGCAGGGTGCAGTGTAGCAAATATGGAACACAAAACTTTCCTCTAGTTCTTAAATGCTTCCTCCCCCCACCACTATCATGATCCCAATTCTACCTTACAAATCCATCCCGACCAGATAATGTACACTGGTACAGACAGGAACTGGAAACGCATGGAATCCAGTTCAGAAGATACCTTCAGGAACAGTGGAGTGAGTGGCGATACTGGGAGGGTTGAGGGAATTTGGGGATGTAAAGGGGGAACCGATTTCAAGGATCTATATATAACCTCCTCCCTAGGGGATGAACAAGAGAAAAGTGGGTGAAGGGCAACATCAGACAGTGTGAGATATGACAAAATAATAATAATTTATAAATTATCAAGGGTTCATGAGTGAGGCAGAAGTGGGAGGGAGGGGAAAATGAGAAGGTGATACTAAGGGCTCAAATAGAAAGCAAATGTTTTGAGAATGATGATGGCAACAAATGTACAAATGTGCTTGACACAATGGATGGATGGATGGATGGTTTGTGACAAGAGTTGTACGAGCCCCACCCCACCCCCGCAAATGATTTTTTAAAAATAAAGATAGGTAGTGTTTTTCTAGAAATATGTCCACTTATTATAAATTTTCAAATTCACTGTTGTGATCTTCATAGTTTTGGTTCTGTTGTGATATTGGCCTTTTCATTTCTTATTCTTTATATTTGCTTTTCTTATTCCTTTTAGTTTAATAAATTTACCAGTAGTTTGTCAAACTTTGTTAATATTTTTAAAGAATTAACTTCTTATTGATTATTTCCCTGTTTCCTTTTCATTTATTTCTTCTTTTTTTTTTGCTGCAAAAGATCTCTTTATTGTTTTTTTTTTAGCAATTTATTGGGGCTCATACAATTCTTGTCACAGTTCATAGATATACATACATCAATTGTATAAAGCACATCTGTACAGTCTTTGCCTTAATCATTTTTTTCTCCTCTTTTCTTTTTTTACATTTTATTAGGGACTCATACAACTCTTATCACCATCCATACATATACATACATCAATTGTATAAAGCACATCCATACATTCCCTGCCCCAATCATTCTCAAGGCATTTGCTCTCCACTTAAGCCCCTTGCATCAGGTCCTCTTTTTTTTCCCCTCCCTCCCCTTTCCCCCCTCCCTCATGTGCCCTTGGTAATTTATACATCGTTATTTTGTCATATCTTTTCCTATCCAGAGTCTCCCTTCCCCCCTTCTCTGCTGTCCCTCTCCCAGGGAAGAAGTCACATGTGGATCCTTGTAATCAGTTCCCCCTTTCCAACCCACTCACCCTCCACTCTCCCAGCATCATCCCTCACACCCTTGGTCCTGAAGGTATCATCCACCCTGGATTCCCTGTACCTCCAGCCCTCATATGTACCAGTATACAGCCTCTGTCCTATCCAGCCCTGCAAGGTAGAATTCGAATCATGGTAGTTGGGGGGAGGAAGCATCCAGGATATGGGGGAAAGCTGTGCTCTTCATCGGTACTACCTTGCACCCTAATTAACCCATCTCCTCTCCTAAACCCCTCTATGAGGGGATCTCCATTGGCCGACACTTGGGCCTTGGGTCTCCACTCTGCACTTCCCCTTTCATTTAATATGGTATATATATACATATATACATATACATATACATATACATATATACATATACACAGATATACACATACATACACACACTTACATCTTTTTTTTTTTTTGCATGATGCCTTATACCTGGTCCCTTTGGCACCTCGTGATCGCACTGGCCGTTGTGCTTCTTCCATGTGGGTTTTTTTGCTTCTGAGCTAGATGGCCGCTTGTTCACCTTCAAGCCTTTAAGACCCCAGACACTATCTCTTTTGATAGCCGGGCACCATTAGCTTTCTTCACCACATTTGCTTATGCACCCATTTGTCTTCAGCGATCCTATCATGGAGGTGTGCAGTCAATGATATGATTTTTTGTTCTTTGATGCCTGGTAACTGATCCCTTTGGTACCACTTGATCACACAGGCTGGTGTGTTCTTCCATGTGGACTTTGTTGCTTCTGAGCTAGATGGCCGCTTGTTTATCTTCACCTTTTCATTTATTTCTGCTCTATTCTTTAATATTTATTGTCTTCTGGTGACTGATGTTTTACTTAGCTCTTTTTTGTTCTAATTATTGAAGGTTTGTGTTACCATGCTGACTTTTGCTTTATTTTTTGATATCTTCATATATTGTTCATAACGTGTGTTCTTAGTATTGCTTCTGAAGTATACTAAAGCTTTTGGTATGCTTATTTTTGTTTTTGTAAGGAATTTAAAATCTTAATCCCTACCATTTCCAAGTAATTTAATGCACAGAATTGCTCATTTTCCATGTTAGATTTTATTCTTTTATCTTCCTATTGTTCATATATAATTTAATAATGCGGTGAAGTAAAATTTATTTGTAATATCACAATTTTTAAAAATGTATTAAAGCTAGCATTGTAGCCTAACGTATGGTTTATTCTGAAGAATGGTACATATGAACATGAGAAGAAGGTACATTGACGTTTTCCCAGATAGTATGTTTCCTACATGTCTAAGAGGTCAGTAATTGTGGTATTTAGTTCTTCTGTTACTGTATTGATTTATTATCCAGTTGATATTTAGTGTTGTTCTGTCAAACCCAGTGTGGATGTATTTAACTCTATTACTGTAAAATTATGTAGTTCTATCTTTAAGTCTATAAGAGCTTGATTAATATATTTTGAGGGTCTGCCACTAAATTAATATATACTTATTACTATTTTTCATCTTGCTCTTTTGTTCCTTTTATCATATAATGCCCTTATTTGTCTCTCATTAAAGATTTGGTCCTATTTTATTATTAATTTGTATAGCCAGTAACACATTTTAAAATTGTAATTGATTAATATTGCTACCCTTGCTTTTTTAATTTCCATTTTCTTGATATATTTTCTTCTACCTTTGATTTTTAGATTATATTTGTCTTTATGTCTTAATTGTGTTTCCTTTTTTTTCACAGTTGAGCTTGCTTTATGGGTGGCATGCTGGCTGGGTTGTGGGGGCAGGGCAAAGACTCAGACTGAGCTTATCAAGGGACTGGGGCATGGCGTCCTAGCTGGTGCCAGGATGGGATCAACTCCTTCAGGACGGAGGGGCTATGAGAAGAGGCGGCAGAGAGAGCGAGGAGAGGTGGGGAAGGAGGGAGGGGTGACAAGGGGATGGGGTAGGAAGAGAGACAAAGGGAAGGCAAGGAGGAGACAAAAAGCAGGGCCTGGCTGGGGCTGATGTACAAACCAGAGGTGCTCCGTCAGGTCAGCAGCAGGAGAGGCTCAAAGGGGAGCCTCCTGGGAAGTGTAGGCAGCCATGAGGGCCCGCTTCAGCTGCTCGTAGGTGACGAACATCACCACGTTCCAGGAACCCAGGCGGAGAAAGGAGGGCATGACCCCTTTGTAGAAGGCCCGGGGCCCCTCCTTCTGGAGCATGGTAAGGGCGCAGTTGCCAGCGCTGCTGTACTGGCCCAGGGCAGAGTTCATATATCTTGTCTTGACCACGTTGACGGGGAGGCGATAACGGTGGTGCAGAAGCCGGCCCCGAAGGCGGAAATGAAATGGCAAGGGAGGTCATCCGTCATGAGGTTGGCCTTCAGGAGGGAATCTTTGATGAGGTCATAGGTCACCAGTTCAGCACAGTTGACAATGGCATTCCGAGCCACATTGGGTGAGGTCCCTTTCCAGAGTCCCTGAAACCCTTCCTCCCGAGCAATGATCTTGTAGGCATCCACAGTGCTCTGGTATCTTGGGCTACCTCCAGCCGGGGCCTGACCTTGGAACCAGACCTTCACCACATCTGTGGGCTGGGCCACCACCACAGCCAGGGCACCAGTGGTGCTGCCTGCCAGAAGGCGGCTACCGATGCCGGCATGCTCAGAGCCCTTGGTGTAGAACTGCTTAACGGAGTCATAAAGGCCGATGGGAACAGAGGCGAAGCTCATCTGGCGCTGGAGGCCAGCGACCAGCCCGTTGTAGAGGTTGCGGGGGCCCTCTGTGCGCACCATGGTCAGGGTGGTGCCCAGCACGCCGCGGTACTGAGCGCTGGCTATGGCCCGCAATGGCCCTTGGATTTCTCCTTGGATCTGCAGCCGGACTTTAGCGGTATCCAGGGGGAAGGTGATGAGATCCGCGATGCAGGCGGCTGTGCCAGCCCCCAGGAACTTCACCGTGGCGGTCGGGGGCACATCGGTAGCCTTGGACCCAACCATGATGCTGACTTCCTGCTACCTCCCAGTAATGAAGACGGGTGGAGAAGGGGAGGGCACCTTCAATCAGCAACGAGATGAGATAGAGGAACTCTGCCGGAATCCGGACTTGTAAGGTCTCAAGATGAGGCCTCCGAAGATCAAGCTTCTCTAAAGACGTCCCATTCTTCAAAGCCAACAGTGGCGATCAGGATCTGATCTCTTTGGTTTTCCATAGAAAATAGCTGAGATATGGAACACCTATTGGTCATACTATGTATCCGGGCTGCGGGGAGAACACGAGATGCAGATGGCAGTGCGGTCGGCGGGGACACAATCGGAGATGAAGCCGTCGCGGTGCAGCAGATTTATGGATCAAGCAGATTTATGCTTTTCACTGCCTCTTGAGAGGTGCATTGAGTCCTTTTACATTCCATGTCATTATTGATGTGTATGCATTTATTGCTGTCATAATGCATTGCATTTCTGGGTTTTTTTCCCCCTTTGTGGAGTTATTGAGTTTTTCCCCTCAAATTTTGTGCCCTGAGTTCATTTTTTTAAGTTTCTGTTAATTTTTTTCATTATTATTTTGTAAGACTCCATGCTTTGTTCTTGTTTTTCTTATGGATTAGCTTTATCTTTTCTTCTTCTTCATCCTTTCCATATTACTTGAGAATTTTGTTAATAATTATATGATTCCAGACAATAATATTGGCATAGAAAATATTTTCTAGATCATTCTAAGGGAAATTTATTGAATAAATATGCATTTTTGAGTATTTATTAGGATGAAAAGATTCAAGATACATCAGAGGGTGTGAAGAAAATTTCCACTCAGCATGAGAATATTTTTTTTGCATTAACTATTTCTAACTTTGACAACAAATGGCCCTAGTTAGTTTCCTGGAGTGTAAACTGAGATCACATCTATACTTATTATTCTGAAGTCTGCCTTTGGATCTCTGGTGACAGACAGACAAAGCCCATTCCAATGAAGAGAAGGCAAGTGCCAATGCAGGAAGTTTCCCAAGAGTCACTGTGCACGGTATCCCTAGAAAGGTGCTGACAAGGTGGGGAAACCACAGCTTCTGAGAGGAAATCATCACGACTTCATTGCCTGGCATCTGCTGAAAATGGCCTAAAGAACATTTTGAGAAATTAGTTTGCAATTTCCTCCCCTTGTGACATATTTACTATCCTTTGGAATCAAAGCTGTCCTTCCAATGAGTGCTCCCTTTATTGTGACTCCAATGAGTGATCTTACTAATGACTCCGCCCACCGGACAGGTCATTCCAGTTCACCTGTTCCCAGTGTCAGGAGTCTCTCTGTTTGGAACCCTTGTTTCTGCATACAGGGAGACAATGGGTAGCAAGCATCACGAAGGACATGTCACAAATTTAGCCCCAGAAGTCACCACAATTGTTTTCTCAGATATAGAGATCATTAGTCATTCACTGAACGATTCACTGACAACAGTGCACAGGGAGCAAAACAGAAGGAAACCTTCACAGACCTGACCCTGGGCGATAGTAGGTCACTGAGTACATTTGAAATCATGCATTGCATGCATGAATCTGGCATGCCTGTATTTTATTGTCAAAGGTTTTGAGTCATGGATAGGGTGAGAATTACCATGATAACCTGTTTTTCAAGAAGGAAGCTGGTTTCTAAAGGAAGGCAATGAAATATTAGAGTAACTTTAATATTTGTACTGTGAACAGACAATGCTAGTTCCTCCTTTCAAGTTGGCAGTGAGGAGAAAATTTAGAGAGTAATAAATTCTACATTACAAATCTGACTAGATGAGAGGATGTGCATAGGCACAGATAGCAACTGGAAACACAGGGAATTCAGGACAGATGACACCTTCTGGACCAGTGGTAAGAGTGGTGATTCCTGAAGGGTGGAGAGAATGTGGGGTAGAAAGGGGGAACTGATTACAAGAATCTAGGTATAGCCTCCTCCCTGGGGGATTGACAGCAGAGAAAATGGTGGGGAGAGATGTCAGACAGTGTAATGTATGACAAAATAATAACAATAATTTATGAATGATGAAGGGTTAATGAGGTAGGGAGAGTGGGGAGGGAGGGGAAAATGAACAGCAGATACTAAGGGCTCAAGTCGAAGGCAAATGTGAGAATGATGATGGCAACACATGTACATATGTTCTTGACACAATGGATGTATGTGTGGATTATGATAAGAATTGTACGAGCCCCCAGGAAAATGATTTAAAAAGAAAAACAAAAACTGTCCGTGGACATGCTGAGAGATGAAAGAGGGAAGGAACCCTGAGTCCTCCTTGTCATCCATCTCTGCCTGTCTAGTGCTGGGGATGTGTGCTCAGTGAGTCCTGTGTGCCCCCTGCTGTCCAGTGTCTTCCTTGCAGGGAAGTTTGTGTCTGGGCTCACACTGACTTCCCCTCACTGTGTTTCCCTTGCACTTAAAGTAATACACAGCTGTGTCCTCAGCAGTCACCGAGCTCAGCTGCAGGGAGAACTGATTCTTAGATGTGTCTCTAGTGATGGAGAGCCGGCTTTGGAGGGATGGGTCATAATTTGTACCGCCATTATAGCATATGAGTCCCATCCACTGCAGACCCTTCACTGAGGGCCGGCGGATCCAGTGCCAGCAGTAACCACTGCTTGTGATGGAGAAACCAAAGACAGTGCAGGTGAGTGACAGCTTCTGGGAGGGATTCACCAGTACTGGACTCGACTCCTGAAGCTTCACCTGGGACAAGACGCCTGCAGAAAAAACAGATGGTCCACGTCAGTCACGTGAATTCACAACAATTCCCAAAGACCCAGGGCAGATATCTGAATCTCCACTTTGGGAACTGTTACCAGGCACAGGAGAACACACAGAAATAGCATCTTTAGACCACAGCTCTGCTTTACCAAGAGACCTAGAGCCCTGTCTGTAGAGAACTGATAGCTTTCCCGCCCAAGGGTGAAATTTACCCTAGTGCCTGAAGAATGATTGCATGTGAGGGAGCCCTGTCCTTATAAACAGATAGTAATAGAGACCAGACAACCTTTTTCCTCCTGAGCCCATGCTAGGGTAGCTCTTTGTTTGAACTCATATGCATGTTAGTCTACAGAGAGAGAGAGCACTTGACCTAAGTGGTGTGTATTAAAGATCAAAGGAAAACCAAGTATTTCTGAGCTCAGTGTTTTCTCCCTCCAGCCCCTCAACGTCTCTGCCCTGCCTTGGGCTCCTATATGTCCTGTACCCTAGAGAGTGGACAGACTATCATTTGTTGAAACATCAGGTGGACACCAGGGTATCGTCATCACCCACAGTCTCCAAACATCTTTTCTTTCCACTTCAACACTTCCATATCAACCTCCTCAAAGTCTTCAGGGGTTTTCTTTGGGCCACTGCCATCACCAACACAAGCACTCCTACAAACAACACATCTCAGGTTTTGATAACTAGGGCCAATCTCAGTGTAAATAAAGAGATCCAAGTGGCATAGGGCCTCAGGGAGGAGGTTTCCAACTGGGGAATGTGGGCCCCAGAAAAGAATAGTTTCAACTTTGTAACTTCTAACTGATGCAAGACTGAGGTGACAGTCCCTTGGTTTGCTAGAGCACATGCAACATTAGGGCAAAACTAGTCAGGAGTTCAAGGATAAATACATAACAGAGAAGTGAGTGAAAATTTAAGTCACCAGGGGTACAGAATAAGAATAATGATATTTCAGGTTTTGAACAAAAAGACACCCACTTGAGACCCAACAAGCACCCTGAATTAAAATAAGGTCCATCCAGGCATTACTCCTGATCCTGAGCAGGAGCTGGAAATAAAGGAGGGAAGGCGAGGGACGGATTAAACGGTAATCACCTGTAATACTTCAGCATCATTAATAAATCGATGTAATTTATACTCCAGGAGCCTTCCTTACTGGAATCTCCAGCCTTTGGTGAGTCCAGAAAATCAGGGGTTCTCAACCTTCCTAAGGCCACGACTCTTTAATACAGTGTCTCATATTGTGGTGATGCCCAAACATAAAATTCTGTTCTTTTTAACATTTTATTAGGGGCCCATACAACTCTTATCACAATCCATACATACGCATACATCAATTGTATAAAGCACATCGTTACAATCTTTGCCCTAATCATTTTCAAAGCATTTGCTCTCCACTTAAGCCCTTTGTATCAGGTCCTTTTTTTCCCCCTCCCTCCCCACTCCCCTCCCTCATGAGCCCTTGATAATTTATAGATTATTATTTTGTCATATCTTGCCCTGTCCTATTTCTCCCTTCCCCCCTTTCTCTGCTGTCCGTCTCCCAGGGAGGAGGTCACATGTAGATCCTTATAATCGGTTCCCCCTTTCCAACCCACTCACCCTCTACTCTCCCAGTATTGCCCCTCACACCCCGGTCCTGAAGGTATCATCCACCCTGGATTCCCTGTGCCTCCAACTCCTATATGCACCAGTGTACAACCTCTGCTCTATCCAGTCTTGCAAGGTAGAATTCGGATCATGGTAGTTTGGGGGAGGAAGCATCCAGGAACTGGGGGAAAGCTGTATTCTTCATCGGTACCATATCACACCCTGACTGACTCATCTCCTCCCCTAAACCCCTCTGTGAGGGGATCTCCAGTGGCCAACAAATGGGCTTTGGGTCTCCACTCTGCACTTCCCCCTTCATTCACTATGATATATTGGATGATGTCTGCCTTATACCTGGTCCCTTTGGCATCTCGTGATCACACAGGTTGGTGTGCTTCTTCCACGTGGGCTTTGTTGCTTCTGAGCCAGATGGCCGCTTGTTCACCTTCAAGCCTTTAAGACCCCAGACACTATCTCTTTTGATAGCGGGCACCATCAGCTTTCTTCACCACATTTGCTTATGCACCTGTTTGTCTTCGGCGATGGTGTCATGGAGGTGTGAAGCCAATGATATGAATTTTTGTCCTTTGATGCCTGAAAACTGATCCCTCATAAAATTATTTTCATTGCTACTTCATAACTATCATTTTGCTACTGTTATGCATCAGGAGAAACATGTGAAATGGTCGTTCCATCCCTAAAGGGGTCGCGACCCACAGGTTGAGAACTACTGTTCCAGATGAAGGCAGAATAAACCCGGGTTGGATTGGGTGAAGTTGCTGTGGGAGGTGTTCTTAGGAAACACTTGGCACCTCTGGGAACGCCTTGCACACACAGACACACATGCACACAGGTGAACACATGAAAATATTAGCAAACAAGAACCTAAAATGTACGCAGAGAGAATTCAAAAGCCAAGTGAAGTAAGAGACCATGTACAGTATTTAACTTACAATAAGAGCTCACCCAAAAACCCAGAGCTTAGCATCGTGATCTGCGTGTTCGTTGCATTTATAAAATGTAATACTTGGTGACACTTTTTTTCCAGTTAATCTCATTTATCAAACAAGGTTTTTTCAACAGTAAATAAACTCTTGTCAAACTTCATTGTTCATTGTTCAACCATAACCACCCTTAAATATTATAAATGATCTCTCTCTCACCTCTCTCTCTCTCTTCCTCCTTTCAGTGTAGACTGGTTAAATTTTTTCATGTTTGTAATTTTTGAATACTAAGAGGGCACTACAGCATCACCCCAGGGCATAATTACCAATGAAAGCAAATTAATTAATTATAAAGATTGTTTAGCTTAATTATGTCTCCTTAATTATGTGTGTCTTATTTGGAGATAAATAGAATGAATGGGATTAACAATGAATGGTAATTTTTTTATCACCATTATTTGCAAAAATCTGCCTGGGCACACAGACAAGACAGTAAGGCGAACATCAGCTTGAGAAATGATGTCCACTGGCTGGAGAGTACATCGTCAGAGGACCATACTGGGGATACATGGTGTGGAGTGAGCCTGGTCTGACCCCCACCTCCCTCCACAGTGGGGTGGACCAATAAGGGAACAGAACAGGTCAGCAATGGGAGCCAAGCCAAGCCATAAAGCCCCTGAGGAGCCACAAAAGTAGACTTCAGGCTAGGAGGAGAAGTTCCCTAAACTCCCCAGGACCGGCGGGGAGAGAGTCATAAAGGTCAGCAGACAGATCTGGGATTATGTATGTTTTTAGGATTGGGTTTGTTTGTTTTTTGCTAGTTTTTCCACCCTTTATAATTCAATCTATTCTTTCTGTTTTGTTTCGGCTTTTGTTGTTTTGCCTACCCATATAGGCAATGGTTTTGGAGGGCCTTGGTTCTGGAGTGTGGGGGAAGGGAGTGCTTATCAAACAATTCCATAGGTAGAGGAACAATTAGGAAATTAAATCAATAATGAGGAGGACTTAGAGATTCTGGGGGTGTTGGAGCAATAGCAATTTAGCTAAGAGGCATTACTAAGAGGCAGAAAAGGCGTGAGTGTGATGGTAGAACAGGGGGAATGTAAAACAAAATACAGAAAAGATCTAGGAAGCAAAACTATGGATAGAGGTATAAACATAAGGGTGTACATATATAAATATATTAATTCATAAAATAGAGATATTGACTTATGTACATATAATTGTATGGCCATACATTGAGGAAGTGGATGGACTATGGGCTTCTGCTCCAGCCCGCCCTCAACACCAGATCAGTTTGTTCTAACAACATGGCATTTTACTGTATTGTTATTTAAGTTCAAGTTAATTGGGTACAAACATAACAATGGTTGAGAGACAACAATGAATAACACATTCTATGAGTCCAGTAATATTCTGATACCAGGGTCAGATAATGATACTTCAAGAAAATGTAGACCAATATTGATAATGGAGCTACAAGAAAATTTTTTTTAATATTAAGAACTGAGGCAGACAACATTTAATATGTTGTCTGACTCAGTTCCCAAATAACTTGAACTTAAATAACAATACAATAAAATGGTATTTATTCATAACTGCCAGAATCTGCACCTTTAAAAATCTTACAATTAGGCTAGAAGTGTCTCATGGAATTTTATTTATTTTATTAAATATTTTATTGGGGGCCCTTACACCTCTTATCACAATTCATGTAGTCATCCATTGTTTCAAGCAGATTTGTACAGGAATTAACAAGACTAACAATAGCATTGACCACACATGCTAATGATCCTCAGAAATCAGGATGGTGACATGTTGTCTCATGTACTTTGAATATGTTATCAGGAGAGATCCATCTTGGGAAAATGATATCATGCCTGGTAAAGTAAAAGGCAAATGAAAAGAGGAAGAGCCTTGTGTGGATCATTGGCTGCAGCAATGGGCTCAAACATAAAATCCACCGTGAGATGGAGCAGGACTTGGGAGTGTTTCATCCGATTGTACCTAGGTTCTCTGTGAGCTGGAACCTACTTGAGGGCAACTAACAACAACAACACACTGTCCTCTTTGTCCAAGACTCTCCTGTTTCCATTCTTCCCCCTGAGCTAAATCCTGTCCTTGATCTTACTTACATGACTGGTTCGCCTAGCAGGGGGTGAGTTCAGTTCTGGACATGAAAGTGACCAAAAGCAATTCCTTGAGGGTCTTTTTTGTGAGTCTGAGTTTGGGTCCCCATTTTTCTCCCACTCTCTCCAGGATTTTCTAAAGGGATTACTTTTGGAGCACTTGGTAGCAGTGGCTATGCACATCCCGTTCTGCTGATCAATCACTAATTTTTGGTGAGCAACCCACTGGAAAGTGGCTTGTATAACTAAGAAACCATTTGGACTCTAGTTGCATGCTATTGTGGGTGGCTCTACAATGAATGAACAAACCCCTGTTTGTGAAGAGGGTAGAAGTTGGGCTGCTAACTTTAAGACTAGCAGTTTGGAACCACCTATAACACCACAGGAGAAAGAATGAGCGTTCTACTCCAGCAAACGTTTTCATTCTTGGAAACTCACCAGGGAAGTTCCCCCTTGTCCTATAGTATCTATGTGAGTCTGCATTGACTCGATGACAATGAGGTTTTTATGGTGGAGGTTGGGGAAAGGGAAGTTAATGATTTATCCACAGAAACAGGAAACCTCACATGAAAACAGGTGTAGTAGCTACATAGTTTCATTTCAACTTGGGAAATAAGTCTAGGGGTAGAGGGTAGCCTGTCAATCAGATCACAGCTTGATGATGCCTCCTGGTGGGCATGACCTTCTCATGTAGATTCTGGGAATTTCTACTCTTTTTCCCTGGAGCTGGGCTACCCTCTCTTTCTGCTTCACCTTCCTGCTCCTGAGTAACTTGGAGAGCTAGAAGAGCCACACGAGACCCATGCCAGCACTAAATGCTTCTACCACCATTGGATACACAAAACGTTTCACCCACTGGCCTGCGGTCTTCCTGCATTCGTCATCATTCCATGTGCTGTGTGAGTCTGAAGGGGAAATTTTGGACTACTATCAGATATATGGGCTAATATTGGATGTTTAGAGCTGATCTGGATTGGGATAAAATGTTTTCTTGTTATCTATTAGTCATTGATGTAAATCTCTTTCTTGCACATATTTGAATGACCGTGAATTTGTTTCTCTAGTCTACCCAGTATAACACAGCAAGTATTTCCAGAGAAGTCACCCTTTAGTTGCAAAACCTAGGCTAAGTTTTCCCAGATCTAAGGATAAGGTGGCTCCAGCAGAACTGGGAACATAAACCAGTTTAATTCAGAAAATATTGCCTGATAAATGATGTTTGTGGATTCCTGATAAAGTCAGGTAACAGTTTTCTGTACAGCCTGGGGAACTATCTGACCATATTGGGAAACATAACTGAGTGTTACAAATCAACTTTCTCTATTTTCAGCCAGGAACTTTGGAATCTGACTTGAACTTTCATAAAGGAATTCCCAAGTATAACAGGCATGAAAGAAGCACAATCTTTCTGGATGCAAGTTAATCGGGAAATAGTTCACTTTGATCTTTCCCAAAAACACTTATTCTGAGAGTCTCAGCAGCCAAGAGTTACCTGCAGGTAGGAAATTTAAATTTCAGATCACTCAACTTGGAAAAGTCTTCCCCACTGTCCATAACGACCTCTTGGACTGATAGAAACTTGAATGAGTGATACATTAAATTAGCAGAGTGCACGAATCATGATAAGCATCATAGAAGAACATAACTCTCATGTTTAACTATCCCCAAAGCTTCCCGGGGAAATCAAACAAGAAGATAGTATAAATTCCAGCTCTATGGACATTACGTTTAACAACCATTCTCCCATCTACGTTCCTCCATTCCCTTTTCACTGCTCCTGCTGAAGGTTTATTTTTAAATTTTGTTAAAATGACATATAACTTACCTAGACGTGCATGCCATTAGGTACTTCTCTTTTCCCCAAAACCAGTCATACACGATAGTGCTTTAGGTCAAAGAATGGACCATCACTGTAAAGGTTAAGCAAGGACCCTAAGTTCTTGCTTCAGACCCATTAACACCTTGGCAGGATTGGATGGTTGGGTGTTTGGAGTTAGTTAGGAGGATGCACATCCGGGGAATCTGATCACAGGCTTATGCACCCAACGTACATTGTTGTATTTCACCCATGTCACCCATACACGCTCTCTGCTATGGGGGAAAGTACTGGAGCCTCGGCCATTGTTATCTGAGTCTCAGCCACTGCTGTGGGCCCTTTGGCGCGGACCACCTCTCCCTGGCTCCTCCCCGAGCCCCGTCCCAGGCCCGCCATGCCCCGCCCACCCTTGCCAGGCACCTGTGTTGGTGCCTCAGCAGAAATGGGCGGGGCAAGAGCTGCCGTGAGAGGACTGAAGGCAGAGACCCTACTCCTCCCTGACCCCGCTAGCTCCTCCCCCTCCGGGTCACGCCCAGAAAGGGCCGGAAGTGGCGGTGTCTTATACTGAACTGCCGCTCACAGCGAGGATGCCGCTGTCGGTACTCTGCTTGGGGTGCCAGAGAAGCGCCCACAGCCTGAGCACCCTGATGCCGGCGCTCCCAGGTGGGAGGCCCTGGGCTCCGGGACATGTATGTGGGCGGAGGCTATTTTAGTCCAGCTGACTAGGGTGCAAGCGCCCTTTCTCTCCCCCAGGAACCCAGCCAGCGCTTCTCTTGGTGAGAGGTGGGCGGGTGTCCCCAAGGCCGGTCCTATTTCCCTGCTTTCAGATTGGTTGTGGTTCATGGTGGGAGTCCCTGTTGGAGAAAGGGGATCCCGGCTGGGGTTTGGGGCTTCGGGGTTCCCTGATTCTCTCTTTGCGGGTCTCCTAACCCCCCTCCCTTGTTTCCTTCCGCACAGCGATGCCTCCTCCCGAGACTCCTTGCGCCTCCTCAGCTCAAAGGTGAGCCCGGGATCTTGTTCTGCTGACCTCTCTCTGGACCCGACCAGAGTCTGTTCTAGGCGCAAGATCTCTTGCTGGTCCGTGACAGAAACGTCTTCCCTGGCTTTAAAATATTGGTGGCCGCCCTTTCTTCTTACTCTTTGTTTTTATTTCTATCTATATATTACTAAGGTTTTTAAAATCATTCCCATTTCATTTCCTTTCTATTCTTTATTGTTTCTGTTGGGTTCAGTTTGTGAAGCACAAAAGGAGTGGATGCCTAGAGATGAAATAACATGCGAGTGTCTGTAAGGATGTCTGGGTGGGGTCGGGGTGGGTCGCTGGCGGAGTTGGGGAGGGTGAGGGGACTTGGGGAGTAAGAATGAAGGATTGAGGGGACTGAACACTACAACTGAAGGTGACTAATAAGTCTGCTTAAAGGCGATTTAATCATAGTGGGAAAATAGACGATGTGAAATCGATTGTGGTAGTGATTGTGGAATGCTTAAGTAGGCTGAATTGTGGGATTATGTGGGATATGTGGATTAAGTGCCCCAAAACGTGTTAAAAAGAAAGAAAGATGCTCTCCATCACAAAAGTAATCTAACTATGCACAGAAGAATCAAAAACCAAACTGAAACAAAGGAACCAAAAACAAGGTAATGCTAAGGTGTTCAACCTCTATTTGGGGGATGAAACTGGAAGTGACCCTGAAATGGGCCCTTGGCGTTTGAACGTTGTGAGGCTGAAGGACAATTTATTTGGGGCTGGTGTACTGGGCGTTGGCCCTGGGGCCCTTGGCCAAGGCGCCTCTGCCAGCTGTCCAGGCAGCAGCAGGCTCATGGTCACCAGGATGTCGCAGGCTGTGATGGTGGAGTAGTTTGGAATGTGCCAGTTGAGATGCCTGGTCGGCGATGTGCCCAAAGGTGTCTTTGATCAACGAGTGCACAACGCTCATGGCCCTGAACGAGATACTGGAGTCTGAGTGGACCTACTGGAGCATCTTGTGCACATAACACACAGTAGGTCTCCTTGCCGCTGCATTGGCATTTCTTGCTGTGCTCCCTTTGAGCCTTAGCTGCAGCCTCCTTGGGACTCCTCCCTGGAGCAGGCAGGGACTTAGCAGGGTCAGGTGGGTTGTTTGACTGGGACGGTACACCTGGTAAAGGTAATGTAGGTGTCCTAAGGCGAGCTGAGGGAGGACAGAAACCTCCCCTGGAGCAGAAATTGTTGAAGCTCACTGGATCTTGATTTTTAGTAGGAATTTAGACCATGAAAGAAGGACCTCTAGATCCCTCTGACCTGTTGGGTTTTCAGCAGGAAGTGTTGGAAAAGTTACCACAGGGATAACTGGCTTGTGGTGGCCAAGTGTTCATAGTGATGTCACTTTTTAATCCTTCAATGTCGGATGATTTGATCTAATCTTCCTTGTAAGATGGGGGTGGAGGGGTGAGGGGCAGGAGTAGAGGAGAGGAGGGAGGACAGGAGAGAGGAAGGAGGTGAGAGGGAATGATTGGAGCTGCCTCCACATTCCCTGATCGCCCGTAGCCTTGAACCCCGGGCAGCCACCTGCTGGAAAAGGTGTGTAGGCCAGCCACTGAGTGGGGACTTGTTTTTCTCGACACTACCTAGGTGGTCAATGAGGAGGTCCTGTTAGGAAAATGGGTTGGAGATGCTCACATTGTGCACTTGTGTGTCAGCATGCCGTTTGGATCCCTGGCCCGCTGTCGGCACTCTCCCACCCTGGGGTCCCCAGGCTTTCCCACCTGTCTCACAAACTTGAATAGTTGAGTTGGATCCCATTTTATTTTTGTAGATCTTATCATTGTTTCAAAATGTTTCACACACTCAAAAATCTATTTTCAATTTCATTATTTATGTGATTTTGGTGTGTACATAAGTGCATGTGTGTGTACCATACACATGTTTTTGTAGTATCCTTTTTGATAACGACTAAGGATGTTTACCAGTAGTTTTGTTAGGGCAAAATGTGTGCTACCTGCTAACTGCATATATAAATCTCCTAGTACTGCTTTTGCCCATTTTAGCCCTGCAGGCAGGCTGGCCGGCTCTCCCTGCTCTCTGGCAAACAGCATCACCTCCTCCTCCTCTTGTGTTTTAGAAGGGTATAGGTGTGTTTGAAAGATGGTCAGCATCTTAATATGTAAGGGTTAATGGTTTGGGAGTTGGAGATTAGCAGTTTATCATTAGGGATTTAAGTACCAAGTATTTTTGTGTGTTGAAATGTTGCCTAGAACATTTTAACATTTACTACCTATATATAGTATTTATGACCTATTTGACAACTTTTTAAAAATTTAATAAATCTTTTTATTGGGGCTCATACAACCCTCATCACAATGCATAAATATTCGTTGCCCTCGTTATTCTCAAAATTCTCCTTCCACTTGGGTTCCTGGAATCAGCTCGTTTTCCTTTTTATCCCTTCCCTTCCCTCCCCGCTCTCCCCTCCCCCATGAACCCTTAATAGTTTATAAATTATTATGTTATCTTATACTTCCAGGCCTCTCCCCTCACCCACCTTCCCATTGCCCATCCCCCAGAGATTAGAGGAAGGTGATCACACAATGATGGTTTTTGTTCTAGGTGTCTGCCACCTGGTCCGTTCAACACCTTGTATTCGCTTAGGTTGCGCACTTCTCTGTGGGCTTTGTTGTTTCCGAGCTAGATGGCCGCTTGTTTGCCTTCAATTGGCAACTTTTTTACATGACATCTTCAATTAATGATGAATAAGGAATTTTCTTTTCTTCTTTTTGGAAGTCATTTTCTTCTTTTTATTAATTCCTTTTTTCTGATCAATCTAGCTAGTATCATTTTTAATATGAGTGGTGAAAATGGATATGTATGTTTATCCTGATTCTGCTGTGGGGTGAACTTTTTTCTCTTTGTCTTACATGTGACATTTTCAAAGTTTTTTTTACAAGAATGTATATTAGCATATTGAGTTTTACCAGTTCATGTTAGATTTGTAGTTGTTTTTTTAACATGAAAAGCTTTTTACTTTGTTTATTATTCATTCTGTGTCAATTTAGATAATTGACTTTTCCCCCATCACTAGGCATATTTGAGTGTTCATTTTCTTGTGTTAAATCAATTCTGGGATGAATTAGAATTAATCTTGATGCATGCTTATTTTAATATATTGTCTGACTCAGTTTCCTATTTTAAAAATAACTTTTTCATTCAGATCCATTATCAACACTCGTCTATAGTTTTCTTAAAATATCGTCATCTGACATGGGTATCAGGTTATTTCTTGTCTCATAGAAAATGTTACTAAGTGCTCTCTAAAAACTATTGTTATGTTGGAACCCAATAAGTTGAACTTAAGCAACAAAACAGTAAAAAAGTGCTTATTAATCTTATGTGAATACTCTAGCTGCCAGAATTTTTAGTTTTCATCTATCTTACAGTTAGGCTGGAAGTTTCTCAAGAAATTTTATTTTGATTCAATTGATTATAGACCTTCTAAGCATCCTGCAATCCAGTGAGTAATTATTGTCAGTCTCTTGCTCTGCTGGATCCTCTGAACTTCCAGCTGAACCCTCAGTGTACAGGACTGCATGATTTACAGTTTCCTAGACAGACAAATAGCTGCTCACCACTTAGTGAGTGTGTTGTTTTAGACTAGAGCCCATGTTCCTGAAAGTACTCTGCCACCTGGCATGCTGTGAGGCCCTTAGAGAACTGCCTTCAGCTCACCAAAAGAATGGACTAATGAGGGGTGGAAATGCCTCAGTGATTTTGTTGTCACCTTGTTTGTTCCAACTTTTTTTAACTGAAGAAACCTCTTCCCTTTTTTTCATGAGAGAAATAATATCTTTTGTAAACATAACACACTAATGTCTTTGTGTTTGCGCTGGGTGTATATTTGTGGTTTCTGAGACTGTTGTCATATCAGCTGTCATTGAGTCAGTGCCATCTCACTGGGACCCATTGCACAACAGAACAAAACATTGCACTCTCCTGTGCCATCCTCATAATTGAGGATGAATGCATGTTTTTAAAAAAATTATTTATTTTAACTCATTTTATCAGGGGCTTGTACAGCTTGTATTACAATCCATGCATATATCAATTGTGTTACACACATTTGTACATGTTGCTATCATCATTTTCAAAACATTTTCTTTCTACTTGAGCGCTGTATCAGCTCATTTTATTCTTCCCTCATGAAGCCCTGATAAATTATAATTTTTTATTGCTTTTTCGTGTCTTATACTGTCTGATGTCTCCCTTCACCCACTTTTCTGTTGTCCATCCCCCTGAGAAGGGGTTATATGTAGATCATTGTGTTCATTTCCCCTTTCACCCCTCACCTACCCCTTACTCTCCTGGTATTGCCACTCTGATTATTGGTCCTGATGGGTTTATCTGCCCTTGATTCCCTGTGTTTCTAGCTCTTTTCGGTACCCATGTGCATTCTCTGGTCTAGCCAGTTTCGTACAGTAGATTTGGGGTCATGATTGTGGGGTGGGGGAGCACTAAACAACTAGAGAAAAGTTGTATGTTTCATAGGTGTTATACTGAACCCTAACTGGCTCATCCTTGTGACCCATTCTGATAGGTTAGTTTATTGTGCCAACCTGGCTCATAGGAACATGGTATAAATAATGTTGCAGTTTGATTGGAGGGCAAAGAGATAAATGGCTAGGCAAACCGTGCCTCTCTCTCTCTTGCACTCTTCTCATCAGATCAGGGTGCGCCTGCTAGTTCTCTGCCACAACTTGTGAGCTACACTAAGTGTTGGCCTAACAACCTGTGGATCATGTCGCTAGAGCTTGAGGTTCCTTTGAGAAGTGCTTCATCATGTTGCTGATGTATGCATCACTTGAGCTTGGGACTGTTGGATCCTATCTTCTTGCTCTTTGTTGATGATCTGCCCTTTGTTTGCTGCCTGTGTCCAGACTGCCTGCATTGCCGTACATAAGACTCACCTGTCTGCTTCCTTGACCTTGGACCCAGTGGCCCTCATGAGTTGAAGGACTTCCAGTATATTAAATGTTTCACGGAAGTGAGTTGAACTGAGCACTCTGGAGAGCTGTGTGAACAAATTAGCTGCTATATTCTTTTGATTTATATGTCTATCCATTATATAGAATATATACTAATATATAATGATTATATATAATGGTTTTATATATAATGATTATATATTGTATATGTAATAGATGTATGTATGCACATATCTATATATATTCACAAGTGTCCTGGTTTTGTTTCTGTGTAACACACCCTTCTGTAAGGGGGTGTCCAATTGCCTACAGATGGACTTTGGGTCTCACTCCACACTACCCCTATTTCAAATTGATAGGATTTTTTGTTCTGTGTCTCTGATGCCAGATACCTGATCCTATTGACACCTCATGATCACACAGGCTTGTGTGCTTCTTCCATGTGGACTTTGTAGCTTCTCAGTTTGATGGCCTTTAGGACCCCAGAAGCTATATCTTTTGATAGCCAGGCAGCATCAACTTTCTTCACCATATTTGCTTCTGCACCATTTTGTCTTAATCGATTGTGTCAGGAAGCTGAGCATCATGGAATGCCAGGTTATTAGAACAAAGTCTTCTTTCATTGAGAGAGTAATGGGGTAGAGGTCCAATGTCTATCTGCTACTTTTATACTTAAAATTTAAATATATTTACATAGATATGTTACCCTTTTGTCATATATATGTGTACATATGTAAATGACTGTATTTAGAACTCTATAAATGCCCTTTGTCTCCTACTTCTTTCCTCTATTTCCTTTTACTTTCCGCTTGTCCCACTATCATGTTTGGCCTTCATCAGTTTTCAGTAATTCCTCTCATTACATTGCCCTTGATCACGCCCTACCAGGCATCCTACACTCTCCTCAACGTCGATTTTAGATCACTTGTGCCCTTGACCCCAGGCTTACAGCCACTTCCTTTCCCCCACTTCCCTGTTTCCTTTATCCCCCCCCCCCCAGAACCATCAACCCCATTGTTGTCTCCTCTGGTGTGTTTATCCTGCCAATCTTATCTAGATAGACATGCGGAGACAATAATAAGCACAGAAACAAGACAGAGCAAAATAACAACAACAACAAAAAAGGAAGCAACCACCGGGAAAAAAGAGAAAAGACTTAAGAATCATTCCAGGTTTGTTCGTTGATCATTAGGAGTATTTTACTGTTGGTTGAGTCTGATGTGGTACCATGCCTTGGCCACTCAGTCTGTTGTTTTGTATTTCCCGGGCACTTCATTGCTTTGCTCCTCTTGCTGCTCTGTTGCATGCCCTTAGAGTTTTGCCCCAGTGTGGTGAAGTCAGATCGAGCACATTTCCCACAGTGTGCCACAGTGTTGTCCCTCATAGCGCTGTGGGTCATTAAGGGATGCCGTGTCTTGTGATTGGGATGGCCCTATGGTCCTCTCTGTGCATTAGGCAATTTGAGCAGGAATATCATTCTTCGGGTTTGGTGAACCATTTGTCGCAGTCACTTTGTTAATCCATTTGGTAGTGGGATTCATGTTTTTCACTGCCCGTCATCTTTACCAAACAAAATATCCTTTTCGAGGAATGATCTTTTCTGATATATGTCCAAAGTATATAATATGAACTCTCACCATCCTTGCCTCTAAGTAGCACTCTGACATTACATCTTCCAAAACAGACTTGTTTGTCCTTTGCATGTCCATGGTATGTGGGACATTCTTGTCCAGAACTACAATTCTAATATATTCATTCTTCTTCAGCCTTCCTTTGTTCATCTTTCAAATGCACAAGAGTCAATTGACAATAGCCTGCTTTGGTCAGGTGAAACCAGTCCTCCAGGTAATATTTTTTCCTTTCAATACTCTAAAGAGGCATTGTTCAGCAGATTTATCTAATGCAATGATTGATCTCTTGACTGTTATACTTTCAGTATTCAGGATATTTGTTTGTTTGGTCTTTTTTCTATACACCAACCAATTTTTTTCTGGAAGGAGTTAAAATTTACTCAAGCTTTAGATTAAGAATTTTGATCAAGGAGGGGCTGTCGGAGCCAGCTCAGGAGTCAAACCGTCCTGAAAGAGGGGGAATGATTATTAGGGTAAAAAGAAGAGATTAAAAGTATTGTGAGGGCAACAGTGAATACTGAAGCTTCGGGTTTGTTTTACATACTCCTTTTATCCATGCAGAAACAACCCGGGGTTTATTATCTCATTGTTAAGCAAGCACATTTGCTACACATAGCAATTTTGTCTTCTGCCAAGGCAGACATCCCTGAGAAAATTAAACAACCTATCTTCCCAGACTTTGCATACTTTCTTGTTCTTTTTTTGTTGTTGTTGTTCTTGTTCTTAACAGTATGTTCAAAACGTAAAGTCACAGAAGAAATCAGCAAACACTGATACATAGTTCATGAGACTTATCAGCTGTTTCAAAGCTGAGTCTTAATGGCCTTCAACAGCCCCCGCTTTTTTATTTACTGAAGACGTCTTTACTCAAAACGTCAGCAGATCACTGTGTCTGTCTTAGGTTGTGAAGTCCTGAAATCGCCCTTACCCGTCATCAGTCACTGTCTGCAGGAGACTATGACCTGTCTTAGGTTGGAATACTCAGACTCGATTTTACCCGTCTGACTAACCAGCCTCTGCCTTATACTCCTGTTTGGGGAGGGAGTGAAGTATGCAGGTGTACTTCCTGTAATTTTGTTCCTAAAGCCAATAATTCAACCATAACCTTGTGCAGTATCATAGGGAGTATGCATAAGATAAACAATACACACACTCCCGCTGTGACTAGAGAAAAAGCATGTGAGGTAGGCCTCTGAGATTTCCTAACGAAAGGAAAGAATCTTGAAAATGCTGGAGCCAATCCTCAGCAACCTTGTCGACATCAAAATAAAGAGACTTAGCATCTTTTATGGCTAATATTTCTTGATGGAGTTGTAATCAATCTAAAGACTCATTAGCATTGTGCCAAGTACCTTGAAGATGATTCTACACTTTAATCCAGCTATACTGACTGTTAGTGTACTATTTAGGTGTAACACAGATCCATGTATGTACAGCATGGCACTGTAGACTAGACCTGGCCTTAAGCCCCTGCACCTCGTCTCCTAAATACATGACCATGTCATAAAGAGCATTTACTTTTTGTTCTAACTTCCTGTCTATATCTTCTTGAGTACCCAAAACATTAGTCACATCTTTGGATAATTCATTTCCACAGTGGGCAGTTTGTAAGATTTGTGAAAGTACAATTGCTGCAGTAGTAGCAGTAGCAACTAAACTTAATATAGCTAAAATACTTGCTATAAGCAAACCTACAAAACACTTAAATCTGGTTGATGCTTTTTCAGTCTCTACTAATACCTGTAACCCTCTTTCTGAATACCAAGGCCCAGTAATATTCACTGGCAGCATAACAAAAGAAGGTTGATATAAAATGGCGATGACAATACTTTCAGGGGACCAGGTAATACAATTAGACAACTTGCAGTCATTACAAGACCTGTTAAACTTAGAATCATCATGATCTATAGTAATATTCCCTGCCAAAAGTACATAAGGCGATGGTACGCAGGCAGTAACATTTCCCTGTGGTCTGGAGGTAGGGCCCATAAGCTTCATGTCCCCCTAAGCAGCCCCTATTTTCCACCACTGAGTTTGTGGAAAACCCAAGTCTGACCACCAAAGTCCTGCAGACAGCCCCTTTTCCCATTTGGCAGTGTTTTTTTTTTTTTTTTTTTGAGTATTGTCCTGGTTGACAGACCAATCGATGATATATCTCTCTTTTGTGACGTTATATCTGATGGGCTTGTCTGTGAGACATGATCTCCACAATATGGTTTTATTATTCTTTTGAATCTCTAGTCTACATGAGGAAAAAGACTGTGGAGTGGGTGGAATAACATTTCCTTCACTTTGTACAGGGAGGGCGTGAGTCATTAACCCACATCTTGATTTCCAGACCTTCCCAGACAGCAGGAAGTAAGAGTGGTGGATCAGAAACTTAAGCCTAGTACTTCTCACTGAGCCATGTCCCCAGAAGCACTCTGAGGCAAATTACCATCTGCATGGTTTGCAAACTGCACCAACCATTCAGGCAGCCCCCATGCTCCATCAGCATCCTGTGTTAAAACCCAAACATGCCCTCCTCCCCATATTAATAGCGGGTTGGGGCCATTCCTCCAGGCAAAACAAGCCAATGATATCTCTTCATAGGCTCTTTGAAGTTGGTGGAAGGGACACTAAAGGCAAATCTTTTACAATATTTTGGATCCAAGGGTGTGGTATAAAAACAATCTTTTAAATCTAAAATGATCTTATATGTATTGGCTGGAATAGCAGAGGGGGAAGGGAGCCCAGCCTGCAGGGCTCCCATAAGTTCCATAGTATCATTAACCCTCCTTTACTGTTTTTCCTTACAAAGCAGCTGCTATCGCAAGCCCCTGAGTAAAGAAAGGGTCAATGTCTGAGCATAGTCTGATATAATCGGACAGGTTGCCCTTTTTTCCAAAAAGTCTCAGCGCTGCCTGGCAGGCAGTATTTGCATTTTCAAAAGCCAATTGTTTCCATTCTGCAGCGGGAAGCACCTCGAAGGAAAGTGTATCTAATAAAGATTGAGTAAAAGAGGCAGTTGGGCCATATTGGGCACAAGCAACCTTGAGTTCTTTTAGTTTGTGTTGTTTTTCATCAGTTAACCTTATTTAGAGAGCTTGAACCCCATTCTCTGGGCAAAGATGATGGAAGATAAGTCATCCTTTTCCTTGATCCATCTCATTTACCTTTAAACTTCTGCATTCACGTTGGCTCTTGGCATCACCCATGTACCTACAACTAGACATCCTTTGAGTGTAGCGTGCATTCTTTTACAAAGGCTTTATCATTGCCATCCATAAACACAAGAGCTTCAGAGAGGAGAAAATAAACATCCCTCTGGGCCTGTTTCCTAGTTAAGGATGTCTCTGCATTGACAAGTTCACCTCTAGGATTTGCTGTTCATGTCCTTCTCTTTCTTATTGTCCACTTTAAAAAGAAGTTTCACTGATTAGCGTACTCTGCTGTGCATATTACTATGGGCCTCTAATGGATTCCCCCAAGCTTAGTAATTTCTTAACACTCAATAAAGTATTTTATTCAAGGAGATGTGAGCTCATAAAGTTTGAAGAGCTCACATGGGTTGGACTGAACACACGCAAGCAGGAAACTCACATAATGACATTTGTGTTTTAACAGTCATATTAACATACACATGCCTACTATGAACAAATCAGCACATATACTAGAACTAACAAATCTTCATACAATACCCTCAGATTAATAAATATACATACATTTACTTAAGAAAAACCCCACAAAGACACACTAAAATATACTAGAATTATAATAATAGAATCAATGCAGAACAGACTACAAGTTCTGTCACATAGTATAACATATTAAGGCACAGAGTAGTTCATGTGTACTAGCACATACAAAAAAACAGACAAAGTGCATACAAGAATATACACACTGAGCTACAAGAATGTGGAGGTGTGTGGCAGAGACATTTTCTCTGCAGGTAGAGGAAATAGGTACCTAATTTAACTAATCCTTCTTAGGCTCCTCTACATTTCTCCCCTGAGGGTCCCTGTTATCTGTGGACTTGAGTGACCCCTGAGCCCCGCCCTCTCCCTGTATGGGTGTATGTGTCTGGGTTCCCATAGCCTTTCCCTCTGTGTGTGCCTGACTCAGAAATATGTGATCATAACTACAGCAGTCACAGTACTGATTGACAGAAAATCAGTCCCTGGGCATGTCTCTAGAGAAGGATATTCTGACAGAACTTGAAGGGAACCTGTGGGTGCCCTGTACAGAACAGGACGCTTATAGCCCATGCACAAGGGGACATAGGGCAGGAAGGGAGGTGAGGTCTGGGGAGGCATGTTGAGACTAAGCATAAAATGTGTCTTATCTCCCTTTTCCTACTCTTGTATCAATATGCACAACTGCTAAATTAAACAGCCTTTGGAGAAAAAAACTGACTCTCAAATTAGCCTGTGGTGGACAAGGACAGACAGGAGCTGTGAATGAATAAAATGAATGAACTCAGAGAAGAAAGTCTCCGTTTGGATGAATGGAGAGAGGTGACTTGATCTAGGATTGGTCTACTGGTGGTAAGTTCATGTAGTATGTTGTCTGGAAATATATATATATATATATATACACACACACACACACACACACATACAAAGATAATAAAGTGAGATCCTTTGCACAGCAGGGTCTGTTATCCCGAGGAAGGAGGGAATACAGTAGGGTTATTGAAAGCAAGGGATAAAGTTTTTGATGAAGCCGATGATTTGAACAGAATTTGTCCTAGATGCACGAATTACCAATTACATGGGAAATTTGAGACAATTCAAGGGAAAAACGAAACAAGCTAAGTTTGAAATCATCCTATCATCAGAGGGAGATTGGGTGAGTGTTTCAGAAAGACGGGAGGAGATGCACTGATTCCCTGAGGGATGCTGAGAAGGAGAAGAATCCCCAGACACAACAGGAAGCCAGTAGTGAAGCTCCATTTGGACCTGCTCCTGGGTCTGAGTCCTGTGCTCTGCAGATCCTGAGGGATTCCTGCAGCCTAACCTCTTCCACTAGGGTACATTCATGTCTGGGTTAACTCTGACTTCTCCTCACTGTGTGCGTTGGTCTGGGTAGACTAGAGAAACCAATCCATAGACACACGTATATTGTGTATAAGAGATTTAATATAAAGGGCAATTGTACATTTAGAAAGCATCTTAACCCCAGTTAGGTCCAAGCCCATAAGTCCATTATTAGCCCATGTGTCGGATACCAATGTATAAATTCCTCTTCATACTTATGAAATACATGCAATGATCCAGAATGCAAGATGATCACAGGCCAGTGGGCAGAAAGTCTTTGGATCCAGTGGCATTGTAAGCTTTTCAGCGGAGACGGGTCTCTACATGGCTTCTCCAGAACCCAGGGCTGCATGGGGTAGGTCCATGTGGCTTCTATTCAGGGATGTCTCACAGAGAGTCACCCTTGTCAGTAGGGTGTCTCCCAGGGATTAGAGAGTCTCTCTTCCACCTCCAAGATGGAATACGGGATTTCCCAGAATTCTCAGAAGGCCATGCCCACGCAGAGGCTTCATTGGCTATGATCCAATTGACAGACTCCAACCCTTCCCTCTTTATCCTCTGAAGTCCCAAATTCACACCAGATTATGTAACTACCATACTGTGCATCTTTTGCACAGAAATACAAAACTGTGTCCTTGAAGTTCAGGTTGTCCATTTGAAGTTATAGTATGTCCTTACCATTGTCTTTGGAGATGGTGAATTGGCCCTTCGGAGAGTCCTACCAACACTATTCATGTATGAAACCCACTGCCGCCCCTTCTCTGGGGCTAGGCAGATCCAGTGTATATTATAAATACAGGCAATGAATGCAGAGACTGTACGGGAGAATATCAGAGAAGCCTCCGACTGCCTCAAGTCTCCCTCAGATGCCATAGCTCCACCTCACACTGGACACCTGCAAACACACAGACATCCTGATCCTGAAAATCATATTTACTGCCTCTCACTCATGCCCCCTCATGCACACTTTCTCTGCATCAAAGCATCTTTTGAAATTCCAAAAAGGAAATTTGAGCTCAATAGAGATTCCACTGTGACTTGATTTGTTCAGTCTTGAATGGGGGTACCTTGGAATTCCAGAGGTGGAGCAACTGTCCAAGAGCTTCAGAGTTGGGACTTGGATGGTTTTCCTCAGCAGGGGAGGGGTCTATTTGCATACCTTCTGCCTATATAGTCATAAGTAATGTTGAATGACTTCTAAGAGAGTCACTCCAAGAGTAGATAAGAATGTTCTAGATATCTTGGAAAGCCCTGCGTGTGGGGTTCATTATGCAGTGTGCTGCTAAATGCAAGGTCAGTCATTCTAAATCACCAATGGCTCTGCAGGGGGAAGAATTCTCTACACACCCATGAAGATTTATAGACTCAGAAGCCTACAAGGGCAGCCCTATTCTATAGGGTTGTTAAGAGAAAGAATTGACTTAATGGAAATGTCAACCTACAGTTAGAGACAGTTAGCCTAGGGGTGCCCTAGCCTAAGCCTAAGGGTGCCCTAACCTAAGCCGAGGGTGCCCTTGCCTAAGCCTAGTGGTGCCTTAGCCTAAGCCTAGAGGTCCCCTAGCCTTAGCCTAAGCCTAGGGGTGCCCTAGCCTAAGCCTAGGGGTGCCTAGCCTAAGCCTAGGGGTGCCCTAGCCTTAGAATAGCTGAGCCCTTGCCTTAACCTAAGCCTAGGAGTGCCCTAGCCTAAGCCTAGGTGTGCCCTAGCCTAAGCCTAGGGGTGCCCTAGCCTAAGCCTGGTGGTGCCCTAGCCTTAGGCTAGGGGAGCCCTAGCCTTAGCCTAAGCCTAGGGGTGCCCTAGCCTAAGCCCAGTGGTGCCCTAGCCTAAGCCTAGGGGTGCCCTAGCCTTAGGCTAGGGGAGCCCTAGCCTTAGCCTAAGCCTAGGGGTGCCCTAGCCTAAGCCTAGGGGTTCCCTAGCCTAAGCCTAGGGGTGCCCTAGCCTAAGGCTAGGGGTGCCCTAGCCTTAGTCTAGTGGAGCCCTAGCCTTAGCCAAAGCCTAGGGGTGCCCTAGCCTAAGCCTAGGGGTGCCCAGGCCTTAGGCTAGAGGAGCCCTAGCCTTAGCCTAAGGCTATGGCTGCCCTAGCCTAAGCCAATGGGTGCCCTAGCCTAAGCCTAGGGGTTCCCTAGCCTAACCCTAGGGGTGCCCTAGCCTTAGGCTAGGGGAGCACTAGCCTTAGCCTAAGCCTAGGGGTGACCTAGCCTAACTCTAGGTGTGCCCTAGCCTAAGCCTAGGGGTGCCCTACCTAAGCCTAGGGGTGCCCTACCCTAAGCCTAGGGGTGCCCTACACTAAGCCTAGGCTTGCCCTAGCCTTAGGCTAGCTGAGCCCTAGCCTAAGCCTAAGCCTAGGGGTACCCTAGCCTAAGCCTAGGGGTGCCCTAGCCTTAGGCTAGGGGAGCCCTAGCCTTAGCCTAAGCCTAGGGGTGCACTAGCCTAAGCTTAGGCGTGCACTAGCCTAAGCCTAAGGGTGCCCTAGCCTAAGCCTAGTGGTGCCCTAGCCTTAGGGTAGAGGAGCCCTAGCCTTAGCATAAGCCTAGGGGTGCCCTAGCCTAAGACTAGGGGTGCCCTAGCCTAAGCTTAGGGGTGCCCTAGCCTAAGCCTAGGGGTCCCCTAGACTAAGCCTAGGGGTGCCCTAGCCTAAGCTTAGGGGTGCCGTAGCCTAAGCCTAGGGGTCCCCTAGACTAAGCCTAGGGGTGCCCTAGGGTTAGGCTAGGGGAGTCCTAGCCTTAGCCTAAGCCTACGGGTGCCTTAGCCTAAGCCTAGGGGTTCCCTAGCCTTAGCCTAAGCCTAGGGGTGCCCTAGCCTAAGCCTAGGGGTGCCTAGCCTAAGCCTAGGGGTGCCCTAGCCTAAGCCTAGGGGTACCCTAGCCTAAGCCTAGGGGTACCCTAGCCTAAGCCTAGGGGTGCCCAGGCCTTAGGCTAGAGGAGCCCTAGCCTTAGCCTAAGCCTAGGTATGCCCTAGCCTAAGACTAGGGGTGCCCTAGCCTAATCTTAGGGGTGCCCTAGCGTAAACCTAGGGGTGCCCTAGCCTAAGCCTAGGGGTGCCCTAGCCTAAGCCTAGAGGTGCCCTAGCCTTAGAATAGCTGAGCCCTTGCCTTAGCCTAAGCCTAGGAGTGCCCTAGCCTAAGCCTAGGTGTGCCCTAGCCTAAGCCTAGGGGTGCCCTAGCCTAAGCCTGGTGGTGCCCTAGCCTTAGGCTAGGGGAGCCCTAGACTTAGCCTAAGCCTAGGGGTGCCCTAGCCTAAGCCCAGTGGTGCCCTAGCCTAAGCCTAGGGGTGCCCTAGCCTTAGGCTAGGGGAGCCCTAGCCTTAGCCTAAGCCTAGGGGTGCCCTAGCCTAAGCCTAGGGGTTCCCTAGCCTAAGCCTAGGGGTGCCCTAGCCTAAGGCTAGGGGTGCCCTAGCCTTAGTCTAGTGGAGCCCTAGCCTTAGCCAAAGCCTAGGGGTGCCCTAGCCTAAGCCTAGGGGTGCCCAGGCCTTAGGCTAGAGGAGCCCTAGCCTTAGCCTAAGGCTATGGCTGCCCTAGCCTAAGCCAATGGGTGCCCTAGCCTAAGCCTAGGGGTTCCCTAGCCTAACCCTAGGGGTGCCCTAGCCTTAGGCTAGGGGAGCACTAGCCTTAGCCTAAGCCTAGGGGTGACCTAGCCTAACTCTAGGTGTGCCCTAGCCTAAGCCTAGGGGTGCCCTACCTAAGCCTAGGGGTACCCTACCCTAAGCCTAGGGGTGCCCTACACTAAGCCTAGGCTTGCCCTAGCCTTAGGCTAGCTGAGCCCTAGCCTAAGCCTAAGCCTAGGGGTACCCTAGCCTAAGCCTAGGGGTGCCCTAGCCTTAGGCTAGGGGAAACCTAGCCTTAGCCTAAGCCTAGGGGTGCACTAGCCTAAGCTTAGGGGTGCACTAGCCTAAGCCTAAGGGTGCCCTAGCCTAAGCCTAGTGGTGCCCTAGCCTTAGGGTAGAGGAGCCCTAGCCTTAGCATAAGCCTAGGGGTGCCCTAGCCTAAGACTAGGGGTGCCCTAGCCTAAGCTTAGGGGTGCCCTAGCCTAAGCCTAGGGGTCCCCTAGACTAAGCCTAGGGGTGCCCTAGCCTAAGCTTAGGGGTGCCGTAGCCTAAGCCTAGGGGTCCCCTAGACTAAGCCTAGGGGTGCCCTAGGGTTAGGCTAGAGGAGTCCTAGCCTTAGCCTAAGCCTACGGGTGCCTTAGCCTAAGCCTAGGGGTCCCCTAGCCTTAGCCTAAGCCTAGGGGTCCCCTAGCCTTAGCCTAAGCCTAGGGGTGCCCTAGCCTAAGCCTAGGGGTGCCTAGCCTAAGCCTAGGGGTGCCCTAGCCTAAGCCTAGGGGTACCCTAGCCTAAGCCTAGGGGTACCCTAGCCTAAGCCTAGGGGTGCCCAGGCCTTAGGCTAGAGGAGCCCTAGCCTTAGCCTAAGCCTTGGTATGCCCTAGCCTAAGACTAGGGGTGCCCTAGCCTAACCTTAGGGGTGCCCTTGCGTAAGCCTAGGGGTGCCCTAGCCTAAGCCTAGGGGTGCCCTAGCCTAAGCCTAGAGGTGCCCTAGCCTTAGAATAGCTGAGCCCTTGCCTTAGCCTAAGCCTAGGAGTGCCCTAGCCTAAGCCTAGGTGTGCCCTAGTAAGCCTAGGGGTGCCCTAGCCTAAGCTTGGTGGTGCCCTAGCCTTAGGCTAGGGGAGCCCTAGCCTTAGCCTAAGCCTAGGGGTGCCCTAGCCTAAGCCCAGTGGTGCCCTAGCCTAAGCCTAGGGGTGCCCTAGCCTTAGGCTAGGGGAGCCCTAGCCTTAGCCTAAGCCTAGGGGTGCCCTAGCCTAAGCCTAGGGGTTCCCTAGCCTAAGCCTAGGGGTGCCCTAGCCTAAGGCTAGGGGTGCCCTAGCCTTAGTCTAGTGGAGCCCTAGCCTTAGCCAAAGCCTAGGGGTGCACTAGCCTAAGCCTAGGGGTGCCCAGGCCTTAGGCTAGAGGAGCCCTAGCCTTAGCCTAAGGCTATGGCTGCCCTAGCCTAAGCCAATGGGTGCCCTAGCCTAAGCCTAGGGGTTCCCTAGCCTAACCCTAAGGGTGCCCTAGCCTTAGGCTAGGGGAGCACTAGCCTTAGCCTAAGCCTAGGGGTGACCTAGCCTAACTCTAGGTGTGCCCTAGCCTAAGCCTAGGGGTGCCCTACCCTAAGCCTAGGGGTGCCCTACACTAAGCCTAGGCTTGCCCTAGCCTTAGGCTAGCTGAGCCCTAGCCTAAGCCTAAGCCTAGGGGTACCCTAGCCTAAGCCTAGGGGTGCCCTAGCCTTAGGCTAGGGGAGCCCTAGCCTTAGCCTAAGCCTAGGGGTGCACTAGCCTAAGCTTAGGCGTGCACTAGCCTAAGCCTAAGGGTGCCCTAGCCTAAGCCTAGTGGTGCCCTAGCCTTAGGGTAGAGGAGCCCTAGCCTTAGCATAAGCCTAGGGGTGCCCTAGCCTAAGACTAGGGGTGCCCTAGCCTAAGCTTAGGGGTGCCCTAGCCTAAGCCTAGGGGTCCCCTAGACTAAGCCTAGGGGTGCCCTAGCCTAAGCTTAGGGGTGCCGTAGCCTAAGCCTAGGGGTCCCCTAGACTAAGCCTAGGGGTGCCCTAGGGTTAGGCTAGGGGAGTCCTAGCCTTAGCATAAGCCTACGGGTGCCCTAGCTTAAGCCTAGGGGTGCCGTAGCCTAAGTCTAGTGGTGCCCTAGCCTTAGGCTAGGGGAGCCATAGCCTTAGCCTAAACCAAGGGGTGCCCTAGCCTAAGCCTAGGGGTGCCCTAGTCTTAGACTAGGGTAACCCTAGCCTTAGCCTAAGCCTATGGGTGCCCTAGCCTCAGCCTAGGGGTGCCCTAGCCTAAGCCTAGGAGTGCCCTAGCCTAAGCCTAGGGTTGCCTTAGCCTAAGCCTAGGGGTGCCCAGGCCTTAGGCTAGAGGAGCCCTAGCCTTAGCCTAAGCCTATGGCTGCCCTAGCCTAAGCCTAGGGGTGCCCTAGCCTAAGCCTAGGGGTGCCCTAGCCTAACCCTAGGGGTGCCCTAGTCTTAGGCTAGGGGAACATTAGCTTTAACATAAGCCTAGGGGTGCCTTAGCCTAAGCCTAGGCATGCCCTAGCCTAAGCCTAGGGGTACCCTACCCTAAGCCTAGGGCTGCCCTACCCTAAGCCTAGGGGTGCCCTAGCCTAAGCCTAGGCTTGCCCTAGCTTAAGCCTAGGCTTGCCCTAGCCTTAGGCTAGCTGAGCCCTAGCCTAAGCCTAAGCCTAGGGGTGCCCTAATCTAAGCCTAGGGGTGCCCTAGCCTAAGCCTAGGGGTGCCCTAACCTAAGCCTAGGGGTGCCCTAGCCTTAGGTTAGCGGAGCCCTAGCCTTGGCCTAAGCCTAGGGGTGCCCTAGCCTAAGACTAGGGGTGCCCTAGCTTAAGCTAAGGGGTGCCCTAGCCTAAGCCTAGGGGTGCCCTAGCCTAAGCCTAGGGGTACCCTAGCCTAAGCCTAGGGGTGCCCTAGCCGAAGCCTAGGGGTGCCCTAGCCGAAAACTAGGGGTGCCCTAGCCGAAGCCTAGGGGTACCCTAGTCTAAGACTAGGGGTGCCCTAGCCTTAGTCAAGGGGAGCCCTAGCTTTAGTCTAAGCCTAGGGGTGCCCTAGCCTAAGCCTAGTGGTGCCCTAGACTAAGCCTAGGGGTGCCCTAGCCTAAGCCTAGGCTTGCCCTAGCCTTAGGCTAGGGGAACCCTAACCTTAGCTTAAGCCTATGGGTGCCCTAGCCCAAGCCTAGGGGTACCCTAGCCTAAGCCTAGAGGTGCCCTAACCTAAGCCTTGGGGTGCCCTAGCCTAAGCCTAGGGGTGAACTAGCCTAAGCCTAGGGGTGCCCTACCCTAAGCTTAGGGGTGCCCTAGCCAAAGCCTAGGGGTGCCCTAGCCTTAGGCTACCTGAGCCCTAGCCTTAGCCTAAGCCTAAGGTTTCCCTAGCCTAAGCCTAGGGGTGCCCTAGCCTAAGCCTAGGGGTGCCCTCGCCTTAGACTAGGGGAGCCCTAGCCTTAGCCTAAGCCTAGGTGTACCCTAGCCTAAGACTAGGGGTGCCCTAGCCTAAGCTTAGGGGTGCCCTAGCCTAAGCCTAGGGGTGCCCTAGCCTAAGCCTAGGGGTGCCCTAGCCTAAGACTAGGGGTGCCCTACCCTAAGCCTAGGGGTGCCCTAGCTTAAGCCTAGGGGTGCCCTAGCCTTAGGCTAGCTGAGCCATTGTCTTAGCCTAAGCCTAGGAGTGCCCTAGCCTAAGCCTAGGGGTGCCCTAGCCTAAGCCTAGGGGTGCCTATGCCTAAGCCTAGTGGTGCACTAGCCTTAGGCTAGGGGAGCCCTAGCCTTAGCCTAAGCCTAGGGGTGCCCTAGCATAAGACGATGGGTGCCCTAGCCTAAGCTTAGGGGTGCCCTAGCCTAAAGCTAGGGGTCCCCTAGCCTAAGCCTAGGGGTCCCCTAGCCTAAGCCTAGGGGTGCCCTAACCTAAGCCTAGGGGTGCCCTAGCCTTAGCCTAAGCCTAGGGGTGCCCTAGCCTAAGCCTAGGGGTGCCCGAGCCTAAGCCTATGGGTGCCCTAGCCTAAGCCTAGGGGTGCCCTAGCCTTAGATAGGGGAACCCTAACCTTAGCCTAACCCTAGGGGTGCCCTAGCCTAAGCCTAGGGTTTCCCTAGCCTAAGCCTAGGGTTGCCCTAGCCTAAGCCTATGGGTGCCCTAACCTAAGGCTAGGGGTGCCCTAGCCTTAGTCTCGTGGAGCCCTAGCCTTAGCCTAAGCCTAGGGGTGCCCTAGCATAAGCCTAGGGGTGCCCTAGCCTAAGCCTAGGGGTGCCCTACCCTAAGCCTAGGGTTGCCCTAGCCTAAGCCTAGGGGTGCTCAAGTCTTAGGCTAGCTGAGCCCTAGCCTTAGCCTAAGCCTAGGGGTGCCCTAGCCTACGCCTAGGCGTGCCCTAGCCTAAGCCTAGGGGTGCCCTAGCCTTAGGCTAGGGGAGCCCTAGTCTTAGCCTAAGCCTAGGGGTGCCCTAGCCTAAGCCTAGGGGTGCCCTAGCATAAGCCTAGGGTTGCCCTAGCCTAAGCCTAGGGGTGCCCTAGCGTAAGGCTAGGGGTGCCCTAGCCTTAGTCTAGTGGAGCCCTATCCTTAGCCTATGCCTAGGGGTGCCCTATCCTAAGCCATGGGGTGCCTTAGCCTAAGCCTAGGGGTGCCCTAGCCTAAGCCTAGGGATGCCCTACCCTAAGCCTAGGGGTGCCCTAGCCTTAGGCTACGGGAGCCCTAGCCTTAGCCTAAGCCTTGGGGTGCCCTAGCCTAAGCCTAGTAGTGCCCTAGCCTAAGCTTAGGGATGCCCTACCCTAAGCCTAGGGGTGCCCTAGCCTTTGGCTAGGGGAACCCTAGCCTTAGCCTGAGCCTAGGGGTGCCCTAGCCTAAGCCTAGGGGTGCCCTAGCCTTAGGCTTGGGGAGCCCTAGCCTTATCCTAAGACTAGGGGTGCCTTAGCCTAAGCCAAGGGGTGCCCTAGCTTAAACCTAGGGGTGCCCTAGCCTAAGCCTAGTGGTGCCCTAGCCTTAGTCTAGGGGAGCCCTAGCCTTAGCCTAAGCCTAGGGTTGCCCTAGCCTAAGCCTAGTGGTGCCCTAGCCTAAACCTAGGGGTGCCGTATCCTTAGGCTAGGGGAGCCCTAGCCTTAGCCTAAGCCTAGGGGTGCCCTAGCCTAAGCCTAGGGGTGCCCTAGCCTAAGCCTAGGGGTTCCCTAGCCTAAGCCTAGGGGTGCCCTAGCCTAAGGCTAGGGGTGCCCTAGCCTTAGTCTAGTGGAGCCCTAGCCTTATCCTAAGCCTAGGGGTGCCCTAGCCTAAGTTTAGGGGTGCCTTAGCCTTAGGCTAGCTGAGCTCTAGCATTAGCCTAAGCCTAGGGGTGACCTAGCCTATGCCTAGGGGTGCCCTAGACTAAGCCTAGGGGTGCCCTAGCCTAAGCCTTGGGGTGCCCTATCCTATGCCATGGGGTGCATTAGCCTAATCCTCGGGGTGCCCTAGCCTAAGCCAAGGTTTGCCCTACCCTAAGCCTAGGGGTGCCCTAGCTTAAGCCTAGAGGTGCCCTTGCCTAAGCCTACGGGTGTCCTAGCCTAAGCTTAGGGGTGCCCTACCCTAAGCCTAGGGGTGCCCTAGCCTTAGGCTAGTGGATCCCTAGCCTTAGCCTAAGCCTACGGGTGCCCTAGCTTAATCCTAGGGGTGCCCTAGCCTAAGCCTAGGGGTGCCCTAGTCTTAGGCTAGCAGAGCCATAGCCTTAGCCTAAGCCTAGGGGTGCCCTAGCCTAAGACACGGGGTGCTCTAGCCTAAGCTAAGGGGTACCCTAGCCTAAGACTAGGGGTGCCCTAGCCTAAGCCTATGGGTGCCCTAGGGTTAGGCTACGGGAGCCCTAGCCTTAGCCTAAGTCTAGGTGTGCCCTAGCCGAAGCCTAGGGGTGCCCTAGCCTAAGCCTAGGGGTGCCCTAGCCTAAGCCTAGGGGTGCCCTAGGGTTAGGCTAGGGGAGCCCTAACCTTAGCTTAAGCCTAGGGGTGCCCTAGCCCAAGCCTAGGGGTGCCCTACCCTAAGCTTAGGGGTGCCCTAGCCAAATCCTAGGGGTGCCCTAGCCTTAGGCTAGCTGAGCCCTAGCCTTAGCCTAAGCCTAGGGGTGCCCTAGCCTAAGCCTAGGGGTGCCCTCCCTAAGCCTAGGAGTGCCCTAGCCTTAGTCTAGTGGAGCCCAAGCCTTAGCCTAAGCCTAGTGGTGCCCTAGCCTAAGCCTAGATGTGCCCTAGCCTAAGCCTAGGGGTGCCCTACCCTAAGCTTAGGGGTGCCCTAGCCAAATCCTAGGGGTGCCCTTGCCTTAGGCTAGCTGAGCCCTAGCCTTAGCCAAAGCCTAGGGGTGCCCTAGCCTAAGCCTAGGGGTTCCCTAGCCTAAGCTTAGGGGTTCCCTAGCCTAAGCCTAGGGGTGCCCTAGCCTTAGGCTAGGGGAGCCCTATCCTTAGCCTAAGCCTAGGGGTACCCTGGCCTAAGACTAGGGGTGCCCTAGCCTAAGCCTAGGGGTGCCCTAGCCTAAGCCTAGGGGTGCCCTAGCCTTAGGATAGGGGAGCCCTAGCCTTAGCCTAAGCCTAGGGGTGCCCTAGCCTAAGCCTAGGGGTATCCTAGCCTAAGCCTACGGGTGCCCTAGCCTAAGCCTAGGGGTGCCCTAGCCTTAGTCTAGTGGAGCCCTAGCCTTAGCCAAAGCCTAGGGGTGCCCTAGCCTAAGCCTAGGGGTTCCCTAGCCTAAGCTTAGGGGTTCCCTAGCCTAAGCCTAGGGGTGCCCTAGCCTTAGGCTAGGGGAGCCCTATACTTAGCCTAAGCCTAGGGGTGCCCTGGCCTAAGACTAGGGGTGCCCTAGCCTAAGCCTAGGGGTGCCCTAGCCTAAGCCTAGGGGTGCCCTAGCCTTAGGATAGGGGAGCCCTAGCCTTAGCCTAAGCCTAGGGGTGCCCTAGCCTAAGCCTAGGGGTATCCTAGCCTAAGCCTACGGGTGCCCTAGCCTAAGCCTAGGGGTGCCCTAGCCTTAGTCTAGTGGAGCCCTAGCCTTAGCCTAAGCCTAGTGGTGCCCTAGCCTAAGCCTAGATGTGCCCTAGCCTAAGCCTAGGAGTGCCCTACCCTAAGCTTAGGGGTGCCCTAGCCAAAGCCTAGGGGTGCCCTAGCATAAGCCTAGGGGTGCCCTAGCCTAAGCCTAGGTGTGCCCTAGCCTAAGCCTAGAGGTGCCCTAGCCTTAGGCTAGGGGAGCCTTAGCCTTAGCCTAAGCCTAGGGGTGCCCTAGCCTAAGCTTAGGGGTGCCGTAGCGTAAGCCTAGGGGTGCCCTAGCGTAAGCCTAGGGGTGCCCTAGCCTTAGTCTAGTGGAGCCCTATCCTTAGCCTATGCCTAGGGGTGCCCTATCCTAAGCCATGGGGTGCCTTAGCCTAAGCCTAGGGGTGCCCTAGCCTAAGCTTAGGGGTGCCCTAGCCTAAAGCTAGGGGTCCCCTAGCCTAAGCCTAGGGGTCCCCTAGCCTAAGCCTAGGGGTGCCCTAACCTAAGCCTAGGGGTGCCCTAGCCTTAGCCTAAGCCTAGGGGTGCCCTAGCCTAAGCCTAGGGGTGCCCGAGCCTAAGCCTATGGGTGCCCTAGCCTAAGCCTAGGGGTGCCCTAGCCTTAGATAGGGGAACCCTAACCTTAGCCTAACCCTAGGGGTGCCCTAGCCTAAGCCTAGGGTTTCCCTAGCCTAAGCCTAGGGTTGCCCTAGCCTAAGCCTATGGGTGCCCTAACCTAAGGCTAGGGGTGCCCTAGCCTTAGTCTCGTGGAGCCCTAGCCTTAGCCTAAGCCTAGGGGTGCCCTAGCATAAGCCTAGGGGTGCCCTAGCCTAAGCCTAGGGGTGCCCTACCCTAAGCCTAGGGTTGCCCTAGCCTAAGCCTAGGGGTGCTCAAGTCTTAGGCTAGCTGAGCCCTAGCCTTAGCCTAAGCCTAGGGGTGCCCTAGCCTACGCCTAGGCGTGCCCTAGCCTAAGCCTAGGGGTGCCCTAGCCTTAGGCTAGGGGAGCCCTAGTCTTAGCCTAAGCCTAGGGGTGCCCTAGCCTAAGCCTAGGGGTGCCCTAGCATAAGCCTAGGGTTGCCCTAGCCTAAGCCTAGGGGTGCCCTAGCGTAAGGCTAGGGGTGCCCTAGCCTTAGTCTAGTGGAGCCCTATCCTTAGCCTATGCCTAGGGGTGCCCTATCCTAAGCCATGGGGTGCCTTAGCCTAAGCCTAGGGGTGCCCTAGCCTAAGCCTAGGGATGCCCTACCCTAAGCCTAGGGGTGCCCTAGCCTTAGGCTACGGGAGCCCTAGCCTTAGCCTAAGCCTTGGGGTGCCCTAGCCTAAGCCTAGTAGTGCCCTAGCCTAAGCTTAGGGATGCCCTACCCTAAGCCTAGGGGTGCCCTAGCCTTTGGCTAGGGGAACCCTAGCCTTAGCCTGAGCCTAGGGGTGCCCTAGCCTAAGCCTAGGGGTGCCCTAGCCTTAGGCTTGGGGAGCCCTAGCCTTATCCTAAGACTAGGGGTGCCTTAGCCTAAGCCAAGGGGTGCCCTAGCTTAAACCTAGGGGTGCCCTAGCCTAAGCCTAGTGGTGCCCTAGCCTTAGTCTAGGGGAGCCCTAGCCTTAGCCTAAGCCTAGGGTTGCCCTAGCCTAAGCCTAGTGGTGCCCTAGCCTAAACCTAGGGGTGCCGTATCCTTAGGCTAGGGGAGCCCTAGCCTTAGCCTAAGCCTAGGGGTGCCCTAGCCTAAGCCTAGGGGTGCCCTAGCCTAAGCCTAGGGGTTCCCTAGCCTAAGCCTAGGGGTGCCCTAGCCTAAGGCTAGGGGTGCCCTAGCCTTAGTCTAGTGGAGCCCTAGCCTTATCCTAAGCCTAGGGGTGCCCTAGCCTAAGTTTAGGGGTGCCTTAGCCTTAGGCTAGCTGAGCTCTAGCATTAGCCTAAGCCTAGGGGTGACCTAGCCTATGCCTAGGGGTGCCCTAGACTAAGCCTAGGGGTGCCCTAGCCTAAGCCTTGGGGTGCCCTATCCTATGCCATGGGGTGCATTAGCCTAATCCTCGGGGTGCCCTAGCCTAAGCCAAGGTTTGCCCTACCCTAAGCCTAGGGGTGCCCTAGCTTAAGCCTAGAGGTGCCCTTGCCTAAGCCTACGGGTGTCCTAGCCTAAGCTTAGGGGTGCCCTACCCTAAGCCTAGGGGTGCCCTAGCCTTAGGCTAGTGGATCCCTAGCCTTAGCCTAAGCCTACGGGTGCCCTAGCTTAATCCTAGGGGTGCCCTAGCCTAAGCCTAGGGGTGCCCTAGTCTTAGGCTAGCAGAGCCATAGCCTTAGCCTAAGCCTAGGGGTGCCCTAGCCTAAGACACGGGGTGCTCTAGCCTAAGCTAAGGGGTACCCTAGCCTAAGACTAGGGGTGCCCTAGCCTAAGCCTATGGGTGCCCTAGGGTTAGGCTACGGGAGCCCTAGCCTTAGCCTAAGTCTAGGTGTGCCCTAGCCGAAGCCTAGGGGTGCCCTAGCCTAAGCCTAGGGGTGCCCTAGCCTAAGCCTAGGGGTGCCCTAGGGTTAGGCTAGGGGAGCCCTAACCTTAGCTTAAGCCTAGGGGTGCCCTAGCCCAAGCCTAGGGGTGCCCTACCCTAAGCTTAGGGGTGCCCTAGCCAAATCCTAGGGGTGCCCTAGCCTTAGGCTAGCTGAGCCCTAGCCTTAGCCTAAGCCTAGGGGTGCCCTAGCCTAAGCCTAGGGGTGCCCTCCCTAAGCCTAGGAGTGCCCTAGCCTTAGTCTAGTGGAGCCCAAGCCTTAGCCTAAGCCTAGTGGTGCCCTAGCCTAAGCCTAGATGTGCCCTAGCCTAAGCCTAGGGGTGCCCTACCCTAAGCTTAGGGGTGCCCTAGCCAAATCCTAGGGGTGCCCTTGCCTTAGGCTAGCTGAGCCCTAGCCTTAGCCAAAGCCTAGGGGTGCCCTAGCCTAAGCCTAGGGGTTCCCTAGCCTAAGCTTAGGGGTTCCCTAGCCTAAGCCTAGGGGTGCCCTAGCCTTAGGCTAGGGGAGCCCTATCCTTAGCCTAAGCCTAGGGGTACCCTGGCCTAAGACTAGGGGTGCCCTAGCCTAAGCCTAGGGGTGCCCTAGCCTAAGCCTAGGGGTGCCCTAGCCTTAGGATAGGGGAGCCCTAGCCTTAGCCTAAGCCTAGGGGTGCCCTAGCCTAAGCCTAGGGGTATCCTAGCCTAAGCCTACGGGTGCCCTAGCCTAAGCCTAGGGGTGCCCTAGCCTTAGTCTAGTGGAGCCCTAGCCTTAGCCAAAGCCTAGGGGTGCCCTAGCCTAAGCCTAGGGGTTCCCTAGCCTAAGCTTAGGGGTTCCCTAGCCTAAGCCTAGGGGTGCCCTAGCCTTAGGCTAGGGGAGCCCTATACTTAGCCTAAGCCTAGGGGTGCCCTGGCCTAAGACTAGGGGTGCCCTAGCCTAAGCCTAGGGGTGCCCTAGCCTAAGCCTAGGGGTGCCCTAGCCTTAGGATAGGGGAGCCCTAGCCTTAGCCTAAGCCTAGGGGTGCCCTAGCCTAAGCCTAGGGGTATCCTAGCCTAAGCCTACGGGTGCCCTAGCCTAAGCCTAGGGGTGCCCTAGCCTTAGTCTAGTGGAGCCCTAGCCTTAGCCTAAGCCTAGTGGTGCCCTAGCCTAAGCCTAGATGTGCCCTAGCCTAAGCCTAGGAGTGCCCTACCCTAAGCTTAGGGGTGCCCTAGCCAAAGCCTAGGGGTGCCCTAGCATAAGCCTAGGGGTGCCCTAGCCTAAGCCTAGGTGTGCCCTAGCCTAAGCCTAGAGGTGCCCTAGCCTTAGGCTAGGGGAGCCTTAGCCTTAGCCTAAGCCTAGGGGTGCCCTAGCCTAAGCTTAGGGGTGCCGTAGCATAAGCCTAGGGGTGCCCTAGCGTAAGCCTAGGGGTGCCCTAGCCTAAGCCTAGGGGTGCCCGTGCCTAAGCCTAGGGGTGCCCTAGCCTAAGCCTAGGGGTGCCCTAGCCTTAGGCTAGCTGAGCCCTTGCCTTAGCCTAAGCCTAGGAGTGCCCTAGCCTAAGCCTAGAGGTGCCCTATCCTAAGCCTAGCGGTGCCCTAGCCTAAGCCTAGGGGTTTCCTAGCCTAAGCCTAGGGGTGCCCTAGCCTTAGTCTAGTGGAGCCCTAGCCTTAGCCTAAGCCTAGGTGTGCCCTAGCATAAGCCTAGGGTTGCCCTAGCCTAAGCCTAGGAGTTCCCTACCCTAAGCCTAGGGTTGCCCTAGCGTAAGCCTAGGGGTGCTCAAGCCTTAGGCTAGCTGAGCCCTAGCCTTAGCCTAAGCCTAGGGGTGCCCTATCCTACGCCTAGGGGTGCCCTAGCCTAAGCCTAGGGGTGCCCTAGCCTTAGGCTAGGGGAGCCCTAGCCTTAGCCTAAGCCTAGTGGTGCCCTAGCCTAAGCGTAGATGTGCCCTAGAATAAGCCTAGGGGTGCCCTACCCTAAGCTTAGGGGTGCCCTAGCCAAAACCTAGGGGTTCCCTAGCCTAAACCTAGGGGTGCCCTAACCTAAGCCTAGGGTTGCCCTAGCCTAAGCCTAGGGGTGCCCTAGCCTAAGCCTAGGGTTCCCCTATCCTTAGGTTAGGGGAGCCCTACCCTTAGCCTAAGCCTAGGGGTGCCCTAGCCTAAGCCTAGGGGTGCACTAGCCTAAGCCTAGGGGTGCCCTAGCCTAAGCCTAGGGGTGCCCTAGCCTAAGCCTAGGTGTGCCCTAGACTTAGGCTAGGGGAGCCCTAGTCTTAGCCTAAGCCTAGGGGTGCCCTAGCCTAAGACTAGGGGTGCCCTAGCCTAAGCCTAGGGGTGTCCTAGCCTAAGCCCAGGGGTGCCCTAGCCTAAGCCTAGGGGTGCCCTAGCCTTAGTCTAGTGGAGCCCTAGCCTTAGCCTAAGCCTAATGGTGCCCTAGCCTAAGCCTAGATGTGCCCTAGCCTAAGCCTAGGGGTGCCCTACCCTAAGCTTAGGGGTGCCCTAGCCAAAGCCTAGGGGTGCCCTAGCCTTAGGCTAGCTGAGCCCTAGCCTTAGCCTAAGCCTAGGGGTGCCCTAGCCTAAGCCTAAGGGTGCCCTAGCCTAAGCCTAGGGGTGCCGTAGCCTAAGCCTAGGGGTGCCCTAGCCTAAGCCTTGGGGTGCCCTAGCCTAAGACTAGGGGTGCCCTAGCCTAAGCTTAGGGGTGACCTAGCGTAAGCCTAGGTGTGCCCTAGCCTAAGCCTAATGGTACCCTAGCCTAAGCCTAGGGGTGCCCTAGCCTAAGCCTATGGGTGCCCTAGCCTAAGCCTAGGGGTGCCCATGCCTAAGCCTAGTGGTGCCCTAGCCTTAGGCTAGGGGAGCCCTAGCGTTAGCCTAAGCCTAGGGGTGCCCTAGCATAAGACGATGGGTGCCCTAGCCTAAGCTTAGGGGTGCCCTAGCCTAAGCCTAGGGGTCCCCTAGCCTAAGCCTAGGGGTGCCCTAGCCTAAGCCTAGGGGTGCCCTAGCCTTAGGCTAGGGGAGCCCTAGCCTTAGCCTAAGCCTAGGGGTGCCCTAGCCTAAGCTTAGGGGTGACCTAGCGTAAGCCTAGGTGTGCCCTAGCCTAAGCCTAATGGTACCCTAGCCTAAGCCTGGGGTGCCCTAGCCTAAGCCTATGGGTGCCCTAGCCTAAGCCTAGGGGTGCCCATGCCTAAGCCTAGTGGTGCCCTAGCCTTAGGATAGGGGAGCACTAGCCTTAGCCTAAGCCTAGGGGTGCCCTAGCATAAGACGATGGGTGCCCTAGCCTAAGCTTAGGGGTGCCCTAGCCTAAGCCTAGGGGTCCCCTAGCCTAAGCCTGGGGGTGCCCGAGCCTAAGCCTAGGGGTGCCCTAGCCTTAGGCTAGGGGAGCCCTAGCCTTAGCCTAAGCCTAGGGGTGCCCTAGCCTAAGCCTAGGGGTGCCCGAGCCTAAGCCTATGGGTGCCCTAGCCTAAGCCTAGGGGTGCCCTAGCCTAAGCCTAGGGGTGCCCTAGCCTAAGCCTAGGGGTGCCCTAGCCTAAGCCTACGGGTGCCCTAGCCTAAGGCTAGGGGTGCCCTAGCCTTAGTCAAGTGGAGCCCTAGCCTTAGCCTAAGCCTAGGGGTGCCCTAGCATAAGCCTAGGGGTGCCCTAGCCTAAGCCTAGGGGTTCCCTACCCTAAGCCTACGGTTGCCCTAGCCTAAACCTAGGGGTACTCAAGCCTTAGGCTAGCTGAGCCCTGTCCTTAGCCTAAGCCATGGGTTGCCTTAGCCTAAGCCTAGGGGTGCCCTAGCCTAAGCCTAGGGATGCCCTACCCTAAGCCTTGGGGTGCCCTAGCCTTAGGCTAGGGGAGCCCTAGCCTTAGCCTAAGCCTAGGGGTGCCCTAGCCTAAGCCTAGGGGTGCCCTAGCCTAAGCCTAGGGGTGCCCTAGCCTAAGCCTAGGGGTGCCCTAGCCTAAGCCTAGTGGTGCCCTAGCCTTAGTCTAGGGGAGCCCTAGCCTTAACCAAAGCCTGGGGGTGCCCTAGCCTACGCCTAGGGGTGCCCTAGCCTAAGCCTAGGGGTACCCTAGCCTAAGCCTAGGGGTGCCCTAGGGTTAGGCAAGGGGAGCGCAAGCCTTAGCCTAAGGCTAGCGGTGTCCTAGCCTAAGCCTTGGGGTGCCCTAGACTAAGCCTAGGTGTGCCCTAGCCTTAGACTAGGGGAGCCCTAGCCGTAGCCTAAGCCTAGGGTTGCCCTAGCCTAAGCCTAGGTGTGCCCTAGCATAAGCCTAGGGTTGCCCTAGCCTAAGCCTAGGGGTGCCCTAGCGTAAGCCTAGGGTTGCCCTAGCCTTAGTCAAGTGGAGCCCTAGCCTTAGCCTAAGCCTAGGGGTGCCCTAGCCTAAGCCATGGGGTGCCTTAGCCTAAGCCTAGGGGTGCCCTAGCCTAAGCATAGGGATGCCCTACCCTAAGCCTAGGGGTGCCCTAGCCTTAGGCTAGGGGAGCCCTAGCCTTAGCCTAAGCCTAGGGGTGCCCTAGCCTAAGCCTAGGAGTGCCCCAGCCTAAGCCTAGGGGTGCCCTAGCCTAAGCCTAGGGGTGCCCTAGCCTAAGCCTAGTGGTGCCCTAGCCTTAGTCTAGGGGAGCCCTAGCCTTAGCCTAAGCCGAGGGTTGCCCTAGCCTAAGCCTACGGGTGCCCTAGCCTAAACCTAGGGGTGCCCTACCCTTAGGCTAGTGGAGCCCTAGCCTTAGCCTAAGCCTAGGGGTGCGCTAGCCTAAACCTAGGTGTTCCCTAGCCTAAGCCTAGGGTTGCCCTAGCATAAGCCTAGGGGTGCCCTAGCCTAAGGCTAGGGGTTCCCTAGCCTTAGTCTAGTCGAGCCCTAGCTTTAGCATAAGCCTAGGGGTGCCCTAGCCTACGCCTAGGGGTGCCATAGCCTAAGCCTAGGGGTGCCCTAGCCTAAGCCTAGTGGTGACCTATCCTAAGCCATGGGGTGCCTTAGCCTAATCCTAGGGGTGCCCTAGCCTAAACCTAGGGTTGCCCTACCCTAAGCCTAGGGGTGCCCAGGCCTTAGGCTAGAGGAGCCCTAGCCTTAGCCTAAGCCTCTGGCTGCCCTAGCCTAAGCCTAGGGGTGCCCTAGCCTAAGCCTAGGGGTGCCCTAGCCTAAGACACGGGGTGCTCTAGCCTAAGCTAAGGGGTACCCTAGCCTAAGACTAGGGGTGCCCTAGCCTAAGCCTATGGGTGCCCTAGGGTTAGGCTACGGGAGCCCTAGCCTTAGCCTAAGTCTAGGGGTGCCCTAGCCCAAGCCTAGGGGTGCCCTAGCCTAAGCTTAGGGATGCCCTAGCCAAATCCTAGGGGTGCCCTAGCCTTAGGCTAGCTGAGCCCTAGCCTTAGCCTAAGCCTAGGGGTGCCCTAGCCTAAGCCTAGGGGTGCCCTCCCTAAGCCTAGGAGTGCCCTAGCCTTAGTCTAGTGGAGCCCAAGCCTTAGCCTAAGCCTAGTGGTGCCCTAGCCTAAGCCTAGATGTGCCCTAGCCTAAGCCTAGGGGTGCCCTACCCTAAGCTTAGGGGTGCCCTAGCCAAATCCTAGGGGTGCCCTTGCCTTAGGCTAGCTGAGCCCTAGCCTTAGCCAAAGCCTAGGGGTGCCCTAGCCTAAGCCTAGGGGTTCCCTAGCCTAAGCTTAGGGGTTCCCTAGCCTAAGCCTAGGGGTGCCCTAGCCTTAGGCTAGGGGAGCCCTATCCTTAGCCTAAGCCTAGGGGTGCCATGGCCTAAGACTAGGGGTGCTCTAGCCTAAGCCTAGGGGTGCCCTAGCCTAAGCCTAGGGGTGCCCTAGCCTTAGGATAGGGGACCCTAGCCTTAGCCTAAGCCTAGGGGTGCCCTAGCCTAAGCCTAGGGGTATCCTAGCCTAAGCCTACGGGTGCCCTAGCCTAAGCCTAGGGGTGCCCTAGCCTTAGTCTAGTGGAGCCCTAGCCTTAGCCTAAGCCTAGTGGTGCCCTAGCCTAAGCCTAGTGGTGCCCTAGCCTTAGCCTAGGAGTGCCCTACCCTAAGCTTAGGGGTGCCCTACCCAAAGCCTAGGGGTGCCCTAGCATAAGCCTAGGGGTGCCCTAGCCTAAGCCTAGGGGTGCCCTAGCCTAAGCCTAGGGGTGCCCTAGCCTTAGGCTAGGGGAGCCTTAGCCTTAGCCTAAGCCTAGGGGTGCCCTAGCCTAAGCTTAGGGGTGCCCTAGCCTAAGCTTAGGGGTGCCGTAGCGTAAGCCTAGGGGTGCCCTAGCATAAGCCTAGGGGTGCCCTAGCCTAAGCCTAGGGGTGCCCGAGCCTAAGCCTAGGGGTGCCCTAGCCTAAGCCTAGGGGTGCCCTAGCCTTAGGCTAGCTGAGCCCTTGCCTTAGCCTAAGCCTAGGAGTGCCCTAGCCTAAGCCTAGGGGTGCCCTATCCTAAGCCTAGCGGTGCCCTAGCCTAAGCCTAGGGGTTTCCTAGCCTAAGCCTAGGGGTGCCCTAGCCTTAGTCTAGTGGAGCCCTAGCCTTAGCCTAAGCCTAGGTGTGCCCTAGCATAAGCCTAGGGTTGCCCTAGCCTAAGCCTAGGAGTTCCCTACCCTAAGCCTAGGGTTGCCCTAGCGTAAGCCTAGGGGTGCTCAAGCCTTAGGCTAGCTGAACCCTAGCCTTAGCCTAAGCCTAGGGGTGCCCTATCATACGCCTAGGGGTGCCCTAGCCTAAGCCTAGGGGTGCCCTAGCCTTAGGCTAGGGGAGCCCTAGCCTTAGCCTAAGCCTAGTGGTGCCCTAGCCTAAGCCTAGATGTGCCCTATAATAAGCCTAGGGGTGCCCTACCCTAAGCTTAGGGGTGCCCTAGCCAAAGCCTAGGGGTGCCCTAGCCTAAGCCTAGGGGTGCCCTAACCTAAGCCTAGGGTTGCCCTAGCCTAAGCCTAGGGGTGCCCTAGCCTAAGCCTAGGGGTCCCCTATCCTTAGGTTAGGGGAGCCCTACCATTAGCCTAAGCCTAGGGGTGCCCTAGCCTAAGCCTAGGGGTGCACTAGCCTAAGCCTAGGGGTGCCCTAGCCTAAGCCTAGGGGTGCCCTAGCCTAAGCCTAGGTGTGCCCTAGCCTTAGACTAGGGGAGCCCTAGCCTTAGCCTAAGCCTAGGGGTGCCCTAGCTTAAGACTAGGGGTGCCCTAGCCTAAGCCTAGGGGTGTCCTAGCCTAAGCCTAGGGGTGCCCTAGCCTAAGCCTAGGGGTGCCCTAGCCTTAGTCTAGTGGAGCCCTAGCCTTAGCCTAAGCCTAATGGTGCCCTAGCCTAAGCCTAGATGTGCCCTAGAATAAGCCTAGGGGTGCCCTACCCTAAGCTTAGGGGTGCCCTAGCCAAAGCCTAGGGGTGCCCTAGCCTTAGGCTAGCTGAGCCCTAGCCTTAGCCTAAGCCTAGGGGTGCCCTAGCCTAAGTCTAGGGGTGCCCTAACCTAAGCCTAGGGTTGCCCTAGCCTAAGCCTAGGGGTGCCCTAGCCTAAGCCTAGGGGTGCCCTAGCCTAAGCCTAGGGGTGCCCTAGCCCAAGCCTAGGGGTGCCCTAGCCTTAGGCTAGGGGAGCCCTAGCCTTAGCCTAAGCCTAGGGGTGCCCTAGCCTAAGACTAGGGGTGCCCTAGCCTAAGCCTAGGGGTGCCCTAGCCTAAGCCTAGGGGTGCCCTAGCCTAAGCCTAGAGGTGCCCTAGCCTAAGCCTAGGGGTGCCCTAGCCCAAGCCTAGGGGTGCCTTAGCCTTAGGCTAGGGGAGCCCTAGCCTTAGCCTAAGCCTAGGGGTGCCCTAGCCTAAGACTAGGGGTGCCCTAGCCTAAGCCTAGGGGTGTCCTAGCCTAAGCCTAGGGGTGCCCTAGCCAAAGCCTAGGGGTGCCCTAGCCTTAGGCTAGCTGAGCCCTAGCCTTAGCCTAAGCCTAGGGGTGCCCTAGCCTAAGCCTAAGGGTGCCCTAGCCTAAGCCTAGGGGTGCCGTAGCCTAAGCCTAGGGGTGCCCTAGCCTAAGCCTTGGGGTGCCATAGCCTAAGACTAGGGGTGCCCTAGCCTAAGCTTAGGGGTGACCTAGCGTAAGCCTAGGTGTGCCCTAGCCTAAGCCTAATGGTACCCTAGCCTAAGCCTAGGGGTGCCCTAACCTAAGCCTATGGGTGCCCAAGCCTAAGCCTAGGGGTGCCCATGCCTAAGCCTAGTGGTGCCCTAGCCTTAGGCTAGGGGAGCCCTACCCTTAGCCTAAGCCTAGGGGTGCCCTAGCATAAGACGATGGGTGCCCTAGCTTAAGCTTAGGGGTGCCCTAGCCTAAGCCTAGGGGTCCCCTAGCCTAAGCCTAGGGGTGCCCTAGCCTAAGCCTAGGGGTGCCCTAGCCTTAGGCTAGGGGAGCCCTAGGCTTAGCCTAAGCCTAGGGGTGCCCTAGCCTAAGCCTAGGGGTGCCCGATCCTAAGCCTAGGGGTGCCCTAGCCTAAGCCTAGGGGTGCCCTAGCCTAAGCCTAGGGGTGCCCTATCCTAAGCCTAGGGGTGCCCTAGCCTAAGCCTACGGGTGCCCTAGTCTAAGGCTAGGGGTGCCCTAGCCTTAGTCAAGTGGAGCCCTAGCCTTAGCCTAAGCCTAGGGGTGCCCTAGAATAAGCCTAGGGGTGCCCTACCCTAAGCTTAGGGGTGCCCTAGCCAAAGCCTAGGGGTGCCCTAGCCTTAGGCTAGCTGAGCCCAAGCCTTAGCCTAAGCCTAGGGGTGCCCTAGCCTAAGCCTAGGGGTGCCCTAACCTAAGCCTAGGGTTGCCCTAGCCTAAGCCTAGGGGTGCCCTAGCCTAAGCCTAGGGGTCCCCTATCCTTAGGCTAGGGGTGCCCTACCCTTAGCCTAAGCCTAGGGGTGCCCTAGACTAAACTAGGGGTGCCCTAGCCTAAGCCTAGGGGTGCCCTAGCCTAAGCCTAGGGGTGCCCTAGCCTTAGGCTAGGGGAGCCCTAGCCTTAGCCTAAGCCTAGGGGTGCCCTAGCCTAAGACTAGGGGTGCCCTAGCCTAAGCCTAGGGGTGTCCTAGCCTAAGCCTAGGGGTGCCCTAGCCTAAGCCTAGGGGTGCCCTAGCCTTAGTCTAGTGGAGCCCTAGCCTTAGCCTAAGCCTAGTGGTGCCCTAGCCTAAGCTTAGATGTGCCCTAGCCTAAGCCTAGGGGTGCCCTACCCTAAGCTTAGGGGTGCCCTAGCCTTAGGCTAGGGGAGCCCTAGCCTTAGCCTAAGCCTAGGGGTGCCCTAGCATAAGACGAGGGGTGCCCTAGCCTAAGCCTAGGGGTGCCCTACCCTAAGCTTAGGGGTGCCCTAGCCAAAGCCTAGGGGTGCCCTAGCCTTAGGCTAGCTGAGCCCTAGCCTTAGACTAAGCTATAGGGGTGCCCTAGCCTAAGCCTAAGGGTGCCCTAGCCTAAGCCTAGGGGTGCCGTAGCCTAAGCCTAGGGGTGCCCTAGCCTAAGCCTTGGGGTGCCCTAGCCTAAGACTAGGGGTGCCCTAGCCTAAGCTTAGGGGTGACCTAGCGTAAGCCTAGGTGTGCCCTAGCCTAAGCCTAATGGTACCCTAGCCTAAGCCTAGGGGTGCCCTAACCTAAGCCTATGGGTGCCCTAGCCTAAGCCTAGGGGTGCCCATGCCTAAGCCTAGTGGTGCCCTAGCCTTAGGCTAGGGGAGCCCTAGCCTTAGCCTAAGCCTAGGGGTGCCCTAGCATAAGACGATGGGTGCCCTAGCCTAAGCTTAGGGGTGCCCTAGCCTTAGGCTAGGGGAGCCCTAGCCTTAGCCTAAACCTAGGGGTGCCCTAGCCTAAGCCTAGGGGTGTCCGAGCCTAAGCCTAGGGGTGCCCTAGCCTAAGCCTAGGGGTGCCCTAGCCTAAGCCTAGGGGTGCCCTAGCCTAAGCCTAGGGGTGCCCTAGCCTAAGCCTACGGGTGCCCTAGCCTAAGGCTAGGGGTGCCCTAGCCTTAGTCAAGTGGAGCCCTAGCCTTAGCCTAAGCCTAGGGGTGCCCTAGCATAAGCCTAGGGGTGCCCTAGCCTAAGCCTAGGGGTTCCCTACCCTAAGCCTACGGTTGCCCTAGCCTAAGCCTAGGGGTGCTCAAGCCTTAAGCTAGCTGAGCCCTAGCCTTAGCCTAAGCCATGGGTTGCCTTAGCCTAAGCCTAGGGGTGCCTAAGCCTAAGCCTAGGGATGCCCTACCCTAAGCCTAGGGGTGCCCTAGCCTTAGGCTAGGGGAGCCCTAGCCTTAGCCTAAGCCTAGGGGTGCCCTAGCCTAATCCTAGGAGTGCCCTAGCCTAAGCCTAGGGGTGCACTAGCCTAAGCCTAGGGGTGCCCTAGCCTAAGCCTAGTGGTGCCCTAGCCTTAGTCTAGGGGAGCCCTAGCCTTAACCTAAGCCTGGGGGTGCCCTAGCCTACGCCTAGGGGTGCCCTAGCCTAAGCCTACGGGTACCCTAGCCTAAGCCTAGGGGTGCCCTAGGGTTAGGCAAGGGGAGCGCAAGCCTTAGCCTAAGCCTAGCGGTGTCCTAGCCTAAGCCTTGGGGTGCCCTAGCCTAAGCCTAGGGGTGCCCTAGCCTTAGACTAGGGGAGCCCTAGCCGTAGCCTAAGCCTAGGGGTGCCCTAGCCTAAGCCTAGGTGTGCCCTAGCATAAGCCTAGGGTTGCCCTAGCCTAAGCCTAGGGGTGCCCTAGCGTAAGCCTAGGGTTGCCCTAGCCTTAGTCAAGTGGAGCCCTAGCCTTAGCCTAAGCCTAGGGGTGCCCTTTCCTAAGCCATGGGGTGCCTTAGCCTAAGCCTAGGGGTGCCCTAGCCTAAGCCTAGGGATGCCCTACCCTAAGCCTAGGGGTGCCCTAGCCTTAGGCTAGGGGAGCCCTAGCCTTAGCGTAAGCCTAGGGGTGCCCTAGCCTAAGCTTAGGAGTGCCCTAGCCTAAGCCTAGGGGTGCCCTAGCCTAAGCCTAGGGGTGCCCTAGCCTAAGCCTAGTGGTGCCCTAGCCTTGGTCTAGGGGAGCCCTAGCCTTAGCCTAAGCCGAGGGTTGCCCTAGCCTAAGCCTACGGGTGCCCTAGCCTAAGCCTAGGGGTGCCCTACCCTTAGGCTAGTGGAGCCCGAGCCTTAGCCTAAGCCTAGGGGTGCGCTAGCCTAAACCTAGGGGTTCCCTAGCCTAAGCCTAGGGGTGCCCTAGCTTAAGCCTAGGGGTGCCCTAGCCTAAGGCTAGGGGTTCCCTAGCCTTAGTCTAGTGGAGCCCTAGCTTTAGCCTAAGCCTAGGGGTGCCCTAGCCTACGCCTAGGGGTGCCCTAGCCTAAGCCTAGTGGTGCCCTATCCTAAGCCATGGGGTGCCTTAGCCTAATCCTAGGGGTGCCCTAGCCTAAAACTAGGGTTGCCCTACCCTAAGCCTAGGGGTGCCCAGGCCATAGGCTAGAGGAGCCCTAGCCTTAGCCTAAGCCTCTGGCTGCCCTAGCCTAAGCCTAGGGGTGCCCTAGCCTAAGCCTAGGGGTGCCCTAGCCTAACCCTAGGGGTGCCCTAGCCTTAGGCTAGGCGTGTCCTAACCTAAGCCTTGGGGTGCCCTACCCTAAGCCAGGGGTGCCCTACCCTAAGCCTAGGGGTGCCCTAGACTAAGCCTAGGCTTGCCTTAGCCTTAGGCTAGCTCAGCCCTAGCCTAAGCCTAAGACTAGGGGTGCCCTAGCCTAAGCCTAAGGGGTGCCCCAGCCTAAGCCTTGGGGTGCCCTAGCCTTAGGCTAGGGGAGCCCTAGCCTTAGCCTAAGCCTAGGGGTGCACTAGCCTAAGTTTAGGCGTGCCCTAGCCTAAGCCTAAGGGTGCCCTAGCCTAAGCCTAGGGGTGCCCTAGCCTAAGGTTAGGGGTTTCCTAGCCTAAGCCTAAGGGTGCCCTAGCCTAAGCCTAGGGGTGCCCTACCCTTAGGCTAGTGGAGCCCGAGCCTTAGCCTAAGCCTAGGGGTGCGCTAGCCTAAACCTAGGGGTTCCCTAGCCTAAGCCTAGGGGTGCCCTAGCTTAAGCCTAGGGGTGCCCTAGCCTAAGGCTAGGGGTTCCCTAGCCTTAGTCTAGTGGAGCCCTAGCTTTAGCCTAAGCCTAGGGGTGCCCTAGCCTACGCCTAGGGGTGCCCTAGCCTAAGCCTAGTGGTGCCCTATCCTAAGCCATGGGGTGCCTTAGCCTAATCCTAGGGGTGCCCTAGCCTAAACCTAGGGTTGCCCTACCCTAAGCCTAGGGGTGCCCAGGCCATAGGCTAGAGGAGCCATAGCCTTAGCCTAAGCCTCTGGCTGCCCTAGCCTAAGCCTAGGGGTGCCCTAGCCTAAGCCTAGGGGTGCCCTAGCCTAACCCTAGGGGTGCCCTAGCCTTAGGCTAGGCGTGTCCTAACCTAAGCCTTGGGGTGCCCTACCCTAAGCCAGGGGTGCCCTACCCTAAGCCTAGGGGTGCCCTAGACTAAGCCTAGGCTTGCCTTAGCCTTAGGCTAGCTCAGCCCTAGCCTAAGCCTAAGACTAGGGGTGCCCTAGCCTAAGCCTAGGGGTGCCCCAGCCTAAGCCTTGGGGTGCCCTAGCCTTAGGCTAGGGGAGCCCTAGCCTTAGCCTAAGCCTAGGGGTGCACTAGCCTAAGTTTAGGCGTGCCCTAGCCTAAGCCTAAGGGTGCCCTAGCCTAAGCCTAGGGGTGCCCTAGCCTAAGGTTAGGGGTTTCCTAGCCTAAGCCTAAGGGTGCCCTAGCCTAAGCCTAGTGGTGCCCTAGCCTTAGGCTAGGGGAGCCCTAGCCTTAGCCTAAGCCTAGGGGTGCCCTAGCCTAAGACTACGGGTGCCCTAGCCTAAGCTTAGGGGTGCCCTAGCCTTAGGCTAGCTGAGCCCTAGCATTAGCCTAAGCCTAGTGGTGACGTAGCCTACGCCTTGGGGTGCCCTAGCCTAAGCCTAGGGGTGCTCTAGCCTAAGCCTAGTAGTGCCCTATCCTAAGCCATGGGGTGCCTTAGCCTAATCCTAGGGGTGCCCTAGCCTAAGCCTAGGGTTGCCCTACCCTAAGCCTAGGGTTGCCCTAGCCTTAGGCTAGGGTAGCCCTACCCTTAGCCTAAGCCTAGGAGTGCCCTAGCCTAAGCCTACGGGTGTCCTAGCCTAAGCTTAGGGGTGCCCTACCCTAAGCCTAGGGGTGCCCTAGCCTTAGGCTAGGGGATCTCTAGCCTTAGCCTAAGCCTACGGGTGCCCTAGCTTATGCCTAGGTGTGCCCTAGCCTAAGCCTAGGGGTGCCCTAGCATAAGCCTAGGGGTGCCCTAGCCTTAGGCTAGGGTAACCCTAGCCTTAGCCTAAGCCTATGGGTGCCCTAGCCTCAGCCTAGGGGTGCCCTAGCCTCAGCCTAGGGGTGCCCTAGCCTCAGCCTAGGGGTGCCCTAGCCTAAGCCTAGGAGTGCCCTAGCCTAAGCCTAGGGGTGCCCTAGCCTAAGCCTAGTGGTGCCTTAGCCTAAGCCTAGGGGTGACCTAGCCTTAGCCTAAGCCTAGGGGTGCCATAGCCTAAGCCTAAGGGTGCCCTAACCTAAGCCTAGGTTGCCCTTGTCTAAGCCTAGGGGTGCCTTAGCCTAAGCCTAGGGGTCCCCTAGCCTTAGCCTAAGCCTAGGGGTGCCTTATCCTAAGCCTATGGGTGCCCTAGCCTAAGCCTAGGGGTGCCCTAGCCTAAGCCTAGGGGTGCCCTAGCCTAAGCCTAGGGGTGCCCAGGCCTTAGGCTAGAGGAGCCCTAGCCTTAGCCTAAGCCTCTGGCTGCCCTAGCCTAAACTTAGGGGTGCCCTAGCCTAAGCCTAGGGGTGCCCTAGCCTAACCCTAGGGGTGCCATAGCCTAAGCCTAAGGGTGCCCTAACCTAAGCCTAGGTTGCCCTTGCCTAAGTCTAGGGGTGCCTAAGCCTAAGCCTAGGGGTGCCCTAGGCTAAGCCTTGGGGTACCCTAGCCTTAGGCTAGGGGAGCCCTAGCCATAGCCTAAGCCTAGGGGTGCACTAGCCTAAGCTTAGGCGTGCCCTAGCCTAAGCTTAGGGGTTTCCTAGCCTAAGCCTAAGGGTGCCCTAGCCTAAGCCTAGTGGTGCCCTAGCCTTAGGCTAGGGGAGCCCTAGCCTTAGCCTAAGCCTAGGGGTGCCCTAGCCTAAGACTACGGGTGCCCTAGCCTAAGCTTAGGGGTGCCCTAGCCTAAGCCTAGCGGTGCCCTAGGGTTAGGCTAGGGGAGCCCTAGCCTTACCTAATCCTAGGGGTGCCCTAGCCTAAGCCTAGGAGTGCCCTATCCAAGGCCTAGGGGTGCCCTAGCCTTAGGATAGGGGTGCCCTAGCCTTAGCCTAAGCCTACGGGTGCCCTAGCTTAAGCCTAGTGTTGCCGTAGTCTAAGTCTAGTGGTGCCCTAGCCTTATGCTAGGGGAGCCATAGCCTTAGCCTAAACCTAGCGGTGCCCTAGCCTCAGCCTAGGGGTGCCCTAGCCTAAGCCTAGGAGTGCCCTAGCCTAAGCCTAGGGGTGCCCTAGCCTTAGCCTAAGCCTAGGGGTGCCCTAGCCTAAGCCTAGGGGTACCCTAGCCTAAGCCTAGAGGTGCCCTAGCCTAAGCCTAGGGGTGCCCTAGCCCAAGCCTAGGGGTGCCTTAGCCTTAGGCTAGGGGAGCCCTAGCCTTAGCCTAAGCCTAGGGGTGCCCTAGCCTAAGACTAGGGGTGCCCTAGCCTAAGCCTAGGGGTGTCCTAGCCTAAGCCTAGGGGTGCCCTAGCCAAAGCCTAGGGGTGCCCTAGCCTTAGGCTAGCTGAGCCCTAGCCTTAGCCTAAGCCTAGGGGTGCCCTAGCCTAAGCCTAAGGGTGCCCTAGCCTAAGCCTAGGGGTGCCGTAGCCTAAGCCTAGGGGTGCCCTAGCCTAAGCCTTGGGGTGCCATAGCCTAAGACTAGGGGTGCCCTAGCCTAAGCTTAGGGGTGACCTAGCGTAAGCCTAGGTGTGCCCTAGCCTAAGCCTAATGGTACCCTAGCCTAAGCCTAGGGGTGCCCTAACCTAAGCCTATGGGTGCCCAAGCCTAAGCCTAGGGGTGCCCATGCCTAAGCCTAGTGGTGCCCTAGCCTTAGGCTAGGGGAGCCCTACCCTTAGCCTAAGCCTAGGGGTGCCCTAGCATAAGACGATGGGTGCCCTAGCTTAAGCTTAGGGGTGCCCTAGCCTAAGCCTAGGGGTCCCCTAGCCTAAGCCTAGGGGTGCCCTAGCCTAAGCCTAGGGGTGCCCTAGCCTTAGGCTAGGGGAGCCCTAGGCTTAGCCTAAGCCTAGGGGTGCCCTAGCCTAAGCCTAGGGGTGCCCGATCCTAAGCCTAGGGGTGCCCTAGCCTAAGCCTAGGGGTGCCCTAGCCTAAGCCTAGGGGTGCCCTATCCTAAGCCTAGGGGTGCCCTAGCCTAAGCCTACGGGTGCCCTAGTCTAAGGCTAGGGGTGCCCTAGCCTTAGTCAAGTGGAGCCCTAGCCTTAGCCTAAGCCTAGGGGTGCCCTAGAATAAGCCTAGGGGTGCCCTACCCTAAGCTTAGGGGTGCCCTAGCCAAAGCCTAGGGGTGCCCTAGCCTTAGGCTAGCTGAGCCCAAGCCTTAGCCTAAGCCTAGGGGTGCCCTAGCCTAAGCCTAGGGGTGCCCTAACCTAAGCCTAGGGTTGCCCTAGCCTAAGCCTAGGGGTGCCCTAGCCTAAGCCTAGGGGTCCCCTATCCTTAGGCTAGGGGTGCCCTACCCTTAGCCTAAGCCTAGGGGTGCCCTAGACTAAACTAGGGGTGCCCTAGCCTAAGCCTAGGGGTGCCCTAGCCTAAGCCTAGGGGTGCCCTAGCCTTAGGCTAGGGGAGCCCTAGCCTTAGCCTAAGCCTAGGGGTGCCCTAGCCTAAGACTAGGGGTGCCCTAGCCTAAGCCTAGGGGTGTCCTAGCCTAAGCCTAGGGGTGCCCTAGCCTAAGCCTAGGGGTGCCCTAGCCTTAGTCTAGTGGAGCCCTAGCCTTAGCCTAAGCCTAGTGGTGCCCTAGCCTAAGCTTAGATGTGCCCTAGCCTAAGCCTAGGGGTGCCCTACCCTAAGCTTAGGGGTGCCCTAGCCTTAGGCTAGGGGAGCCCTAGCCTTAGCCTAAGCCTAGGGGTGCCCTAGCATAAGACGAGGGGTGCCCTAGCCTAAGCCTAGGGGTGCCCTACCCTAAGCTTAGGGGTGCCCTAGCCAAAGCCTAGGGGTGCCCTAGCCTTAGGCTAGCTGAGCCCTAGCCTTAGACTAAGCTATAGGGGTGCCCTAGCCTAAGCCTAAGGGTGCCCTAGCCTAAGCCTAGGGGTGCCGTAGCCTAAGCCTAGGGGTGCCCTAGCCTAAGCCTTGGGGTGCCCTAGCCTAAGACTAGGGGTGCCCTAGCCTAAGCTTAGGGGTGACCTAGCGTAAGCCTAGGTGTGCCCTAGCCTAAGCCTAATGGTACCCTAGCCTAAGCCTAGGGGTGCCCTAACCTAAGCCTATGGGTGCCCTAGCCTAAGCCTAGGGGTGCCCATGCCTAAGCCTAGTGGTGCCCTAGCCTTAGGCTAGGGGAGCCCTAGCCTTAGCCTAAGCCTAGGGGTGCCCTAGCATAAGACGATGGGTGCCCTAGCCTAAGCTTAGGGGTGCCCTAGCCTTAGGCTAGGGGAGCCCTAGCCTTAGCCTAAACCTAGGGGTGCCCTAGCCTAAGCCTAGGGGTGTCCGAGCCTAAGCCTATGGGTGCCCTAGCCTAAGCCTAGGGGTGCCCTAGCCTAAGCCTAGGGGTGCCCTAGCCTAAGCCTAGGGGTGCCCTAGCCTAAGCCTACGGGTGCCCTAGCCTAAGGCTAGGGGTGCCCTAGCCTTAGTCAAGTGGAGCCCTAGCCTTAGCCTAAGCCTAGGGGTGCCCTAGCATAAGCCTAGGGGTGCCCTAGCCTAAGCCTAGGGGTTCCCTACCCTAAGCCTACGGTTGCCCTAGCCTAAGCCTAGGGGTGCTCAAGCCTTAAGCTAGCTGAGCCCTAGCCTTAGCCTAAGCCATGGGTTGCCTTAGCCTAAGCCTAGGGGTGCCTAAGCCTAAGCCTAGGGATGCCCTACCCTAAGCCTAGGGGTGCCCTAGCCTTAGGCTAGGGGAGCCCTAGCCTTAGCCTAAGCCTAGGGGTGCCCTAGCCTAATCCTAGGAGTGCCCTAGCCTAAGCCTAGGGGTGCACTAGCCTAAGCCTAGGGGTGCCCTAGCCTAAGCCTAGTGGTGCCCTAGCCTTAGTCTAGGGGAGCCCTAGCCTTAACCTAAGCCTGGGGGTGCCCTAGCCTACGCCTAGGGGTGCCCTAGCCTAAGCCTACGGGTACCCTAGCCTAAGCCTAGGGGTGCCCTAGGGTTAGGCAAGGGGAGCGCAAGCCTTAGCCTAAGCCTAGCGGTGTCCTAGCCTAAGCCTTGGGGTGCCCTAGCCTAAGCCTAGGGGTGCCCTAGCCTTAGACTAGGGGAGCCCTAGCCGTAGCCTAAGCCTAGGGGTGCCCTAGCCTAAGCCTAGGTGTGCCCTAGCATAAGCCTAGGGTTGCCCTAGCCTAAGCCTAGGGGTGCCCTAGCGTAAGCCTAGGGTTGCCCTAGCCTTAGTCAAGTGGAGCCCTAGCCTTAGCCTAAGCCTAGGGGTGCCCTTTCCTAAGCCATGGGGTGCCTTAGCCTAAGCCTAGGGGTGCCCTAGCCTAAGCCTAGGGATGCCCTACCCTAAGCCTAGGGGTGCCCTAGCCTTAGGCTAGGGGAGCCCTAGCCTTAGCGTAAGCCTAGGGGTGCCCTAGCCTAAGCTTAGGAGTGCCCTAGCCTAAGCCTAGGGGTGCCCTAGCCTAAGCCTAGGGGTGCCCTAGCCTAAGCCTAGTGGTGCCCTAGCCTTGGTCTAGGGGAGCCCTAGCCTTAGCCTAAGCCGAGGGTTGCCCTAGCCTAAGCCTACGGGTGCCCTAGCCTAAGCCTAGGGGTGCCCTACCCTTAGGCTAGTGGAGCCCGAGCCTTAGCCTAAGCCTAGGGGTGCGCTAGCCTAAACCTAGGGGTTCCCTAGCCTAAGCCTAGGGGTGCCCTAGCTTAAGCCTAGGGGTGCCCTAGCCTAAGGCTAGGGGTTCCCTAGCCTTAGTCTAGTGGAGCCCTAGCTTTAGCCTAAGCCTAGGGGTGCCCTAGCCTACGCCTAGGGGTGCCCTAGCCTAAGCCTAGTGGTGCCCTATCCTAAGCCATGGGGTGCCTTAGCCTAATCCTAGGGGTGCCCTAGCCTAAAACTAGGGTTGCCCTACCCTAAGCCTAGGGGTGCCCAGGCCATAGGCTAGAGGAGCCCTAGCCTTAGCCTAAGCCTCTGGCTGCCCTAGCCTAAGCCTAGGGGTGCCCTAGCCTAAGCCTAGGGGTGCCCTAGCCTAACCCTAGGGGTGCCCTAGCCTTAGGCTAGGCGTGTCCTAACCTAAGCCTTGGGGTGCCCTACCCTAAGCCAGGGGTGCCCTACCCTAAGCCTAGGGGTGCCCTAGACTAAGCCTAGGCTTGCCTTAGCCTTAGGCTAGCTCAGCCCTAGCCTAAGCCTAAGACTAGGGGTGCCCTAGCCTAAGCCTAGGGGTGCCCCAGCCTAAGCCTTGGGGTGCCCTAGCCTTAGGCTAGGGGAGCCCTAGCCTTAGCCTAAGCCTAGGGGTGCACTAGCCTAAGTTTAGGCGTGCCCTAGCCTAAGCCTAAGGGTGCCCTAGCCTAAGCCTAGGGGTGCCCTAGCCTAAGGTTAGGGGTTTCCTAGCCTAAGCCTAAGGGTGCCCTAGCCTAAGCCTAGGGGTGCCCTACCCTTAGGCTAGTGGAGCCCGAGCCTTAGCCTAAGCCTAGGGGTGCGCTAGCCTAAACCTAGGGGTTCCCTAGCCTAAGCCTAGGGGTGCCCTAGCTTAAGCCTAGGGGTGCCCTAGCCTAAGGCTAGGGGTTCCCTAGCCTTAGTCTAGTGGAGCCCTAGCTTTAGCCTAAGCCTAGGGGTGCCCTAGCCTACGCCTAGGGGTGCCCTAGCCTAAGCCTAGTGGTGCCCTATCCTAAGCCATGGGGTGCCTTAGCCTAATCCTAGGGGTGCCCTAGCCTAAACCTAGGGTTGCCCTACCCTAAGCCTAGGGGTGCCCAGGCCATAGGCTAGAGGAGCCATAGCCTTAGCCTAAGCCTCTGGCTGCCCTAGCCTAAGCCTAGGGGTGCCCTAGCCTAAGCCTAGGGGTGCCCTAGCCTAACCCTAGGGGTGCCCTAGCCTTAGGCTAGGCGTGTCCTAACCTAAGCCTTGGGGTGCCCTACCCTAAGCCAGGGGTGCCCTACCCTAAGCCTAGGGGTGCCCTAGACTAAGCCTAGGCTTGCCTTAGCCTTAGGCTAGCTCAGCCCTAGCCTAAGCCTAAGACTAGGGGTGCCCTAGCCTAAGCCTAGGGGTGCCCCAGCCTAAGCCTTGGGGTGCCCTAGCCTTAGGCTAGGGGAGCCCTAGCCTTAGCCTAAGCCTAGGGGTGCACTAGCCTAAGTTTAGGCGTGCCCTAGCCTAAGCCTAAGGGTGCCCTAGCCTAAGCCTAGGGGTGCCCTAGCCTAAGGTTAGGGGTTTCCTAGCCTAAGCCTAAGGGTGCCCTAGCCTAAGCCTAGTGGTGCCCTAGCCTTAGGCTAGGGGAGCCCTAGCCTTAGCCTAAGCCTAGGGGTGCCCTAGCCTAAGACTACGGGTGCCCTAGCCTAAGCTTAGGGGTGCCCTAGCCTTAGGCTAGCTGAGCCCTAGCATTAGCCTAAGCCTAGTGGTGACGTAGCCTACGCCTTGGGGTGCCCTAGCCTAAGCCTAGGGGTGCTCTAGCCTAAGCCTAGTAGTGCCCTATCCTAAGCCATGGGGTGCCTTAGCCTAATCCTAGGGGTGCCCTAGCCTAAGCCTAGGGTTGCCCTACCCTAAGCCTAGGGTTGCCCTAGCCTTAGGCTAGGGTAGCCCTACCCTTAGCCTAAGCCTAGGAGTGCCCTAGCCTAAGCCTACGGGTGTCCTAGCCTAAGCTTAGGGGTGCCCTACCCTAAGCCTAGGGGTGCCCTAGCCTTAGGCTAGGGGATCTCTAGCCTTAGCCTAAGCCTACGGGTGCCCTAGCTTATGCCTAGGTGTGCCCTAGCCTAAGCCTAGGGGTGCCCTAGCATAAGCCTAGGGGTGCCCTAGCCTTAGGCTAGGGTAACCCTAGCCTTAGCCTAAGCCTATGGGTGCCCTAGCCTCAGCCTAGGGGTGCCCTAGCCTCAGCCTAGGGGTGCCCTAGCCTCAGCCTAGGGGTGCCCTAGCCTAAGCCTAGGAGTGCCCTAGCCTAAGCCTAGGGGTGCCCTAGCCTAAGCCTAGTGGTGCCTTAGCCTAAGCCTAGGGGTGACCTAGCCTTAGCCTAAGCCTAGGGGTGCCATAGCCTAAGCCTAAGGGTGCCCTAACCTAAGCCTAGGTTGCCCTTGTCTAAGCCTAGGGGTGCCTTAGCCTAAGCCTAGGGGTCCCCTAGCCTTAGCCTAAGCCTAGGGGTGCCTTATCCTAAGCCTATGGGTGCCCTAGCCTAAGCCTAGGGGTGCCCTAGCCTAAGCCTAGGGGTGCCCTAGCCTAAGCCTAGGGGTGCCCAGGCCTTAGGCTAGAGGAGCCCTAGCCTTAGCCTAAGCCTCTGGCTGCCCTAGCCTAAACTTAGGGGTGCCCTAGCCTAAGCCTAGGGGTGCCCTAGCCTAACCCTAGGGGTGCCATAGCCTAAGCCTAAGGGTGCCCTAACCTAAGCCTAGGTTGCCCTTGCCTAAGTCTAGGGGTGCCTAAGCCTAAGCCTAGGGGTGCCCTAGGCTAAGCCTTGGGGTACCCTAGCCTTAGGCTAGGGGAGCCCTAGCCATAGCCTAAGCCTAGGGGTGCACTAGCCTAAGCTTAGGCGTGCCCTAGCCTAAGCTTAGGGGTTTCCTAGCCTAAGCCTAAGGGTGCCCTAGCCTAAGCCTAGTGGTGCCCTAGCCTTAGGCTAGGGGAGCCCTAGCCTTAGCCTAAGCCTAGGGGTGCCCTAGCCTAAGACTACGGGTGCCCTAGCCTAAGCTTAGGGGTGCCCTAGCCTAAGCCTAGCGGTGCCCTAGGGTTAGGCTAGGGGAGCCCTAGCCTTACCTAATCCTAGGGGTGCCCTAGCCTAAGCCTAGGAGTGCCCTATCCAAGGCCTAGGGGTGCCCTAGCCTTAGGATAGGGGTGCCCTAGCCTTAGCCTAAGCCTACGGGTGCCCTAGCTTAAGCCTAGTGTTGCCGTAGTCTAAGTCTAGTGGTGCCCTAGCCTTATGCTAGGGGAGCCATAGCCTTAGCCTAAACCTAGCGGTGCCCTAGCCTCAGCCTAGGGGTGCCCTAGCCTAAGCCTAGGAGTGCCCTAGCCTAAGCCTAGGGGTGCCCTAGCCTTAGCCTAAGCCTAGGGGTGCCCTAGCCTAAGCCTAGGGGTACCCTAGCCTAAGCCTAGAGGTGCCCTAGCCTAAGCCTAGGGGTGCCCTAGCCTAAGCCTAGGGGTGCCCTAGCCTAAGCCTAGGGGTGCCCAGGCCTTAGGCTAGAGGAGCCCAGCCTTAACCTAAGCCTATGGCTACGCTAGCCTAAGCCTAGGGGTGCCCTAGCCTAAGCCTATGGGTGCCCTAGCCTAACCCTAGGGGTGCCCTAGCTTTAGGCTAGGGGAGCACTAGCCTTAGCATAAGCCTAGGGGTGCCCTAGCCTAAGCCTAGGCATGCCCTAGCCTAAGGCTATGGGTGCCCTACGCTAAGCCTAGGGGAGCCCTACCATAAGTCTACGGGTGCCCTAGCCTAAGCCTAGGCTTGCCCTAGCCTAAGCCTAGGCTTGCCCTAGCCTAAGCCTAGGCTTGCCCTAGCCTTAGGCTAGCTGAGCCCTAGCCTAAGCCTAAGCCTAGGGGTGCCCTGGTCTAAGCCTAGGGGTGCCCTAGCCTAAGCCTAGGGGTGCCTTAACCTAAGCCTAGGGGTGCCCTAACCTTAGGCTAGCGGAGCCTTAACCTTAGCCTAAGCCTAGGGGTGCCTTGCCTAAGACTAGGGGTGCCGTAGCCTGAACTACGGGGTGCCCTAGCCTAAGCCTAGGGGTGCCCTAGCCTAAGCCTAGGGGTGCCCTAGGGTTAGGCTAGGGGAGCCCTAACCTTAGCCTGAGCCTAGGAGTGCCCTAGCCTAAGCCTAGGGGTGCCCTAGCCTTAGGCTAGGGGAGCCCTAACCTTAGCATAAGCCTAGGGGTGCCCTTGCCAAGCCTAGGGGTACCCTAGCCTAAGCCTAGGGGTGCCCTAGCCTAAGCCTAGGGTTGCCCTAGCCTAAGCCTAGGGGTGCCCTAGCCTTAGTCTAGTGGAGCCCTAGCCTTAGCCTAAGCATAGTGGTGCCCTAGCCTAAGCCTAGATGTGCCCTAGCCTAAGCCTAGGGGTGCCCTAGCTTTAGCCTAGGGGTGCCCTAGCCTAAGTCTAGGGGTGTCCTAGCCTTAGGCTAAGGGAGCCCTAGTCTTAGCGTAAGCTTAGGTGTGTCCTAATCTAAGCCTAGGGGTGCCCTAGGATTAGACAAGGGGAGCCCTAACCTTAGCCTAAGCCTAGCGGTGTCCTAGCCTATGCCTAGGGGTGCCCTAGCCTAAGCCTAGGGGTGTCCTAGCATAAGCCTAGGGGTGCCCTAGCATAAGCCTAGGGGTGCCCTAGCATAAGCCTTGGGGTGCCCTAGCGTATGGCTAGGGGTGCCCTAGCCTTAGTCTAATAGATACCTAGCCTTAGCCTAAGCCTAGGGGTGCCCTATCCTAAGCCATGGGGTGCCTTAACCTAAGCCTAGGGGTGCCCTAGCCTAGGCCTAGGGATGCCCTACCCTAAGCCTAGGGGTGACCTAGCCTTAGGCTAGGGGAGCCCTAGCCTTAGCCTAAGCCTAGGGGTGCCCTAGCCTAAGCCTAGGGGTGCCCTAGCCTAAGCCTACGGGTGTCCTAGCCTAAGCCTAAGGGTGCCCTACCCTAAGCCTAGCGGTGCCCTAGCCTTAGGCTAGGGAGCCCTATACTTAGCCTAAACCTTGGGGCACCCTAGCCTAAACCTAGGGGTTCCCTAGCCTAAGCCTAGGTGTGAGCTAGCCTAAGCCTAGGGGTGCGCTAGGCTAAGGCTAGGGGTGCCATAGCCTCTTCTAGTGGAGCCCTAGCCTTAACCTAAGCTTAGGGGTGCCCTATCCTAAGCCTAGGGGTGCCCTGGCCTAAGCTTAGGGGTGCCCTAGCCTAAGCCTAGGGGTGCCCTAGCTCAAGCCTAGGGATGCCTTAGCGATAGGCTAGAGGAGCACTAGCCTTAGCCTAAGCCTAGGGGTGCCCTAGCCTAAATCTAGGGGTGCACTAGCCTAAGCCTTGGGGTACCCTAGCCTAAGCCTAGGGGTGCCCTAGCCTAAGGCTAGGGGTGCCCAAGCCTTAGTCTTGTGGAGTCCTCGCCTTAGCCTAAGCCTAGAGGTGCCCTATCCTAAGACATGGGGTGACCTAGACTAAGCCTAGGGGTACCCTAGCCTAAGCCTAGGGTGCCCTATCCTAAGCCTAGGGGTGCCCTAGCCTAAGCCTACGGGTGTCCAAGCCTAAGCCTAGGGGTGCCCTAGCCTAAGCCTTGGGGTGCCCTAGCCAAAACCTAGGGGTTCCCTAGCCTAAGCCTAGGGGTGACCTAGCCTAAGCCTAGGGGTGCCCTAGCCTAAGACTAGGGGTGCCCTAGCCTAAGCTTAGGGTGCCCTAGTCTAAGCCTAGGGGTGCCCTAGCCTAAGCCTAGGGGTGCCCTCGGGTTATGCAAGGGGAGCCCTACCCTTAGCCTAAACCTAGGGGTGCCCTAGCCTAAGCTTTGGGGTGCCCTAGCCTAAGACTATGGGTGCCCAAGCCTAAGCCTAGGGGTGCGCTAGCCTAAGCCTATGGGTGCCCTAGCCTTAGGCTTGGGGGCCCTAGCCTTAGCCTAAGCCTAGGGGTGCCCTAGCCTAAGCCTAGTGGTGTCCTAGCCTAAGCCTAGGCGTGCCCTAGCCTAAGCCTGGGGGTGCCCTAGCCTTAGACTAGGGGACCCTAGCCTTAGGCTAGGGGAGCCCTAGCCTTAGCCTAAGCTGGGGCGCCCTAGCCTAAACCTTGTGGTTCCCTAGCCTAAGCCTAGGGGTGAGCTAGCCTAAGCCTAGGGGTGCCCTAGGCTAAGGATAGGGGCCCTAGTCTTAGTCTAGTGGAGCCCTAACCTTAGCCTAAGCTTAGGGGTGCCCTGTCCTAAGCCTAGGGGTGCCCTAGCCTAAAACTAGAGGTGCCCTACCATAACCCTAGGGTTGCCCTAGCCTAAGCCTAGGGGTGCCCTAGCGTAAAGCTAGGGGTGCCCTAGCCTTAGTCTAGTGGAGCCCTAGCCTTAGCCTAAGCCTAGGGGTGCCCTATCCTAAGCCATGGGGTGCCCTAGCCTAAGCCCAGGGGTGCCCTAGCCTAAGCCTATGGTTGCCCTACCCTAAGCGTAGGGGTGCCCTAGCCTTAGGCCAGGGGAGCCCTAGCCTTAGCCTAAGCCTAGGGGTGCACTAGCCTAAGCCTAGGGGTGCCCTAGCCTAAGCCTACGGGTGTCCTAGCCTAAGCCTAGGGGTGCCCTACCCTAAGCCTAGGGGTGCCCTAGCCTTAGGCTAGGGGAGCCCTAGCCTTAGCCTAAGCCTAGGGGCGCCCTAGTCTAAAACTAGGGGTTCCCTAGCCTAAGCCTAGGGGTGAGCTAGCCTAAGCCTAGGGGTGCCCTAGGCTAAGGCTAGGGGTGCCTTAGCCTTAGTCTAGTGGAGCCCTAGCCTTAGACTAAGCTTAGGGGTGCCCTATCCTAAGCCTAGGGGTGCCCTAGCCTAAGCCTAGGGGTGCCCTAGCCTAAGGCTAGCGGTGCCCTTGCCTTAGGCTAGGGGAGCCCTAGCCTTAGTCTAAGCCTAGGGGTACCCTAGCCCAAGTCTAGGGATGCCCTAGCGTTAGGCTAGAGGAGCCCTAGCCTTAGCCTAAGCCTAGGGGTGCCCTAGCCTAAGCCTAGGGGTGCCCTAGCCTAAGCCTAGGGGTGCCCTAGCCTAAGCCTAGGAGTGCCCTAGCCTTAGGCTAAGGGAGCCCTAGCCTTAGCCTAAGCCTAGGGGTGTCCTAGCCTAAGCCTAGGGGTGCCCTAGCCTAAGACTAGGGGTGCCCTAGCCTTAGGCTAGGGGAGCCCTTGCCTTAGCCTAAGCCTTGGGGTGCCCTAGCTTAAACCTAGGGGTTCCCTAGCCTAAGCCTAGGGGTGCCCTAGCGTAAGGCGAGGGTTGCCCTAGCCTTAGTCTAGTGGAGCCCTAGCCTTAGCCTAAGCCTAGTGGTGCCCTATCCTAAGCCATGGGGTGCCCTAGCCTAAGCCTAGGGGTGCCCTAGCCTAAGCCTATGGGTGTCCTAGCCTAAGCCTAGGGGTGCCCTAGCGTAAGCCTAGGGGTGCCCTAGCATAAGCCGACGGGTGCCCTAGCGTAAGCCTAGTGGTGCCCTAGCCTAAGCCTAGGGGTGCCCTAGCCTAAGCCTAGGGGTGCCCTAGCCTAAGCCTAGGAGTGCCCTAGCCTAAGCCTAGGGGTGCCCTAGCCTTAGGCTAGGGGAACCCTAACCTTAGCCTAAGCTTTGGGGCGCCCTAGCTTAAACCTAGGGGTTCCCTAGCCTAAGCCTAGGGGTGACCTAGCCTAAGCCTAGGGGTGCTCTAGGCTAAGGCTAGGGGTGCCCGAGCCTTAGTCTAGTGGAGCCCTAGCCTTACACTAAGCCTAGGGGGTGCCTTAGCCCAAGCTTAGGGATGCCCTAGCGTTAGGCTAGAGGAGCCCTAGCTTAGCCTAAGCCTAGGGGTGCCCTAGCTTAAGCCTAAGGGTGCCCTAGCCTAAGTCTAGGGGTGTCCTAGCCTAAGCCTAGGTGTACCCAAGGCTTAGGCTAGGAGAGTCCTCGCCTCAGCCTAAGCCTAGGGGTGCCCTAGCCTAAGCCTAGGGTTGCCCTATCCTAAGCCTAAGGGTGCCCTAGCCGAAGCCTAGGGATGCCCTAGCGTTAGGCTAGAGGAGCCCTGGCCTTACCCTAAGCCTAGGGGTGCCACAGCCTAAGCCTAGGGGTGCCCTAGCCTAAGTCTAGTGGTGCCTAGCCTAAGCATAGGGGTGCCCTAACCTAAGCCTAGGGGTTCCCTACCTAAGCCTAGGAGTTCCCTAGCCTAAGCCTACGGATGCCCTAGCCTAAGCCTAGGGGTGCCCTAGCCTTAGGATAGGGGAGCCCTAGCATTAGCCTAAACCTAGGGGTGCCCTAGCCTGAGCCTTGGGATGCCCTAGCGTAAGCATAGGGGTGCCCTAGCCTAAGCCTAGGGTTGCCCTAGCCTAAGCCTAGGGGTGCGCTAGCGTAGGGCTAGGGGTTCCCTAGCCTTAGTCCAGTGGAGCCCTATCCTTAGCCTGAGCCTAGGGGTGCCCTATCCTAAGCCTAGGGGTGCCCTAGCCTAAGCCTAGGGTTGCCCTACCCTAAGCCTAGGGGTGCCCTAGTCTTAGGCTAGGGGAGCCCTAGCCTTAGCCTAAGCCTAGGGGTGCCCTAGGCTAAGCCTAGCGGTGCCCCAGCCTAAGCCTACGGGTGTCCTAGCCTAAGCCTAGGGGTGCCCTACCCTAAGCCTAGGGTTGCCCTAGCCTTAGGCTAGGGGAGCCCTAGCCTTAGCCTAAGCCTTGGGGCACCCTAGCCTAAACCTAGGGGTTCCCTAGCCTAATCCCAGGGGTGCCCTAGGCTAAGGCTAGGGGTGCCCTAGCCTTAGTCTAGTGGAGCCCTAGCCTTAGCCTACGCTTAGGGGTGCCCTATCCTAAGCCTAGGGGTGCCCTAGCCGTAGTCTAAGCCTAGGGGTGCCCTAGCCCAAGCCTAGGCAACCCTAGTGTTAGGCTAGAGGAGTCCTAGCCTTAGCCTAAGCCTAGGGGTGCCCTAGCCTCAGCCTAGGGGTGCCCTAACCTAAGTCTAGGGGTGGCCTAGCCTAAGCCTAGGTGTACCCTAGCCTTAGGCTAGGGGAGCCCTAGCCTTAGCCTAAGCCTAGGGGTGCCCCAGCCTAAGCCTAGGGGTGCCCTAGCCTAAGTCTAGGGGTGCCTAGCCTAAGCATAGTGGTGCCCTAGCCTAAGTCTAGGGGTGCCTAGCCTAAGCATAGGGGTGGCCTAACCTAAGCCTAGGGGTTCCCTACCTAAGACAAGGGGTGCCCTAGCCTAAGCCTACGGGTGCCCAAGCCTAAGCCTATAGGTGCCCTAGCCTTAGGCTAGGGAAGCCCTAGCCTTAGCCTAAGCCTAGGGGTGCCTTAGCCTAAGCCTAGGGCTGCCCTAGCCTAAGCCTAAGGGTGCCCTAGCCTAAGCTTAGGGGTGCCCTAGCCTAAGCCTAGGGGTGCCCTAGCCTAAGCCTAGGGGTACACAAGCCTTAGGCTAGGGGAGCCCTAGCCTTAGCCTAAGCCTAGGTGTGCCCCAGCCTAAGCGTAGGGGTGCCCTAACCTAAGTGTAGGGGTGCACTAGCCTAAGCATAGGGGTGCCCGAACCTAAGCCTACGGGTTCCCTACCTAAGCCTAGGGGTGCACTAGCCTAAGCCTACGGGTGCCCTAGCCTAAGCCTAGGGGTGCCCTAGCCTAAGCCTAGGGGTGCTCTAGCCTAAGCGTAGTGGTGCCCTAGCCTAAGTGTAGGGGTGCCCTAGCCTAAGCATAGGGGTGCCCTAACCTAAGCCTACGGGTTCCCTACCTAAGCCTAGGGGTGCACTAGCCTAAGCCTACGGGTGCCCTAGCCTAAAGCCTAGGGGTGCCCTAGCGTTAGGCTAGAGGAGCCCTAGCCTTAGCCTAAGCCTATGGGTGCCCTAGCCTAAGCCTGGGGGTGCCCTAGCCTAAGCCTAGGAGTACCCTAGCCTAATCCTAGGGCTGCCCTAGCCTAAGCCTTGGGCTGCCCTTGCCTAAGCCTAGGGGTGCCCTAGCCTAAGCCTAGGGGTGCACTAGCCTAAGCCTAAGGGTGCCCTAGCGTAAGCCTAGGGGTGCCCTAGCCTAAGCCTAGGAGTGCCCTAGCCTAAGCCTAGGGGTGCCCTAGGCTAAGGCTAGGGGTGCCCGAGCCTTAGTCTAGTGGAGCCCTAGCCTTAGCCTAAGCCTAGGGGTGTCCTAGTCTAAGCCTAGGGGTGCCCTAGCCTAAGACTAGGCGTGCCCTAGCCTTAGGCTAGGGGAGCCCTTGCCTTAGCCTAAGCCTTGGGGTGCCCTAGCTTAAACCTAGGGGTTCCCTAGCCTACCCTAGGGGTGCCCTAGCGTAAGGCTAGGGGTGCCCTAGCCTTAGTCTAGTGGAGCCCTAGCCTTAGCCTAAGCCTAGGGGTGCCCTATCCTAAGCCATGGGGTGCCCTAGCCTAAGCCTAGGGGTGCCCTAGCCTAAGCCTACGGTTGCCCTACCCTAAGCCTAGGGGTGCCCTAGTCTTAGGCTAGGGGAGCCATAGCCTTAGCCTAAGCCTAGGGGTGCCCTAGCCTAAGCCTAGGGGTGCCCTAGCCTAAGCCTACGGGTGTCCTAGCCTAAGCCTAGGGGTGCCCTACCCTAAGCCTAGGGGTGCCCTAGCATAAGCCGACGGGTGCCCTAGCGTAAGCCTAGGGGTGCCCTAGCCTAAGCCTAGGGGTGCCCTAGCCTAATCCTAGGGCTGCCCTAGCCTAAGCCTTGGACTGCCCTTGCCTAAGCCTAGGGGTGCCCTAGCCTAAGCCTAGGGGTGCCCTAGCCTAAGCCTAGGGGTGCCCTAGCGTAAGCCTAGGGGTGCCCTAGCCTAAGCCTAGGAGTGCCCTAGCCTAAGCCTAGGGGTGCCCTAGGCTAAGGCTAGGGGTGCCCGAGCCTTAGTCTAGTGGAGCCCTAGCCTTACACTAAGCCTAGGGGGTGCCTTAGCCCAAGCTTAGGGATGCCCTAGCGTTAGGCTAGAGGAGCCCTAGCTTAGCCTAAGCCTTTGGGCTCCCTAGCTTAAACCTAGGGGTTCCCTAGCCTAAGCCTAGGGGTGACCTAGCCTAAGCCTAGGGGTGCCCTAGGCTATGGCTAGGGGTGCCCGAGCCTTAGTCTAGTGGAGCCCTAGCCTTACACTAAGCCTAGGGGGTGCCTTAGCCCAAGCTTAGGGATGCCCTAGCGTTAGGATAGAGGAGCCCTAGCTTAGCCTAAGCCTAGGGGTGCCCTAGCCTAAGCCTAAGTGTGCCCTAGCCTAAGTCTAGGGGTGCCCTAGCCTAAGCCTAGGTGTACCCAAGCCTTAGGCTAGGAGAGTCCTCGCCTCAGCCTAAGCCTTGGGGTGCCCTAGCCTAAGCCTAGGGGTGCCCTAGCCTAAGCCTAGGGGTGCCCTAGCCGAAGCCTAGGGATGCCCTAGCGTTAGGCTAGAGGAGCCCTGGCCTTACCCTAAGCCTAGGGGTGCCCCAGCCTAAGCCTAGGGGTGCCCTAGCCTAAGTCTAGGGGTGCCTAGCCTAAGCATAGGGGTGCCCTAACCTAAGCCTAGGGGTTCCCTACCTAAGCCTAGGGGTTCCCTAGCCTAAGCCTACGGGTGCCCTAGCCTAAGCCTAGGGGTGCCCTAGCCTTAGGCTAGGGGAGCCCTAGCATTAGCCTAAACCTAGGGGTGCCCTAGCCTGAGACTAGGGGTGCCCTAGTGTAAGCATAGGGGTGCCCTAGCCTAAGCCTAGGGTTGCCCTAGCCTAAGTCTGGGGGGGCGCTATCGTAAGGCTAGGGGTGCCCTAGCCTTAGTCCAGTGGAGCCCTATCCTTAGCCTGAGCCTAGGGGTGCCCTATCCTAAGCCTAGGGGTGCCCTAGCCTAAGCCTAGGGTTGCCCGACCCTAAGCCTAGGGGTGCCCTAGTCTTAGGCTAGGGGAGCCCTAGCCTTAGCCTAAGCCTAGGGGTGCCCTAGCCTAAGCCTAGCGGTGCCCTAGCCTAAGCCTACGGGTGTCCTAGCCTAAGCCTAGGGGTGCCCTACTCTAAGCCTAGGGTTGCCCTAGCCTTAGGCTAGGGGAGCCCTAGCCTTAGCCTAAGCCTTGGGGCGCCCTAGTCTAAACCTAGGGGTTCCCTAGCCTAAGCCCAGGGGTGCCCTAGGCTAAGGCTAGGGGTGCCCTAGCCTTAGTCTAGTGGAGCCCTAGCCTTAGCCTACGCTTAGGGGTACCCTATCCTAAGCCTAGGGGTGCCTTAGCTGTAATCTAAGCCTAGGGGTGCCCTAGCCCAAGCATAGGCATGCCATAGTGTTAGGCTACAGGAGCCCTAGCCTTTGCCTAAGCCTAGGGGTGCCCTAGCCTCAGCCTAGGGGTGCCCTAACCTAAGTCTAGGGGTGCCCTAGCCTAAGCTTAGGTGTACCCTAGCCTTAGGCTAGGGGAGTCCTCGCCTTAGCCGAAGCCTTGGGGTAACATAGCCCAAGCCTAGGGGTGCCCTAGCCTAAGACTAGGGGTGCCCTAGCCCAAGCCTAGGGATGCCCTAGCGTTAGGCTACAGGAGCCCTAGCCTTAGCCGAAGCCTTGGGGTGCCATAGCCCAAGCCTATGGGTGCCCTAGCCTAATCCTAGGACTGCTCTAGCCTAAGCCGAGGGCTGCCCTTGCCTAAGCCTAGGGGTGCCTTAGCCTAAGCCAAGGGGTGCCCTAACCTAAGCCTAAGGGTGCCCTAGCTTAAGCCTAGGGGTACCCTAGCGTTAGGCTAGTGGAGACCAAGCCTTAGTCTAAGCCTAGGGGTGCCCCAGCCTAAGCCTAGGGGTGCCCTAGCCTAAGCGTACGGGTGCCCAAGCCTAAGCCTAGGGATGCCCTAGCCTTAGGCTCGGGAAGCCCTAGCCTTAGCCTAAGCCTAGGGGTGCCCTAGCCTAAGCCTAGGGCTGCCCTAACCTAAGCCTAGGGGTGCCCTAGCCTAAGCCTAGGGGTGCCCTAGCCTAAGCCTAGCGGTGCCCTAGCCTAAGCCTAGGGGTGCCCTAGCCTAAACTTAGGGGTGCCCTAGCCTAAGGCTAGGGGTGCCCTAGCATTAGGCTATGGGAGCCCTAGTCTTAGTCTAAGCCTAGGGGTGCCTTAGCCTAAGCCTAGGGGTGCTGTAGCCCAAGCCTAGGGATGCCGTAGCGTTAGGCTAGAGGAGCCCTAACCTGAACCTAAGCCTAGGGGTGCCCTAGCCTAAGCCTAGGGGTGCCCTAGCCTAAGTCTAGGGGTGCCCTAGCCTAAGCCTAGGGGTACCCTAGCCTTAGGCTAGAGGAGTTCTCGCCTTAGCCGAAGCCTTGGGGTGCCCTAGCCTAAGCCTAGGGTTGCCCTAGCGTAAGCCTAGGGGTGCCCTAGCCCAAGCCTAGGGATGCCCTAGCGTTATGCGAGAGGAGCATTAGCCTTAGGCTAAGCCTAGGGGTGCCCTAGCCTAAGTCTAGGGGTGCCCTAGCCTAAGCCTAGGGGTACCCTAGCCTTTGGCTAGGGGAGCCCTAGCCTTAGCTTAAGCCTAGGGGTGCCCTGGCCAAAGCCTATGAGTGCCCTAGCATAAGCCTAGGGGTGCCCTAGCCTAAGCCTAGGGGTGCCCTAGCCTAAGATTAGGGGTGCCCTAGCCTTAGTCTAGTGGAGCCCTCGCCCTAGCCAAAGCCTAGGGGTGCCCTATCCTAAGCCTAGGGTTGCCCTAGCCTAAACCTAGGGGTGCCCTAGCCTTAGGCTAGGGGAGCCCTAGCCTTAGCCTAAGCCTAGGGGTGCCCTAGCCTAAGCCTAGGGGTGCCCTACCCTAAGCCTAGGGGTGCCCTAGCCTAAGCCTAGGGGTGCCCTAGCCTAAGCCTAGCGGTGCCCTAGCCTAAGCCTAGGGGTGCCCTAGCCTAAACTTAGGGGTGCCCTAGCCTAAGGCTAGGGGTGCCCTAGCATTAGGCTATGGGAGCCCTAGTCTTAGTCTAAGCCTAGGGGTGCCTTAGCCTAAGCCTAGGGGTGCTGTAGCCCAAGCCTAGGGATGCCGTAGCGTTAGGCTAGAGGAGCCCTAACCTGAACCTAAGCCTAGGGGTGCCCTAGCCTAAGCCTAGGGGTGCCCTAGCCTAAGTCTAGGGGTGCCCTAGCCTAAGCCTAGGGGTACCCTAGCCTTAGGCTAGAGGAGTTCTCGCCTTAGCCGAAGCCTTGGGGTGCCCTAGCCTAAGCCTAGGGTTGCCCTAGCGTAAGCCTAGGGGTGCCCTAGCCCAAGCCTAGGGATGCCCTAGCGTTATGCGAGAGGAGCCCTAGCCTTAGCCTAAGCCTAGGGGTGCCCTAGCCTAAGTCTAGGGGTGCCCTAGCCTAAGCCTAGGGGTACCCTAGCCTTTGGCTAGGGGAGCCCTAGCCTTAGCTTAAGCCTAGGGGTGCCCTGGCCAAAGCCTATGAGTGCCCTAGCATAAGCCTAGGGGTGCCCTAGCCTAAGCCTAGGGGTGCCCTAGCCTAAGATTAGGGGTGCCCTAGCCTTAGTCTAGTGGAGCCCTCGCCCTAGCCAAAGCCTAGGGGTGCCCTATCCTAAGCCTAGGGTTGCCCTAGCCTAAACCTAGGGGTGCCCTAGCCTTAGGCTAGGGGAGCCCTAGCCTTAGCCTAAGCCTAGGGGTGCCCTAGCCTAAGCCTAGGGGTGCCCTAGCCTAAGCCTAGGGGTGCCCTAGCCTAAGCCTAGCGGTGCCCTAGCCTAAGCCTAGGGGTGCCCTAGCCTAAACTTAGGGGTGCCCTAGCCTAAGGCTAGGGGTGCCCTAGCATTAGGCTATGGGAGCCCTAGTCTTAGTCTAAGCCTAGGGGTGCCTTAGCCTAAGCCTAGGGGTGCTGTAGCCCAAGCCTAGGGATGCCGTAGCGTAAGGCTAGAGGAGCCCTAACCTGAACCTAAGCCTAGGGGTGCCCTAGCCTAAGTCTAGGGGTGCCCTAGCCTAAGCCTAGGGGTACCCTAGCCTTAGGCTAGGGGAGTTCTCGCCTTAGCCGAAGCCTTGGGGTGCCCTAGCCTAAGCCTAGGGTTGCCCTAGCGTAAGCCTAGGGGTGCCCTAGCCCAAGCCTAGGGATGCCCTAGCGTTATGCGAGAGGAGCCCTAGCCTTAGCCTAAGCCTAGGGGTGCCCTAGCCTAAGTCTAGGGGTGCCCTAGCCTAAGCCTAGGGGTACCCTAGCCTTTGGCTAGGGGAGCCCTAGCCTTAGCTTAAGCCTAGGGGTGCCCTGGCCTAAGCCTAGGAGTGCCCTAGCATAAGCCCAGGGGTGCCCTAGCCTAAGCCTAGGGGTGCCCTAGCCTAAGATTAGGGGTGCCCTAGCCTTATTCTAGTGGAGCCCTCGCCCTAGCCAAAGCCTAGGGGTGCCCTATCCTAAGCCTAGGGTTGCCCTAGCCTAAGCCTAGGGGTGCCCTAGCCTTAGGCTAGGGGAGCCCTAGCCTTAGCCTAAGCCTAGGGGTGCCCTAGCCTAAGCCTAGGGGTGCCCTACCCTAAGCCTACGGGTGTCCTAGCCTAAGCCTAGGGGTTGCCTAGCATAAGCCTAGGGGTTGCCTAGCCTAAGCCTAGGGGTGCCCTAGCCTTAGGCTAGGGGAGCCCTAGCCTTAGTTTAGTGGAGCCCTAGCCTTAGCCTAAGCTTAGGGGTGCCCTAGCGTTAGGCTAGGGGAGCCCTAGCCTTAGTCTAAGCCAAGGGGTGCCCTAGCCCAAGCCTAGGGATGCCTATCATTAGGCTAGAGGAGCCCTAGCTTAGCCTAAGCCTAGGGGTGCCCTAGCCTAAGCCCAGTGGTGCCCTAGCCTAAGCCTAGGGGTGCCCTAGCCTTAGGCTAGGGGAGCCCTAGCCTTAGCCTAAGCCTAGGGGTGCCCTAGCCTAAGCCTAGGGGTGCCCTACCCTAAGCCTACGGGTGTCCTAGCCTAAGCCTTGGGGTTGCCTAGCATAAGCCTAGGGGTTGCCTAGCCTAAGCCTAGGGGTGCCTTAGCCTTAGGCTAGGGGAGCCCTAGCCTTAGTTTAGTGGAGCCCTAGCCTTAGCCTAAGCTTAGGGGTTCCCTAGCGTTAGGCTAGGGGAGCCCTAGCCTTAGTCTAAGCCAAGGGGTGCCCTAGCCCAAGCCTAGGGATGCCTATCATTAGGCTAGAGGAGCCCTAGCTTAGCCTAAGCCTAGGGGTGCCCTAGCCTAAGCCTAGGGGTGCCCTAACCCAAGCCTAGGGGTGCCCTACCTAAGCCTAGGGGTGCCCTACCCTAAGCCTAGGGTTTCCCTAGCCTAAGCCTAGGGGTGCCCTAGCCTTAGTCTAGTGGAACCCTAGCCTTAGCCTAAGCTTAGGGGTGCCCTAGCCTAAGTCAAGGGGTGCCCAATCTAAGCCTAGGTGTACCCTAGCCTTATTCTAGGGGAGTCCTCGCCTTAGCCGAAGCCTTGGGGTGCCCTAGCCTAAGCCTAGGGGTGCCCTAGCCTAAGCCTAGGGGTGCCCTAGCCCAAGCTTAGGGGTACCCTAGCCCAAGCCTAGGGATGCCCTAGCGTTAGGCTAGAGGAGCCCTAGCCTTACCCTAAGCCAAGGGGTGCCCGAGCATAAGTCTAGGGGTGCCCTAGCATAAGCCTAGGGGTACCCTAGCCTTAGGCTAGGGGAGCCCTAGCCTTAGCCTAAGCCTAGGGGTGCCCCATACTAAGCCTAGGGGTTCCCTAGCCTAAGTCTAGGGGTGCCCTAGCATATGCCTAGGGGTACCCTAGCCTTAGGCTAGGGGAGACCTAGCCTTAGCCTAAGCCTAGGGGTGCCCCATACTAAGCCTAGGGGTGACTAGCCTAAGTCTAGGGGTGCCTAGCCTAAGCATAGGGGTGCCCTATCCTAAGCCTAGGGGTTCCCTACCTAAGCTTAGGGGTGCCCTAGCCTAAGCCTACGGGTGCCCTAGCTTAAGCCTAGGGGTGCCCTAGCCTTAGGCTAGGGAAGCCCTAGCCTTAGCCTAAGCCTAGGGGTGCCCTAGCCTAGGCCTAGGGGTGCCCTAGCCTAGGCCTAGGGGTGCCCTAACCTAGGCCTAGGGGTGCCCTAGCCTAGGCCTAGGGGTGCCCTCGCCTTAGGCTAGGGGAGCCCTAGCCTTAGCCTAAGCCTTTGCTCGCCCTAGCCTAAACCTAGGGGTTCCCTAGCCTTAGGGTAGGGGAGCCCTAGCCTTAGCCTAAGCCTATGGGTGCCCTTGCCGAAGCCTAGGGATGCTCTAGCGTTAGGCTAGAGGAGCCCTAGCCTTAGCCTAAGCCTAGGGGTGCCCTAGCCTAAGCCTAGAGGTGCCCTAGCCTAAGTCTAGGGGTGCCCTAGCCTAAGCCTAGGGGTACCCTAGCCTTAGGCTAGAGGAGCCCTAGCCTTAGCCTAAGCCTAGGGGTGCCCTAGCCTAAGCCTAGGGGTACCCTAGCCTAAGCCTAGGGATGCCCTAGCCTTAGCCTAAACCTAGGGGGCCCTAGCCTAAGCCTAGAGGTGGCCTAGCCTAAGTCTAGGGGTGCCCTAGCCTAAGCCTAAGGGTACCCTAGCCTTAGGCTAGAGGAGCCCTAGCCTTAGCCTAAGCCTAGGGGCACCCTAGTCTAAACCTAGGGGTTCCCTAGCCTAAGCCTAGGGGTGAGCTAGCCTAAGCCTAGGGGTGCCCTACGTAAGTCTAGGGGTGCCCTAGCCTTAGTATAGTGGAGCCCTAGCCTTAGCCTAAGCTTAGGGGTGCCCTATCCTAAGCCTAGGGGTGCCATAGCCTAAGCCTAGGGGTGCCCTACCCTAAGGCTAGCGGTGCCCTTGCCTTAGGCTAGGGGAACCCTAGCCTTAGTCTAAGCCTAGGGGTGCCCTAGCCCAAGTCTAGGGATGCCCTAGCGTTAGGCTAGAGGAGCCCTAGCCTTAGCCTAAGCCTAGGGGTGCCCTAGCCTAAGCCTAGGGGTGCCCTAGCCTTAGTCTATGGGTGCCCTAGCCTAAGCCTAGGTGTACCCTAGCCTTAGGTTAGGGGAGTACTTGCCTTAGCCGAAGCCTTGGCGTGCCCTAGCCTAAGCCTAGGGGTGCCCTAGCCTAAGCCTAGGGGTTCCCTAGCCGAAGACTAGGGATGCCCTAGCGTTAGGCTAGAGGAGCCCTGGCCTTACACTAAGCCTAGGGGTGCCCTAGCCTAAGTCTAGGGGTGCCCTAGCTTAAGCCTAGGGGTACCATAGCCTTAGGCTAGGGGAGCCCTAGCCTTAGCCTAAGCCTAGGGGTGCTCCAGCCTAAGCCTAGGGGTGCCCTAGCCTAAGTCTAGGGGTGCCTAGCCTAAGCATAGGGGTGCCCTAACCTAAACCTAGGGGTTCCCTACCTAAGCCTATGGGTGCCCTAGCCTAAGCCGACGGATGCCCTAGCGTAAGCCTAGGGGTGCCCTAGCCTAAGCCTAGGGGTGCCCTAGCCTAAGCCTAGGGGTGCCCTAGCCTAAGCCTAGGGGTGCCCTAGCCTAAGCCTAGGAGTGCCCTAGCCTTAGGCTAGGGGAGCCCTAGCCTTAGCCGAAGCCTAGGGGTGCCCTAGCCTAAGTCTAGGGGTCCCCTAGCCTAAACCTACGGGTGTCCTAGCCTAAGCCTAGGGGTGCCCTAGCCTAAGCCTAGGGGTGCCCTAGCCTTAGGCTAGGGGAGCCCTAGCCTTAGCCTAAGCCTTGGGGCGCCCTAGCCTAAACCTAGGGGTTCCCAGCCTAAGCTAGGGGTGACCTAGCCTAAGCCTAGGGGTGCCCTAGGCTAAGGCTAGGGGAGCCCGAGCCTTAGTCCCGTGGAGCCCTAGCCTTACCCTAAGCCTAGGGGTGCCTTATCCCAAGCCTAGGGATGCCCTAGCGTTAGACTAGAGGAGCCCTGGCCTTACCCTAAGCCTATGGGTGCCCCAGCCTAAGCCTAGGGGTGCCCTAGCCTAAGCCTACGGGTGTCCTTGCCTAAGCCTAGGGGTTGCCTAGCCTAAGCCTAGGGGTTGCCTAGCCTAAGCCTAGGGGTGCCCTAGCCTTAGGCTAGAGGAGCCCTAGCCTTAGTTTAGTGGAGCCCTACCCTTAGCCTAAGCTTAGGGGTGCCCTATTCTAAGCCTAGGGGTGCCTTAGCCTAAGCCTAGGGGTGCCCTAGCGTTAGGCTAGGGGAGCCCTAGCCTTAGTCTAAGCCAAGAGGTGCCCTAGCCCAAGCCTAGTCTTGCCGTAGCCTAAGTCTAGGGGTGCCCTAGCCTAAGCCTAGGTGTACCAAGCCTTAGGCTAGGAGAGTCCTCGCCTCAGCCTAAGCCTTGGGGTGCCCTAGCCTAAGCCTAGGGGTGCCCTAGCCTAAGCCTAGGGGTACCCTAGCCGAAGCCTAGGGATGCCCTAGCGTTAGACTGGAGGAGCCCTGGCCTTACCCTAAGCCTATGGGTGCCCCAGCCTAAGCCTAGGGGTGCCCTAGTCTAAGTCTAGGGGTGCCTAGCCTAAGCATAGGGGTGCCCTAACTAAAGCCTAGGGGTTCCCTACCTAAGCCTAGGGGTTCCCTAGCCTAAGCCTACGGGTGCCCTAGCCTAAGCCTAGGGGTGCCCTAGCCTTAGGCTAGGGGAGCCCTAGCCTTAGCCTAAACCTAGGGGTGCACTAGCCTGAGCCTAGGGGTGCCCTAGCGTAAGCATAGTGGTGCCCTAGCCTAAGCCTAGGGTTGCCCTAGCCTAAGCCTAGGGGTGCGCTAGCGTAAGGCTAGGGGTGCCCTAGCATTATCCAGTGGAGCCCTAGCCTTAGCCTAAGCCTAGGGGTGCCCTATCCTAAGCCTAGGGGTGCCCTATCCTAAGCCTAGGGTTGCCCTACCCTAAGCCTAGGGGTGCCCTAGTCTTAGGCTAGGGGAGCCCTAGCCTTAGCCTAAGCCTAGGGGTGCCCTAGCCTAAGCCTAGGGGTGCTCTAGCCTAAGCCTACCGGTGTCCTAGCCTAAGCCTAGGGGTGCCCTACCCTAAGCCTAGGGTTGCCCTAGCCTTAGGCTAGGGGAGCCCTAGCTTTAGCCTAAGCCTTGGGGCGCCCTAGCCTAAACCTAGGGGTTCCCTAACCCAAGCCTAGGCATGCCCTAGTGTTAGGCTAGAGGAGCCCTAGCCTTAGCCTAAGCCTAGGGGTACCCTAGACTCAGCCAAGGGGTGCCCTAGCATAAGTCTAGGGGTGCCCTAGCCTAAGCCTAGGTGTACCCTAGCCTTAGGCTGGGGGAGTCCTCGCCTTAGCCGAAGCCTTGGGGTGCCATAGCCTAAGCCTAGGGGTGCCCTAGCCTAAGCCTAGGGGTGCCCTAGCCCAAGCCTAGGGATGCCCTAGCGTTAGGCTACAGGAGCCCTAGCCTTACCCTAAGCCTAGGGGTGCCCAAACCTAAGCCTAGGGGTGCCCTAGCTTAAGCCTAGGGGTCCCCTAGCCTTGGGCTAGGGGAGCCCTAGCCTTAGCCTAAGCCTAGGGGTGCCCCAGCCTAAGCCTAGGGGTGCCCTAGCCTAAGTCTACGGGTGCCTAGCCTAAGCATAGGGGTGCCCTAACCTAAGCCTAGGGGGTCCCTACCTAAGCCAAGGGGTGCCCTAGCCTAAGCGTACGGGTGCCCAAGCCTAAGCCTAGGGGTGCCCTAGCCTTAGGCTAGGGAAGCCCTAGCCTTAGCCTAAGCCTAGGGGTGCCCTAGCCTAAGCCTAGGGGTGCCCTAGCCTAAGCCTAGGGGTGCCCTAGCCTAAGCCTAGGGGTGCCCTAGCCTAAGCCTAGGGGTGCCCTAGCCTAAGCCTAGTGGTGCCCTAGCCTAAGCCTAGGGTTGCCCTAGCCTAAACTTAGGGGTGCCCTAGCCTAAGGCTAGGGGTGCCCTAGCATTAGGCTAGGGGAGCCCTAGTCTTAGTCTAAGCCTAGGGGTGCCCTAGCCTAAGCCTAGGGGTGCCCTAGCCTAAGTCTAGGGGTGCCCTAGCCTAAGCCTAGGGGTACCCTAGCCTTAGGCTAGTGGAGTTCTCGCCTTAGTCGAAGCCTTGGGGTGCCCTAGCCTAAGCCTAGGGGTGCCCTAGCGTAAGCCTAGATGTGCCCTAGCCCAAGCCTAGGGATGCCCTAGCGTTATGCGAGAGGAGCCCTAGCCTTAGCCTAAGCTTAGGGGTGCCCTAGCCTAAGTTTGGGGTGCCCTAGCCTAAGCCTAGGGGTACCCTAGGCTAAGGCTAGGGGAGCCCTAGCCTTAGCTTAAGCCTAGGGGTGCCCTAGCCTAAGCCTAGTGGTGCCCTAGCATAAGCCTAGGGTTGCCCTAGCCTAAGCCTTGGGGTGCCCTAGCCTAAGACTAGGGGTGCCCTAGCCTTAGTCTAGTGGAGCCCTCGCCCTAGCCAAAGCCTAGGGGTGCCCTATCCTAAGCCTAGGGTTGCCCTATCCTAAGCCTAGGGGTGCCCTAGCCTTAGGCTAGGGGAGCTCTAGCCTTAGCCTAAGCCTAGGGGTGCCCTAGCCTAAGCCTAGGGGTGCCCTAGCCTAAGCCTACGGGTGTCCTTGCCTAAGCCTAGGGGTTGCCTAGCCTAAGCCTAGGGGTTGCCTAGCCTAAGCCTAGGGGTGCCCTAGCCTTAGGCTAGAGGAGCCCTAGCCTTAGTTTAGTGGAGCCCTAGCCTTAGCCTAAGCTTAGGGGTGCCCTATTCTAAGCCTAGGGGTGCCTTAGCCTAAGCCTAGGGGTGCCCTAGCGTTAGGCTAGGGGAGCCCTAGCCTTAGTCTAAGCCAAGAGGTGCCCTAGCCCAAGCCTAGGGATGCCCATCATTAGGCTAGAGGAGCCCTAGCTTAGCCTAAGCCTAGGGGTGCCCTAGCCTAAGCCTAGGGGTGCCCTAACCCAAGCCTAGGGGTGCCCTACCTAAGCCTAGGGGTGCCCTACCCTAAGCCTAGGGTTTCCCTAGCCTAAGCCTAGGGGTGCCCTAGCCTTAGTCTAGTGGAGCCCTAGCCTTAGCCTAAGCTTAGGGGTGCCCAATCCTAAGACTATTATGCCCTAGCCTAAGCCTATGGGTCCCCTAGCCTAAGCTAGGGGTGCCCTAGCCTTAGGCTAGAGGAGCCCTATCCTTAGCCTAAGCCTAGGGGTGCCCTAGCCTAAGCCTAGGGGTGCCCTAGCCTAAGTCAAGGGGTGCCCTAGCCTAAACCTAGGTGTACCCTAGTCTTAGGCTAGGGGAGTCCTCGCCTTAGCCGAAGACGTGGGGTGCCCTAGCCTAAGCCTAGGGGTGCCCTAGCCTAAGGCTAGGGGTGCCCTAGACTTAGTCTAGTGGAGCCCTCGCCCTAGCCTAAGCCTAGGGGTGCCCTATCCTAAGCCATGGGGTGCCCTAGCCTAAGCCTAGGTGTGGCCTAGCCTAAGCCTAGGGTTGCCCTAGCCTAAGCCTAGGGGTGCCCTAGCCTAAGCATAGGGTTGCCCTAGCCTAAGCATTGGGGTGCCCTAGCCTAAGCCTAGGTGTGGCCTAGCCTAAGCCTAGGGTTGCCCTAGCATAAGCCTAGGGGTGCCCTAGCCTAAGCCTAGGGGTGCCCTAGCCTAAGCCTATGGGTGTCCTAGCCTAAGCCTAAGGGTGCCCTAGGCTAAGGCTATGGGTGCCCTAGCCTTAGTTTAGTGGAGCCCTAGCCTTAGCCTAAGCCTAGGGGTGCCCTAGCCTTAGGCTAGGGGAGCCCTAGCCTTAGCCTAAGCCTTATGGCGCCCTAGCCTAAACCTAGGGGTTCCCTAGCCTAAACCTAGGGGTGACCTAGCCTAAGCCTAGGGGTGCCCTAGGCTAAGGCTAGGGGTGCCCTAGCCTTAGTTTAGTGGAGCCCTAGCCTTAGCCTAAGCTTAGGGGTGCCCTATGCTAAGCCTAGGGGTGCCCTAGCCTTAGGCTAGGGGAGCCCTAGCCTTAGTCTAAGCCTAGTTGTGCCCTAGACCAAGCCTAGGGATGCCTATCGTTAGGCTAGAGGAGCCCTAGCTTAGCCTAAGCCTAGGGGTGCCCTAACCTAAGCCTAGGGGTGCCCTAGCCCAAGCCTAGGGGTGCCCCACCCTAAGCCTAGGGTTTCCCTAGCCTAAGCCTAGGGGTGCACTAGCCTTAGTCTAGGGGAGCCCTAGCCTTAGCCTAAGCTTAGGGGTGCCCTATCCTAAGACTATTGTGACCTAGCCTAAGCTTATGGGTCCCCTAGCCTAAGGCTAGGGGTGCCCTAGTCTTAGTCTAGTGGAGCCGTAGCCTTAGCCTAAGCTTAGGGGTGCCCTATCCTAAGACTATTGTGCCCTAGCCTAAGCCTATGGGTCCCCTAGCCTAAGGCTAGAGGAGGCCTAGCCTTAGCCTAAGACTAGGGGTGCCCTAGCCTAAGCCTATGGGTGCCCTAGCCTAAGTCAAGGGGTGCCCCATCTAAGCCTAGGTGTACCATAGCCTTATTCTAGGGGAGTCCTCGCCTTAGCCGAAGCCTTGGGGTGCCCTAGCCTAAGCCTAGGGGTGCCCTAGCCTAAGCCTAGGGGTGCCCTAGCCCAAGCCTAGGGGTGCCCTAGCCCATACCAAGGGTTGCCCTAGCTTTAGGCTAGAGGAGCCCTAGCCTTACCCTAAGCCTAGGGGTGCCCTAGCATAAGTCTAGGGGTGCCCTAGCATAAGCCTAGGGGTACCCTAGCCTTAGGCTAGGGGAGACCTAGCCTTAGCCTAAGCCTAGGGGTGCCCCATACTAAGCCTAGGGGTGCCTAGCCTAAGTCTAGGGGTGCCTAGCCTAAGCATAGGGGTGCCCTATCCTAAGCCTAGGGGTTCCCTACCTAAGCTTAGGGGTGCCCTAGCCTAAGCCTACGGGTGCCCTAGCTTAAGGCTAGGGGTGCCCTAGCCTTAGGCTAGGGAAGCCCTAGCCTTAGCCTAAGCCTAAGGGTGCCCTAGCCTAGGCCTAGGGGTGCCCTAGCCTAGGCCTAGGGGTGCCCTAGCCTAGGCCTAGGGGTGCCCTAGCCTAGGCCTAGTGGTGCCCTAGCCTTGGCCTAGGGGTGCCCTAGCCTTAGGCTAGGGGAGCCCTACCATTAGCCTAAGCCTAGGGGTGCCCTAGCCTAAGCCTAGGGATGCCCTAACCTAAGCCTACGGGTGTCCTAGCCTAAGCCTAGGGGTGCCCTAGCCTAAGCCTAGGGGTGCCCTAGCCTTAGGCTAGGGGAGCCCTAGCCTTAGCCTAAGCCTTGGGGCGCCCTAGCCTAAACCTAGGGGTTCCCTAGCCTTAGGGTAGGGGAGCCCTAGCCTTAGCCTAAGCCTAGGGGTGCCCTAGCCGAAGCCTAGGGATGCTCTAGCGTTGGCTAGAGGAGCCCTAGCCTTAGCCTAAGCCTAGGGGTGCCCTAGCCTAAGCCTAGAGTTGCCCTAGCCTAAGTCTAGGGGTGCCCTAGCCTAAGGCTAGGGGTACCCTAGCCTTAGGCTAGAGGAGCCCTAGCCTTAGCCTAAGCCTAGGGGTGCCCTAGCCTAAGCCTAGAGGTGCCTTAGCCTAAGTCTAGGGGTGCCCTAGCCTAAGCCTAGGGGTACCCTAGCCTAAGCCTAGGGATGCCCTAGCCTTAGCCTAAACCTATGGGGCCCTAGCCTAAGCCCAGGGGTGCCCTAGCCTAAGCCTAGGGTTGCCCTAACTTAAGCCTAGGGGTGCCCAAAAGTAAGGCTAGGGGTGCCCTAGCCTTAGTCCAGTGGAGCCCTAGCCTTAGCCTAAGCCTCGGGGTGCCCTATCCTAAGACATGGGGTGCCGTAGCCTAAGCCTAGGGGTGCCCTAGCCTAAGCCTAGGGTTGCCCTACCCTAAGCCTAGGGGTGCCCTAGTCTTAGGCTAGGGGAGCCCTAGCCTTATCCTAAGCCTACTGTTGCCCTAGCCTAAGCCTAGGGGTGCCCTACCCTAAGCATAGGGTTGCCCTAGCCTTAGGCTAGGGGAGCCCTAGCCTTAGCCAAAGCCTTGGGGTGCCCTAGCCTCAGCCTTGGGGTGCCCGAGCCTAAGCCTAGGGGTGCCCTGGCCCAAGCCTAGGGATGCCCTAGAGTTAGTCTAGCGGAGCCCTAGCCTTAGCCTAAGCCTAGGGGTGCCCTAGCCTAAGCCTAGGGGTGCCCTAGCCTTAGCCTACAGAAGCCCTAGCCTTAGCCTAAGCCTAGGGGTGCCCTAGCCTAAGCCTAGGGGTGCCATAGCCTAAGTCTAGGGCTGCCCTAGCCTAAGCCTAGGGCTTCCATCTCCTAAGCCTAGGGGTGCCCTAGCCTAAGCTTAGGGGTGCCCTAGCCTAAGCCTAGGGGTGTCCTAGCCTATGCCTAGGGGTGCCCTAGCCTAAGCCTAGGGGTGCCCTAGACTTAGGCTAGGGGAGCCCTTGCCTTAGCCTAAGCCTTGGGGCGCCCTAGCCTAAACCTAGGGGTTCCCTAGCCTAAGCCTAGGGGTGAACTAGCCTAAGCCTAGGGGTGCCCTAGGCTAAGGCTAGGGGTGCCCTAGCCTTAGTCTATTGGAGCCCTATCCTTAGTCTAAGCTTAGGGGTGCCCTATGTTAAGCCTAGGGTTGCCCAAGCCTAAGCCTAGGGGTGCCCTAGCCTAAGCCTAGGGGTGCCCTAGCCTAAGCCTAGGGGTGCCCTAGCCCAAGCTTGGGATGCCCTAGCTTTAGGCTAGTGGAGCCCTAGCCTTACGCTAAGCCTAGGGGTGCCCTAGCCTAAGTCTAGGGGTGCCCTAGCATAAGCCTAGGGGTACCCTAGCCTTAGGCTAGGGGAGGCCTAGCCTTAGCCTAAGCCTAGGGATGCCCCATACTAAGCCTACGGGTGCCCTAGCCTAAGTCTAGGGGTGCCTAGCCTAAGCATAGGGGTGCCCTATCCTAAGCCTAGGGGTTCCCTACCTATGCTTAGGGGTGCCCTAACCTAAGCCTACGGGTGCCCAAGCCTAAGCCTAGTGGTGCCTTAGCCTTAGGCTAGGGAAGCCCTAGCCTTAGCCTAAGCCTAGGGGTGCCCTAGCCTAAGCCTAGGGGTGTCCTAGCCTAAACCTAGGGGTGCCCTAGCCTAAGCCTAGGGCTGCCCTTGCCTAAGCCTAGGGGTGCCCTAGCCTAAGCCTAGGGGTGCCATAACCAAAGCTTAGGGGTGCCCTAGCCTAAGCCTAGGGGTGCCCTACCCTAAGCCTAGGGGTGCCCTAGCCTAAGTCTAGGGGTGTCCAAGCCTTAGGCTACGGGAGCCCTAGACTTAGCCTAAGCCTAGGGGTGCCCTAGTCTAAGCCTAGTGGTGCCCTATCCTAAGCCTAGGGGTACCCTAGCCTAAGCCTAGGGGTGCCGTAACCTTAGGCTGGGGGAGCCCTAACCTTAGCATAAGCCTAGGGGTGCCCTAGCCCAAGCCTAGTCTTGCCGTAGCCTAAGCCTAGGGGTGCCCTACCTAAGCCTAGGGGTTCCCTAGCCTAAGCTTACGGGTGCCCTAACCTAAGGATAGGGGTGCCCTAGCCTTTGTCTAGTGGAGCCCTTGCCTTAGCCTAAGCATAGGGGTGCCCTACCCTAAGCTTAGATGTGACCTAGCCTAAGCCTAGGGGTGCCCTACCCTAAGCCTAGGGGTGCCCTAGCCTTAGGCTAGCTGAGCCCTAGCCTTAGCCTAAGCCTAGGGGTGCCCTAGCCTAAGACTAGGGGTGCCCTAGCCTAAGCCTTGGGGTGCCCTAGCCCAAGCCTAGGGGTGCCATAGGGTTAGGCTAGGGGAGCCCTAGCCTTAGCCTAAGCCTACGGGTGCCCTAGCCTAATCCTAGGGGTGCCCTAACCTATGCCTAGGGGTGCCCTAGCCTAAGCCTAGTGGTGCCCTAGCCTAAGCCTAGGGGTGCCCTAGTCTCAGGCTAGGGGAGCCCTAGCCTTAGCCTTGTGGTGCCCTATCCTAAGCCTAGGGGTGCCCTAGCCTAAGCCTAGGGGTGCCCTAGCCTTAGGCTAGGGGAGCCCTAACGTTAGCCTCTGCCTTGTGGTGCCCTAGCCCAAGCCTAGGGGTGTCGTAGCCTAAGCCTAGGGGTGCCCTAGCCTAAGCCTAGGGGTGCCCTAGCCTAAGCCAAGGGGTGCCCAAACCTTAGAGTAAGCCTTGGGGTGCCCTAGCCTAAGACAAGGGGTGCCCTAGCCTAAGTTTATTGGTGCCCTAGCGTAAGCCTAGGGGTGTCCTAACCTAAGCCTAGGGGTGCCCTAGCCTAAGCCTAGGGGTGCCCTAGCCTAAGCCTAGGGGTGCCCAAGCCTTAGGCTAGAGGATCCCTAGCCTTAGCCTAAGCCTATGGCTGCCCTAGCCTAAGCCTAGGGGTGCCCTAGCCTAAGCCTAGGGGTGCCCTAGCCTAAGCCTAGGGGTGCCCTAGCCTAACATTATGGGTGCCCTAGCCTTAGGCTAGGGGAGCACTAGCCTTAGCCTAAGCCTAAGGGTGCCCTAGCCTAAACTTAGGGGTTCCCTAGCCTAAGCCTAGGGGTCCCCTAGCCTTAGCCTAATCCTAGGGGTGCCCTAGCCTAAGCCTATTGGTGCCCTAGCCTAAGCCTAGGGGTGCCCTAGCCATAGCCTAGGGGAGCCCTAGCCTTAGCCTAAGCTTAGGGGTGCCCTAGCGTAAGCCTAGTGGTGTCCTAGCCTAAGCCTAGGGGTACCCTAGCCTAAGCCTAGGTGTTCCCTAGCCTTAGTCTAGTGGAGACCTAGCCTTAGCCTACGCCTAGGGGTGCCCTATCCTAAGCCATGGGGTGCCCTAACCTAAGCATAGGAGTGCCCTAGCCTAAGCCTAGGGGTGCCCTAGCCTAAGCCTAGGGGTGCCCTAGCTTTAGGTTAGGGGAGCCCTAGCCTTAGCCTAAGCCTAGGGGTGCCCTAGTCTAAGACTAGGGGTGCTCTAGCCTTAGCCTACGGGTGTCCTAGCCTAAGCCTAGGACTGCCCTAGCCTAAGCCTAGGGGTTCCCTAACATTAGGCTAGGGGGGCCCTAGCCTTAGCGTAAGCCTTGGGGCGCCTTAACCTAAACCTAGGGTTTCCCTAGACTAAGCCTAGGGGTGACCTAGCCTTACGCTAGAGGAGCCTTAGCCTTAGTCTAAGCCTAGGGGTGCCCTAGCCTAAGCCTAGGGGTGCCCTAGCCCAAGCCTAGAGATGCCCTAGCGTTAGGCTAGAGGAGCCCTAGCCTTATCCTGAGCCTAGGGTGCCCTAGCCTAAACCTAGGGGTGCCCTAGCCTAAGCCTAGGAGTTCCCTACCTAATCCTAGGGGTGCCCTAGCCTAAGCCTAGGGGTGCCCTAGCCTAAGCCTTGGGGTGCCCTAGCCTAAGCCTAGGGGTGCCCTAGCCTAAGCCTTGGGGTGCCCTAGCCTAAGCCTTGGGGTGCACTAGCCTAAGCCAAGGGGTACCCTAGCCTTAGGCTAGGAGAGCCCTAGCCTTAGCTTAACCTAGGGGTGCCCCATCCTAAATCTAGGGGTGCCTAGCCTAAGCATAGGGGTACCCTAACTTAAGCCTAGGAGTTCCCTACCTAAGCCTAGGGGTGCCCTAGCCTAAGCCTAGGGGTGCCCTAGCCTAAGCCTTGTGGTGCCCTAGCCTAAGCCTAGGGGTGCCCTAGCCTAAGCTTAGGGGCCCTAGCCTTAGGATAGGGGAGACCTAGCCTTAGCCTAAGCCTACGGGTGCCCTAGCTTAAGCATAGGGGTGCCCTAGCCTAAGCCTAGGGGTGCCCTAGCCATAGCCTAGGGGAGCCCTAGCCTTAGCCTAAGCTTAGGGGTGCCTGAGCCTAAGCCTAGGGTTGACCTAGCCTAAGCCTAGGGGTGCCCTAGCCTGAGCCTAGGGGTGCCCTAGCCTGGGCCCAGGGGTGTCCTAGCCTGAGCCTACGGTTGCCCTAGCCTGAGGCTAGGGGAGCCCTAGCCTGAGCCTACGGGTGCCCTAGCCTGAGGCTAGGGGAGCCCTAGCCTTAGTCTAGCCTAGGATTGCCCAAGCCTAAGCCTAGGGGTGCCCTAGCCTAAGCCTAGGGGTGCCCTAGCCTGAGGCTAGGGGAGTCGTAGCCTAAACCTACGGGTGCCCTTGCCTAAGCCTAGGGATGCCTTAGCCTAAGCCTAGGGGTGCCGTAGCCATAGCCTAGGGGAGCCCTAGCCTTAGCCTAGGGGAGCCCTAGCCTAAGCTTAGGGGTGCCCGAGCCTAAGCCTAGGGTTGCCCTAGCCTAAGCCTAGGGGTGCCCTAGCCTAACCATAGGGGTACCCTAGCCTTAGGCTAGGGGAACACTAGCCTTAGCCTAAGCCTAGGGGTGCCCTAGCCTAAGCCTAGGCGTGCCCTAGCCTAAGCCTAGTGGTGCCCTACCCTAAGCCTAGGGGTGCCCTAGCATAAGCCTAGGCTTGCCCTAGCCTTAGGCTAGCTGAGCCCTAGCCTAAGCCTAAGCCTAGGGGTGCCCTAGACTAAGCCTAGGGGTGCCCTAGCCTAAGCCTAGGGGTGCCCTAGCCTAAGCCTAGGGGTGCCCAAGCCTAAGCCTAGGGATGCCCTAGCCTAAGCCTAGGGGTGCCCTAGCCTTAGGCTAGGGGTGCCCAGGCCTTAGGATAGAGGAGCCCTAGACTTAGCCTAAGCCTATGGCTGTCCTAGCCTAAGCCTATGGCTGCCCTAGCCTAAGCCTAGGGTTGCCCTAGCCTAAGCCTAGGGGTGCCCTAGCCTAAGCCTATGGCTGCCCTAGCCTAAGCCTAGGGGAGCCCTAGCCTAAACCTAGGGGTGCCCTAGCCTCAGCCTAGGGGTGCCCTAGCCTAAGGTTAGGGGTGCCCAGGCCTTAGGATAGAGGAGCCCTAGCCTTAGCCTAAGCCTATGGGTACCCTAGCCTAACTCTAGGGGTGCCCTAGCCTTAGGCTAGGGGAGCACTAGCCTTAGCCTAAGCCTAGGGGTGCCCTAGCCTAAGCCTAAGGGTGCCCTAGCGTAAGCCAATGGGTGCCCTACCTTAGAGTAAGCATAGGGGTACCCTAGCCTGAGCCTAGGGGTGCCCTAGCCTAAGCCTAGGGGTGCCCATGCCTTAGGCTAGAGGAGCCCTAGCCTTAGCCTAAGCCTATGGCTGCCCTAGCCTAAGCCTAGGGGTGCCCTAGCCTAAGCCTAGGGATGCCCTAGCCTACGCCTAATGGTGCCCTAGCCTTAGGCTAGGGAAACACTAGCCTTAGCCTAAGCCTAGGGGTACCCTAGCCTAAGCCTAGGCGTGCCCTAGCCTAAGCCGAGGGGTGCCCTACCCTAAGTCTAGGGGTGCCCTACCCTAAGCCCAGGGGTGCCCTAGCCTAAGCCTAGGCTTGCCCTAGCCTTAGGCTAGCTGAGCCCTAGCCTAAGCCTAAGCCTAGGGGTGCCCTTGCCTAAGCCTAGAGGTGCCCTAGCCTAAGCCTAGGGGTGCCATAGCCTTAAGCTAGAGGAGCCCTAGCCTTAGCCTAAGCCTAGGGGTGCCCTAGCCTAAGACTAGGGGTGCCCTAGCCTAAGTCTTGGGGTGCCATAGCCTAAGCCTAGGGGTGCCCTAGGGTTATGCTACGGGAGCCCTAGCCTTAGCCTAAGCCTAGGGGTGCCCTAGCCTAAGCCTAGGGGTGCCCTAGCCTAAGCCTAGGGGTGCCCTAGCCTAAGCCTAGGGGTGCCCTAGCCTAAGCCTAGGGGTGTCCAATCCTTAGGCTACGGGAGCCCTAGACTTAGCCTAAGCCTAGGGGTGCCCTAGTCTAAGCCTAGTGGTGCCCTATCCTAAGCCTAGGGGTGCCCTAGCCTAAGCCTAGGGGTGCCGTAACCTTAGGCTAGGGGAGCCCTAACCTTAGCCTAAGCCTAGGGGTGCCCTAGCCCAAGCCTAGAGGTGCCGGAGCCTAAGACTAGGAGTGCCCTAGCCTAAGCCTAGGGGTGCCCTAGCCTAAGCTTACGGGTGCCCTAGCCTAAGGCTAGGGGTGCCCTAGCCTTAGTCTAGTGGAGCCCTTGCCTTAGCCTAAGCATAGGGGTGCCCTACCCTAAGCCTAGATGTGACCTAGCCTAAGCCTAGGGGTGCCCTAACCTAAGCCTAGGGGTGCCCTTGCCTAAGCCTAGGGGTGCCATAGGGTTAGGCTAGGGGAGCCCTAGCCTTAGCCTAAGCCTATGGGTGCCCTAGCCTAAGCCTAGGGGTGTCCTAACCTAAGCCTAGGGGTGCCCCAGCCTAATCCTAGTGGTGCCCTAGCCTAAGCCTAGGGGTGCCCTAATCTCAGGCTAGGGGAGCCCTAGCCTTAGCCTTGTGGTGCCCTATCCTAAGCCTAGGGGTACCCTAGCCTAAGCCTAGGGGTGCCCTAGCCTTAGGCTAGGGGAGCCCTAACCTTAGCCTACGCCTTGGGGTGCCCTAGCCCAAGTAGGGTTGTCGTAGCCTAAGCCTAGGTGTGCCCTAGCCTAAGCCTAGGGGTGCCCTAGCCTAAGCCAAGGGGTGCCCAAGCCTTAGAGTAAGCCTTGGGGTGCCCTAGCCTAAGACTAGGTGTGCCCTAGCCTAAGCTTATTGGTGCCCTAGCGTAAGCCTAGGGGTGCCCTAGACTAAGCCTAGGATACCCAGGCCTTAGGCTAGAGGAGCCCTAGCCTTACCCTAAGCATATGGCTGCCGTAGCATAAGCCTAGGGGTGCCCTAGCCTAAGCCTAGGGGTGCCCTAGCCTAACACTATGGGTGCCCTAGCCTTAGGCTAGGGGAGCACTAGCCTTAGCCTAAGCCTAAGGGTGCGCTAGCCTAAAATTAGAGGTGCCCTAGCCTAAGTCTATGGGTGCCTTAGCCTAAGCCTAGGGGTCCCCTAGCCTTAGCCTAAGCCTAGGGGTGCCCTAGCCTAAGCCTATTGGTGCCCTAGCCTAATCCTAGGGGTGCCCTAGCCATAGCCTAGGGGAGCCCTAGCCTTAGCCTAAGCTTAGGGGTGCCCGAGGCTAAGCCTAAGGTTGCACTAGGCTAAGCCTAGGGGTGCCCTAGCCTTAGGCTAGGGGAGCCCTAGCCTTAGCCTACGCCTAGGGGTGCCCTAGCCTAAGCTTAGGGGTGCCCTAGCCTAAGCCTAGGGGTGCCCTAGCGTAAGCCTAGGGGTGCCCTAGCCTAAGCCTAGGGGTACCCTAGCCTTAGGCTAGCTGAGCCGTAGCCTTAGCCTAAGCTTACGGGTGCCCTAGCCTAAGACTAGGGGTGCCCTAGCCTAAGCCTTGGGGTGCCCTAGCCTAAGCCTAGGGGTGCCCCAGGGTTAGGCTAGGGGAGCCCTAGCCTTAGCCTAAGCCTAGGGGTGCCTTAGCCTAAGGCTAGGGGTGCCCTAGCCTAAGCCTAGGGGTGCCCTAGCCTAAGCCTAGGGGTGCCCTAGCCTAAGCCTAGTGGTGCCCTAGCCTAAGCCTAGGGGTGCCCTAGCCTTAGGCTAGGGGAGCCCTAGCCTTAGCCTAGTGGTGCCCTAGCCTAAGCCTAGGGTTGCCCTAGCCTAAGCCTAGGGTTGCCCTAGCCTAAGCCTAGGGGTGCCCTAGCCTTATGATAGGGGAGCCCTAACCTTAGCCTAAGCCTTGGGGTGCCCTAGCCCAAGCCTAGGGGTGTCATAGCCTAAGCCTAGCAGTGCCCTAGCCTAAGCCTAGGTTTGCCCTAGCCTAAGCCTAGGGGTGCCCTAGCCTAAGCCAAGGGGTGCCCAACCTTAGCCTAAGCCTAGGGGTGCCCTAGCCTAAGACAAGGGGTGCCCTAGCCTAAGCTTATTGGTTCCCTAGAGTAAGCCTAGGGGTGCCCTAGCCTAAGCCTAGGGGTGCCCTAACCTAAGCCTAGGGGTGCCGTAGCCTAAGCCTAGGGGTGCCCAAGGCTTAGGCTAGAGGAGCCCTAGCCTTAGCCTAAGCCTATGGCTGCCCTAGCCTAAGCCTAGGGGTGCTCTAGCCTAAGCCTAGGGGTGCCCTAGCCTAACACTATGGGTGCCCTAGCCATAGCCTATGGGAGCCCTAGCCTTAGCCTAAGCTTAGGGGTGCCCTAGCCTAAACCTAGGGTTGCCCTAGCCTAAGCCTAGGGGTACCCTAGCCTTAGGCTAGGGGAGCCCTAGCCTTAGCCTACGCCTAGGGGTGCCCTAGCCTAAGCTTAGGGGTGCCCTAGCCTAAGCCTAGGGGTGTCCTAGCCTAAGCCTAGGGGTCCCCTAGCCTTAGCCTAAGCCTAGGGGTGCCCTATCCTAAGCCTACGGGTGCCCTCACTTTAGGCTATGGGATCCCTAGCCATAGCCTAAGCCTAGGGGTGCCGTAGCCTAAGCCTGGGGATGCCCTAGCCTGAGCCTATGGGAGCCCTAGCCTTAGGCTAGGGGAGCCCTAGCCTTAGCCTAAGCCTAGGGGTGCCCTAGTCTAAGCCTACGGGTGCCATAGCCTAAGGCTAAGGGTGCCTTTGCCTAAGCCTACGGGTGCTCTAGCCTAAGCCTAGGGGTGCCCTACCCTAAGCCTAGATGTGACCTAGCCTAAGCCTAGGGGTGCCCTAGCCTAAGCCTAGGGGTGCCCTATCCTAAGCCTAGGGGTGCCCTAGTCTCAGCTTAGGGGGCCCTAGCCTAAGCCTAAGGGTGCCCTAGCCTACGCCTAGTGGTGCCCTAGCCTTAGGCTAGGGGAGCCCTACCTTAGCCTAAGCCGAGGTGTGCCCTAGCCTAAGCCTTGGGGTGCCCTAGCCTAAGCTTAGGGGTGCCCTAGCCTAAGCCTAGGGGTCCCTAGCCTAAGCCTAGGGGTGCCCTAGCCTAAGCCTAGGCGTGCCCTAGCCTAAGCCTAGGGGTGCCCTAGCCTAAGCTTAAGCTTGCCCTAGCCTTAGGCTAGCTGAGCCCTAGCCTAAGCCTAAGCATAGGGGTGCCCTAGCCTAAGCCTAGGGGTGCCCTAGCCTAAGCCTAGGGGTGCCCTAGCCTAAGCCTAGGCGTGCCCTAGCCTAAGCCTAGGGGTGCCCTACCCTAAGCCTAGGGGTGCCCTAGCCTAAGCTTAGGCTTGCCCTAGCCTTAGGCTAGCTGAGCCCTAGCCTAAGCCTAAGCCTAGGGGTGCCCTAGCCTAAGCCTAGGGGTGCCCTAGCCTAAGCCTTGGGGTGCCCTAGCCTAAGCCTAGCGGTGCCCTAGCCTAAGCCTAGGGGTGCCCTAGCCTTAGGCTAGGGGTGCCCAGGCCTTAGGATAGAGGAGCTCTAGCCTTAGCCTAAGCCTATGGCTGCCCTAGCCTAAGCCTATGGCTGCCCTAGCCTAAGCCTAGGGTTGCCCTAGCCTAAGCCTAGGGGTGCCCTAGCCTAAGCCTAGGGATGCCCTAGCCTAAGCCAAGGGGTGCCCTAGCCTAAGCCTAGGGGTGCCCTAGCCTAAGCCTAGTGGTGCCCTAGCCTTAGTCTAGGGGAGCCCTAACCTTAGCCTAAGCCTAGGGTTGCCCTAGCCTAAGCCTAGGGGGCCCTAGCCTAAGCCTAGGGGTGTCCTAGCCTAAGCCTAGGGGTGCCCTAACCTTAGGCTATTGGAGCCCTAGCCTTAGCCTAAGCCTATGGGTGCCCTAGCTTCAGTCTAGGGTTGCCCTTGCCTAAGCCTAGGAGTGCCCAAGCCTAAGCCTAGGGGTGCCCTAGCCTAAGGCTAGTGGTGCCTTAGCCTAAGCCTAGGGGTGACCTAGCCTTAGCCTAAGCCTAGGGGTGCCCTAGCCTAAGCCTAGGGGTGCCCTAGCCTAATTCTAGTGGTGCCCTACCCTAACCTTAGGGGTGCCCTAGCCTAAGCCTAGGGGTGCCCTAGCCTAATTCTAGTGGTGCCCTACCCTAAGCTTAGGGGTGCCCTAGCCTAAGCCTAAGCGTGCCCTAGCCTAAGCCTAGGGGTGCCCTACCCTAAGCTTAGGGGTGCCCTAGCCTAAGCTTAAGCTTGCCCTAGCCTTAGGCTAGCTGAGCCCTAGCCTAAGCCTAAGCCTAGGGGTGCCCTAGCCTAAGCCTAGGCGTGCCCTAGCCTAAGCCTAGGGGTGCCCTAGTCTAAGCCTAGGGGTGCCCTAGCCTAAGCCTAGGCGTGCCCTAGCCTAAGCCTAGGGGTGCCCTACCCTAAGCCAAGGGGTGCCCTAGCCTAAGCTTAAGCTTGCCCTAGCCTTAGGCTACCTGAGCCCTAGCCTAAGCCTAAGCCTAGGGGTGCCCTAGCCTAAGCCTAGGGGTGCCCTAGCCTAAGCCTAGGGCTGCCCTAGCCTAAGCCTAGGGGTGCCCTAGCCTAAGCCTAGGGGTGCCCTAGCCTTAGGCTAGGGGTGCCAAGGCCTTAGGATAGAGGAGCCCTAGCCTTAGCCTAAGCCTATGGCTGCCCTAGCCTAAGCCTTTGGCTGCCCTAGCCTAAGGCTAGGGTTGCCCTAGCCTAAGCCTAGGGGTGCCCTAGCCTAAGCCTAGGGATGCCCTAGCCTAAGCCTAGGGGTGCCCTAGCCTAAGCCTAGGGGTTCCCTAGCCAAGCCTAGTGGTGCCCTAGCCTTAGTCTAGGGGAGCCCTAACCTTAGCCTAAGCCTAGGGGTGCCCTAGCCTAAGCCTAGGGGTGCCCTAGCCTAAGCCTAGGGGTACCCTAGCCTGAGGCTAGGGGAGCCGTAGCCTAAGCCTACGGGTGCCCTTGCCTAAGCGTAGGGATGCCTTAGCCTAAGCCTAGGGGTCCCCTATTCTTAGCCTAAGGCTAGGGGTCCCCTAGCCTTAGCCTAAGCCTAGGGGTGCCCTATCCTAAGCCTACGGGTGCCCTCACCTTAGGCTATGGGAGCCCTAGCCTTAGCCTAAGCCTAGGGGTGCCGTAGCCTAAGCCTAGGGATGCCCTAGCCTGAGCCTAGGGGAGCCCTAGCCTTAGGCTAGGGGAGCCCTAGCCTTAGCCTAAGCCTAGGGGTGTCCTAGTCTAAGCCTAGGGGTGCTGTAGCCTAAGGCTAAGGGTGCCTTTGCCTAAGCCTACGGGTGCTCTAGCCTAAGCCTATGGGTGCCCTACCCTAAGCCTAGATGTGACCTAGCCTAAGCCTAGGGGTGCCCTAGCCTAAGCCTAGGGGTGCCCTATCCTAAGCCTAGGGGTGCACTAGTCTAAGCTTAGGGGGCCCAAGCCTAAGCCAAAGGGTGCCCTAGCCTACGCCTAGTGGTGCCCTAGCCTTAGGCTAGGGGAGCCCTAGCCTTAGCCTAAGCCTAGGGGTGCCCTAGCCTAAGCCTTGGGGTGCCCTAGCCTAAGCTTAGGGGTGCCCTAGCCTAAGCCTAGGGGTCCCTAGCCTAAGCCTAGGGGTGCCCTAGGGTTAGGCTAGGGGAGCCCTATCCTTAGCCTAATCCTAGGGGTGCCCTAGCCTAAGCCTAGGAGTGCCTAGCCAAAGCCTAGATGTGCCCTAGCCTTAGGATAGGGGAGACCTAGCCTTAGCCAAAGTCTACTGGTGCACTAGCTTAAGCTTAGGGGTGCCCAAGCCTAAACCTAGGGGTGCCCTAGCCTTAAGCTAGGGGAGCCCTAGCCTTAGCCTAAACCTAGGGGTGCCCTAGCCTCAACCTAGGGGTGCCCTATACTCAGCTTAGGGGTGCCCTAGCCTAAGCCTAGGAGTGCCTTAGCCTAAGCCTAGGGTGCCCTAGCCTAAGTCTAGGTGTGCCCTAGCCTAAGCCTAGGGGTGCCCTAGCCTAAGCCTAGTGGTGCCCTAGCCTTAGGCTAGGGGAGCCCTAGCCTTAGCCTAAGACTAGGGGTGCCCTAGCCTAAGACAATGGGTGCCCTAGCCTAATTTAGGGGCGCCCTAGCCTAAGCCTAGGGGTGCCCTACCCTAAGCCTAGATGTGACCTAGCCTAAGCCTAGGGGTGCCCTAGCCTAAGCCTAGGGGTGCCCTATCCTAAGCCTAGGGGTGCCCTTGTCTCAGCTTAGGGGGCCCTAGCCTAAGCCTAAGGGTGCCCTAGCCTACGCCTACAGGTGCCCTAGCCTTAGGCTAGGGGAGCCCTACCTTAGCCTAAGCCTAGGGGTGCCTTAGCCTAAGCCTTGGGGTGCCCTAGCTTAAGCTTAGGGGTGCCCTAGCCTAAGCCTAGGGGTCCCTAGCCTAAGCCTAGGGGTGCCCTAGCCTAAGCCTAGGGGTTCCCTAGCCTAAGCCTAGGGGTGCCCTAGCCTAAGCCTAGGCGTGCCCTAGCCTAAGCCTAGGGGTGCCCTACCCTAAGCCTAGGGGTGCCCTAGCCTAAGCTTAGGATTGCCCTAGCCTTAGGCTAGCTGAGCCCTAGCCTAAGCCTAAGCCTAGGGGTGCCCTAGCCTAAGCCTAGGGGTGCCATAGCCTAAGCCTAGGGGTGCCCTAGCCTAAGCCTAGGGGTGCCCTAGCCTTAGGCTAGGGGTGCCCAGGCCTTAGGATAGAGGAGCCCTAGCCTTAGCCTAAGCCTATGGCTGCCCTAGCCTAAGCCTATGGCTGCCCTAGCCTAAGCCTAGGGTTGCCCTAGCCTAAGCCTAGGGGTGCCGTAGCCTAAGCCTAGGGATGCCCTAGCCTAAGCCAAGGGGTGCCCTAGCCTAAGCCTAGGGGTGCCCTAGCCTAAGCCTAGTGGTGCCCTAGCCTTAGTCTAGGGGAGCCCTAACCTTAGCCTAAGCCTATTGTTGCCCTAGCCTAAGCCTTGGGGTGCACTAGCCTAAGCCTATGGGTGTCCTAGCCTAAGCCTAGGGGTGCCCTAGCCTTAGGCTATTGGAGCCCTAGCCTTAGCCTAAGCCTATGGGTGCCCTAGCTTCAGTCTAGGGTTGCCCTTGCCTAAGCCGAGGAGTGCCCTATCCTAAGCCTAGGGGTGCCCTAGCCTAAGCCTAGTGGTGCCTTAGCCTAAGCCTAGGGGTGACCTAGCCTTAGCCTAAGCCTAGGGGTGCCCTAGCCTAAGCCTAGGGGTGCCCTAGCCTAAGCCTAGTGGTGCCCTACCCTAAGCTTAGGGGTGCCCTAGCCTAAGCTTGGGGTGCCCTAGCCTAACCCTAGGGTGACCTAGCCTTAGGCTAGGGGAGCACTAGCCTTAGCCTAAGCCTAGGGGTGCCCTAGCCTAAGCCTAGGGGTGCCCTTGCCTAAGCCTAGGGGTGCCCTAGTCTAAGCCTAGGGGTGCCCTCGCCTAAGACTAGGCGTGCCCTAGCCTAAGCCTAGGGGTGCCCTACCCTAAGCCTAGGGGTGCCCTAGCCTAAGCTTAGGCTTGCCCTAGCCTTAGGCTAGCTGAGCCCTAGCCTAAGCCTAAACCTAGGGGTGCCCTAGCCTAAGCCTAGGCGTGCCCTAGCCTAAACCTAGGGGTGCCCTAGTCTAAGCCTAGGGGTGCCCTAGCCTAAGCCTAGGCGTGCCCTAGCCTAAGTCTAGGGGTGCCCTACCCTAAGCCTAGGGGTGCCCTAGCCTAAGCTTAGGCTTGCCCTAGCCTTAGGCTAGCTGAGCCCTAGCCTAAGCCTAAGCAAAGGGGTGCCTTAGCCTAAGCCTAGGGGTGCCCTAGCCTAAGCCTAGGGGTGCCCTAGCCTTAGCCTAGGGGTGCCCTAGCCTTAGGCTAGGGGTGCCCAGGCCTTAGGATAGAGGAGCCCTAGCCTTAGCCTAAGCTTATGGCTGCCCTAGCCTAAGCCTATGGCTGCCCTAGCCTAAGGCTAGGGTTGCCCTAGCCTAAGCCTAACGGTGCCCTTGCCTAAGCCTAGGGATGCCCTAGCCTAAGGCTAGGGGTGCCCTAGCCTAAGCCTAGGGTTGCCCTAGCCTAAGCCTATGGGTGCCCTAGCCTAAGCCTAGGGGTGCCCTAGCCTAATTCTAGTGGTGCCCTACCCTAAGCTTAGGGGTGCCCTAGCCTAAACCTAGGGGTGCCCTAGCCTAAGCCTAGGGTGACCTAGCCTTAGGCTAGGGGAGCACTAGCCTTAGCCTAATCCTAGGGGTGCCCTAGCCTAAGCCTAAGCGTGCCCTAGCCTAAGCCTAGGGGTGCCCTACACTAAGCTTTGGGGTGCCCTAGCCTAAGCTTAAGCTTGCCCTAGCCTTAGGCTAGCTGAGCCCTAGCCTAAGCCTAAGACTAGGGGTGCCCTAGCCTAAGCCTAGGCGTGCCCTAGCCTAAGCCTAGGGGTGCCCTAGTCTAAGCCTAGGGGTGCCCTAGCCTAAGCCTAAGCGTGCCCTAGCCTAAGCCTAGGGGTGCCCTACCCTAAGCCTAGGGGTGCCCTAGCCTAAGCTTAGGCTTGCCCTAGCCTTAGGCTAGCTGAGCCCTAGCCTAAGCCTAAGCCAAGGGGTGCCCTAGCCTAAGCCTAGGGGTGCCCTAGCCTAAGCCTAGGGGTGCCCTAGCCTAAGCCTAGGGGTGCCCTAGCCTAAGCCTAGGGTTGCCCTAGCCTTAGGGTAGGGGTGCCCAGGCCTTAGGATAGAGGAGCCCTAGCCTTAGCCTAAGCCTTTGGCTGCCCTAGCCTAAGGCTAGGGTTGCCCTAGCCTAAGCCTAGGGGTGCCCTAGCCTAAGCCTAGGGATGCCCTAGCCTAAGCCTAGGGGTGCCCTAGCCTAAGCCTAGGGGTGCCCTAGCCAAGCCTAGTGGTGCCCTAGCCTTAGTCTAGGGGAGCCCTAACCTTAGCCTAAGCCTAGGGTTGCCCTAGCCTAAGCCTATGGGTGCCCTAGCCTAAGCCTAGGGGTGTCCTAGCCTAAGCCTAGGGGTGCCCTAGCCTGAGCCTAGGGGTGCCCTAGCCTGAGGCTAGGGGAGCCCTAGCCTTAGTCTAGCCTAGGATTGCCCTAGCATAAGCCTAGGGGTTCCCTAGCCTAAGCCTAGGGGTGCCCTAGCCTAAGCCTAGGGGTGCCCTAGCCTGAGGCTAGGGGAGCCGTAGCCTAAGCCTACGGGTGCCCTTGCCTAAGCGTAAGGATGCCTTAGCCTAAGCCTAGGGGTCCCCTAGCCTTAGCCTAAGCCTAGCTGTGCCCTATCCTAAGCCTATGGGTGCCCTCACCTTAGGCTATGGGAGCCCTAGCCTTAGCCTAAGCCTAGGGGTGCCGTAGCCTAAGCCTAGGGATGCCCTAGCCTGAGCCTAGGGGAGCCCTAGCCTTAGGGTAGGGGAGCCCTAGCCTTAGCCTAATCCTAGGGGTGTCCTAGTCTAAGCCTAGGGGTGCCGTAGCCTAAGGCTAAGGGTGCCTTTGCCTAAGCCTACGGGTGCTCTAGCCTAAGCCTAGGGGTGCCCTACCCTAAGCCTAGATGTGACCTAGCCTAAGCCTAGGGGTGCCCTAGCCTAAGCCTAGGGGTGCCCTATCCTAAGCCTAGGGGTGCCCTAGTCTAAGCTTAGTGGGCCCAAGCCTAAGCCAAAGGGTGCCCTAGCCTACGCCTAGTGGTGCCCTAGCCTTAGGCTAGGGGAGCCCTAGCCTTAGCCTAAGCCTAGGGGTGCCCTAGCCTAAGCCTTGGCGTGCCCTAGCCTAAGCTTAGGGGTGCCCTAGCCTAAGCCTAGGGGTCCCTAGCCTAAGCCTAGGGGTGCCCTAGGGTGAGGCTAGGGGAGCCCTATCCTTAGCCTAATCCTAGGGGTGCCCTAACCTAAGCCTAGGAGTGCCTAGCCAACGCCTAGATGTGCCCAGCCTTAGGATAGGGGAGACCTAGCCTTAGCCAAAGCCTACTGGTGCCCTAGCTTAAGCCTAGGGGTGCCCAAGCCTAAACCTAGGGGTGCCCTAGCCTTAGCTAGGGGAGCCCTAGCCTTAGCCTAAGCTTAGGGTTGCCCTAGCCTAAGACTAGGGGTGCCCTAGCCTAAGACTATGGGTGCCCTAGCCTAATTTAGGGGTGCCCTAGCCTAAGCCTAGGGGTGCCCTACCCTAAGCCTAGATGTGACCTAGCCTAAGCCTAGGGGTGCCCTAGCCTAAGCCTAGGGGTGCCCTATCCTAAGGCTAGGGGTTCCCTAGTCTCAGCTTAGGGGGCCCTAGCCTAAGCCTAGGAGTGCCCTAGCCTAAGCCTAGGGTGCCCTTGCCTAAGCCTAGGGATGCCTTAGCCTAAGCCTAGGGGTACCCTAGCCTTAGCCTAAGCCTAGGGTGCCCTAGCCTAAGTCTAGGTGTGCCCTAGCCTAAGCCTAGGGGTGCCCTAGCCTAAGCCTAGTGGTGCCCTAGCCTTAGGCTAGGGGAGCCCTAGCCTTAGCCTAAGACTAGGGGTGCCCTAGCCTAAGACTATGGGTGCCCTAGCCTAATTTAGGGGTGCCCTAGCCTAAGCCTAGGGGTGCCCTACCCTAAGCCTAGATGTGACCTAGCCTAAGCCTAGGGGTGCCCTATCCTAAGCCTAGGGGTGCCCTAGTCTCAGCTTAGGGGGCCCTAGCCTAAGCCTAAGGGTGCCCTAGCCTACGCCTAGTGGTGCCCTAGCCTTAGGCTAGGGGAGCCCTACCTTAGCCTAAGCCTAGGGGTGCCCTAGCCTAAGCCTTGGGGTGCCCAAGCCTAAGCTTAGGGGTGCCCTAGCCTAAGCCTAGGGGTCCCTAGCCTAAGCCTAGGGGTGCCCTAGCCTAAGCCTAGGCGTGCCCTAGCCTAAGCCTAGGGGTGCCCTAGCATAAGCTTAAGCTTGCCCTAGCCTTAGGCTAGCTGAGCCCTAGCCTAAGCCTAAGCCTAGGGGTGCCCTAGCCTAAGCCTAGGGGTGCCCTAGCCTAAGCCTAGGGGTGCCCTAGCCTAAGCCTAGGGGTGCCCTAGCCTAAGCCTAGGGGTGCCCTAGCCTAAGCCTAGGGGTGCTCTAGCCTTAGGCTAGGGGTGCCCAGGCCTTAGGATAGAGGAGCCCTAGCCTTAGCCTAAGCCTATGGCTGCACTAGCCTAAGCCTATGGCTGCCCTAGCCTAAGCCTAGGGTTGCCCTAGCCTAAGCCTAGGGGGGCCCTAGCCTAAGCCTAGGGATGCCCTAGCCTAAGCCTAGGGGTGCCCTAGCCTAAGCCTAGGGGTGCCCTAGCCTAAGCCTAGTGGTGCCCTAGCCTTAGTCTAGGGGAGCCCTAACCTTAGCCTAAGCCTAGGGTTTCCCTAGCCTAAGCCTAGGGTTGCCCTAGCCTAAGCCTAGGGGTGCCCTAGCCTAAGCCTAGGGATGCCCTAGCCTAAGCCTAGGGGTGCCCTAGCCTAAGCCTAGGGGTGCCCTAGCCTAAGCCTAGTGGTGCCCTAGCCTTAGTCTAGGGGTGCCCTAACCTGAGCCTAAGCCTAGGGTTGCCCTAGCCTAAGCCTAGGGGTGTCCTAGCCTAAGCCTAGGGGTGCCCTAGCCTGAGCCTAGGGGTGCCCTAGCGTGAGGCTAGGGGAGCCCTAGCCTTAGTCTAGCCTAGGATTTCCCTAGCCTAAGCCTAGGGGTGCCCTAGCCTAAGCCTAGGGGTGCCCTAGCCTAAGCCTAGGGGTGCCCTAGCCTGAGGCTAGGGGAGCCGTAGCCTAAGCCTATGGGTGCCCTTGCCTAAGGGTAGGGATGCCTTAGCCTAAGCCTAGGGGTCCCCTAGCCTTAGCCTAAGCCTAGGGGTGCCCTATCCTAAGCCTACGGGTGCCCTCACCTTAGGCTATGGGAGCCCTAGCCTTAGCCTAAGCCTAGGGGTGCCGTTGCCTAAGCCTAGGGATGCCCTAGTCTGAGCCTAGGGGAGCCCTAGCCTTAGGCTAGGGGAGCCCTAGCCTTAGCCTAAGCCTAGGGATGTCCTAGTCTAAGCCTAGGGGTGCCATAGCCTAAGGCTAAGGGTGCCTTTGCCTAAGCCTACGGGTGCTCTAGCCTAAGCCTAGGGGTGCCCTATCCTAAGCCTAGGGGTGCCCTAGTCTAAGCTAGGGGGCCCAAGCCTAAGCCAAAGGGTGCCCTAGCCTTCGCCTAGTGGTGCCCTAGCCTTAGGCTAGGGGAGCCCTAGCCTTAGCCTAAGCCTAGGGGTGCCCTAGCCTAATCCTTGGGGTCCCTAGCCTAAGCCTAGGGGTGCCCTAGGGTTAGGCTAGGGGAGCCCTATCCTTAGCCTAATCCTAGGGGTGCCCTAGCCTAAGCCTAGGAGTGCCTAGCCAAAGCCTAGGGGTGCCCTAGCCTTAGGATAGGGGAGACCTAGCCTTAGCCAAAGCCTACTGGTGCCCTAGCTTAAGCCTAGGGGTGCCGAAGCCTAAACCTAGGGGTGCCCTAGCCTTAAGCTAGGGGAGCCCTAGCCTTAGCCTAAGCCTAGGGGTGCCCTAGCCTCAGCCTAGGGGTGCCCTAGACTCAGCCTAGGGGTGCCCTAGCCTAAGCCTAGGAGTGCCCTAGCCTAAGCCTAGGGTGCCCTTGCCTAAGCCTAGGGATGCCTTAGCCTAAGCCTAGGGGTCCTCTAGCCTTAGCCTAAGCCTAGGGTGCCCTAGCCTAAGTCTAGGTGTGCCGTAGCCTAAGCCTAGGGGTGCCCTAGCCTAAGCCTAGTGGTGCCCTAGCCTTAGGCTAGGGGAGCCCTAGCTTTAGCCTAAGTCTACGGGTGCCCTAGTTTAAGCCTAGGGGTGCCCTAGCCTAAGCCTAGGGGTGCCCTAGCCTTAGGCTATTGGAGCCCTAGCCTTATCCTAAGCCTATGGGTGCCCTAGCTTCAGTCTAGGGTTGCCCTTGCCTAAGCCTAGGAGTGCCCTAGCCTAAGCCTAGAGGTGCCCTAGCCTAAGCCTAGTGGTGCCTTAGCCTAAGCCTAGGTGTGACCTAGCCTTCGCCTAAGCCTAGGGGTGCCCTAGCCTAAGCCTAGGGGTGCCCTAGCCTAAGCCTAGTGGTGCCCTACCCTAAGCTTAGGGGTGCCCTAGCCTAAGCCTAGGGGTGCCCTAACCTAAGCCTAGGGTGACCTAGCCTTAGGCTAGGGGAGCACTAGCCTTAGCCTAAGCCTAGGGTTGCCCTAGCCTAAGCCTAGGCGTGCCCTAGCCTAAGCTTAGGCTTGCCCTAGCCTTAGGCTAGCTGAGCCCTAGCCTAAGCCTAAGCCTAGGGGTGCCCTACCCTAAGCTTAGGGGTGCCCTAGCCTAAGCTTAAGCTTGCCCTAGCCTTAGGCTAGCTGAGCCCTAGCCTAAGCCTAAGCCTAGGGGTGCCCTAGCTTAAGCCTAGGGGTGCCCTAGCCTAAGCCTAGGGGTGCCCTAGCCTAAGCCTAGGGGTGCCCTAGCCTAAGCCTAGGCATGCCCTAGCCTAAGCCTAGGGGTGCCCTACCCTAAGCCTAGGGGTGCCCTAGCCTAAGCTTAGGCTAGCCCTAGCCTTAGGCTAGCTGAGCCCTAGCCTAAGCCTAAGCCTAGGGGTGCCCTAGCCTAACCCTAAGGGTGCCCTAGCCTAAGCCTAGGGGTGCCCTAGCCTAAACCTAGGGGTGCCCTAGCCTTTAGCTAGGGGTGCCCAGGCCTTAGGATATAGGAGCCCTAGCCTTAGCCTAAGCCTATGGCTGCCCTAGCCTAAGCCTATGGCTGCCCTAGCCTAAGCCTAGGGGTGCCCTAGCCTAAGTCTAGGGGTGCCCTATCCTAAGCCTAGGGGTGCCGTAGCCTAAGCCTAGGGGTGCCCTAGCCTAAGCCTATGGGTGCCCAGGCCTTAGGATAGAGGAGCCCTAGCCTTAGCCTAAGCCTATGGCTGCCCTAGCCTAAGCCTATGGCTGCCCTAGCCTAAGCCTAGGGTTGCCCTAGCCTAAGCCTAGGGGTGCCCTAGCCTAAGCCTAGGGGTGCCCTGGCCTAAGCCTAGGGGTGCCCTAGCCTAAGCCTAGGGGTGCCCTAGCCTAAGCCTAGTGGTGCCCTAGCCTTACTCTAGGGGAGCCATAGCCTTAGCCTAAGCCTAGGGTTGCCCTAGCCTAAGCCTAGGGGTGCCCTAGCCTAAGCCTAGGGGTGTCCTAGCCTAAGCCTAGGGTGCCCTAGCCTGAGCCTAGGGGTGCCCTAGCCTGAGGCTAGGGGAGCCCTAGCCTTAGTCTAGCCTAGGATTGCCCTAGCATAAGCCTAGGGGTGCCCTAGCCTAAGCCTAGGGGTGTCCTAGCCTAAGCCTAGGGGTGCCCTAGCCTGAGGCTAGGGGAGCCGTAGCCTAAGCCTATGGGTGCCCTTGCCTAAGCGTAGGGATGCCTTAGCCTAAGCCTAGGGGTCCCCTAGCCTTAGCCTAAGCCTAGGGGTGCCCGATCCTAAGCCTACGGGTGCCCTAACCTTAGGCTATGGGAGCCCTAGCCTTAGCCTAAGCCTAGGGGTGCCGTAGCCTAAGCCTAGGGATGCCCTAGCCTGAGCCTAGGGGAGCCCTAGCCTTAGGCTAGGGGAGCCCTAGCCTTAGCCTAAGCCTAGGGGTGCCCTAGTCTAAGCCTAGGGGTGCCCTAGCCTAAGGCTAAGGGTGCCTTTGCCTAAGCCTACGGGTGCTCTAGCCTAAGCCTAGGGGTGTCCTAACCTAAGCCTAGATGTGACCTAGCCTAAGCCTAGGGGTGCCCTATCCTAAGCCTAGGGGTACCCTATTCTAAGCTTAGGGGGCCCTAGCCTAAGCCTAAGGGTGCCCTAGCCTACGCCTAGTGGTGCCCTAGCCTTAGGCTAGGGGAGCCCTAGCCTTAGCCTAAGCCTAGGGGTGCCCTAGCCTAAGCCTAGAGGTGCCCTAGCCTAAACTTAGGCGTGCCCTAGCCTAAGCCTAGGGGTGCCCTACCCTAAGCCTAGGGGTGCCCTAGCCTAAGCTTAGGCTTGCCCTAGCCTTAGGCTAGCTGAGCCCTAGCCTAAGCCTAAGCCTAGGGGTGCCCTAGCCTAAGCCTAGGGGTGCCCTAGCCTAAGCCTAAGGGTGCCCTAGCCAAAGCCTAGGGGTGCCCTAGCCTTAGGATAGGGGAGACCTAGCCTTACCAAAGCCTACTGGTGCCCTAGCTTAAGCCTAGGGGTGCCCAAGCCTAAAACTAGGGGTGCCCTAGCCTTAAGCTAGGGGAGCCCTAGCCTTAGCCTAAGCCTAGGGGTGCCCTAGCCTCAGCCTAGGGGTGCCCTAGCCTCAGCCTAGGGGTGCCCTAGCCTAAGCCTAGGAGTGCCCTAGCCTAAGCCTAGGGTGCCCTTACCTAAGCCTAGGGATGCCTTAGCCTAAGCCTAGGGGTCCCCTAGCCTTAGCCTAAGCCTAGGGTGCCCTAGCCTAGCCTAGGTGTGCCCTAGCCTAAGCCTAGGGGTGCCCTAGCCTAAGCCTAGTGGTGCCCTAGCCTTAGGCTAGGGGAGCCCTAGCCTTAGCCTAAGACTAGGGGTGCCCTAGCCTAAGACTATGGGTGTCCTAGCCTAATTTAGGGGTGCCCTAGCCTAAGCCTAGGGGTCCCCTAGCGTAAGCATAGGGGTGCCCTAGGGTTAGGCTTGGGGAGCCCTAGCTTTAGCCTAAGTCTACGGGTGCCCTAGTTTAAGCCTAGGGGTGCCCTAGCCTAAGCCTAGGGGTGCCCTAACCTTAGGCTATTGGAGCCCTAGCCTTAGCCTAAGCCTATGGGTGCCCTAGCTTCAGTCTAGGGTTGCCCTTGCCTAAGCCTAGGAGTGCCCTAGCCTAAGCCTAGGGGTCCCCTAGCCTAAGCCTAGTGGTGCCTTAGCCTAAGCCTAGGGGTGACCTAGCCTTAGCCTAAGCCTAGGGGTGCCCTAGCCTAAGCCTAGGGGTGCCCTATCCTAAGCCTAGTGGTGTCCTACCCTAAGCTTAGGGTTGCCCTAGCCTAAGCCTAGGGGTGCCTTAGCCTAAGCCTAGGGTGACCTAGCCTTAGGCTAGGGGAGCACTAGCCTTAGCCTAATCCTAGGGGTGCCCTAGCCTAAGCCTAGGCGTGCCCTAGCCTAAGCCTAGGGGTGCCCTACCCTAAGCTTAGGGGTGCCCTAGCCTAAGCTTAAGCTTGCCCTAGCCTTAGGCTAGCTGAGGCCTAGCCTAAGCCTAAGCCTAGGGGTGCCCTAGCCTAAGCCTAGGGGTGCCCTAGCCTAAGCCTACGGGTGCCCTAGCCTAAGCCTAGGCGTGCCCTAGCCTAAGCCTAGGGGTGCCCTACCCTAAGCCTAGGGGTGCCCTAGCCTAAGCCTAGGCGTGCCCTAGCCTAAGCCTAGGGGTTCCCTACCCTAAGCCTAGGGGTGCCCTAGCCTAAGCTTAGGCTTGCCCTAGCCTTAGGCTAGCTGAGCCCTAGCCTAAGCCTAAGCCTAGGGGTGCCCTAGCCTAAGCCTAGCGGTGCCCTACCCTAAGCCTAGGGTTGCCCTACCCTAAGGCTAGGGGTGCCCTATCCTAAGCCTAGGGGTGCCCTAGCCTCAGCCTAGGGGTGCCCTAGACTCAGCCTAGGGGTGCCCTAGCCTAAGCCTAGGAGTGCCCTAGCCTAAGCCTAGGGTGCCCTTGCCTAAGCCTAGGGATGCCTTAGCCTAAGCCTAGGGGTCCTCTAGCCTTAGCCTAAGCCTAGGGTGCCCTAGCCTAAGTCTAGGTGTGCCGTAGCCTAAGCCTAGGGGTGCCCTAGCCTAAGCCTAGTGGTGCCCTAGCCTTAGGCTAGGGGAGCCCTAGCTTTAGCCTAAGTCTACGGGTGCCCTAGTTTAAGCCTAGGGGTGCCCTAGCCTAAGCCTAGGGGTGCCCTAGCCTTAGGCTATTGGAGCCCTAGCCTTATCCTAAGCCTATGGGTGCCCTAGCTTCAGTCTAGGGTTGCCCTTGCCTAAGCCTAGGAGTGCCCTAGCGTAAGCCTAGAGGTGCCCTAGCCTAAGCCTAGTGGTGCCTTAGCCTAAGCCTAGGTGTGACCTAGCCTTCGCCTAAGCCTAGGGGTGCCCTAGCCTAAGCCTAGGGGTGCCCTAGCCTAAGCCTTGTGGTGCCCTACCCTAAGCTTAGGGGTGCCCTAGCCTAAGCCTAGGGGTGCCCTAACCTAAGCCTAGGGTGACCTAGCCTTAGGCTAGGGGAGCACTAGCCTTAGCCTAAGCCTAGGGTTGCCCTAGCCTAAGCCTAGGCGTGCCCTAGCCTAAGCTTAGGCTTGCCCTAGCCTTAGGCTAGCTGAGCCCTAGCCTAAGCCTAAGCCTAGGGGTGCCCTACCCTAAGCTTAGGGGTGCCCTAGCCTAAGTTTAAGCTTGCCCTAGCCTTAGGCTAGCTGAGCCCTAGCCTAAGCCTAAGCCTAGGGGTGCCCTAGCCAAAGCCTAGGGGTGCCCTAGCCTAAGCCTAGGGGTGCCCTAGCCTAAGCCTAGGCATGCCCTAGCCTAAGCCTAGGGGTGCCCTACCCTAAGCCTAGGGGTGCCCTAGCCTAAGCTTAGGCTAGCCCTAGCCTTAGGCTAGCTGAGCCCTAGCCTAAGCCTAAGCCTAGGGGTGCCCTAGCCTAACCCTAAGGGTGCCCTAGCCTAAGCCTAGGGGTGCCCTAGCCTAAGCCTCGGGGTGCCCTAGCCTAAACCTAGGGGTGCCCTAGCCTTTAGCTAGGGGTGCCCAGGCCTTAGGATATAGGAGCCCTAGCCTTAGCCTAAGCCTATGGCTGCCCTAGCCTAAGCCTATGGCTGCCCTAGCCTAAGCCTAGGGGTGCCCTAGCCTAAGTCTAGGGGTGCCCTATCCTAAGCCTAGGGGTGCCGTAGCCTAAGCCTAGGGGTGCCCTAGCCTAAGCCTATGGGTGCCCAGGCCTTAGGATAGAGGAGCCCTAGCCTTAGCCTAAGCCTATGGCTGCCCTAGCCTAAGCCTATGGCTTTCCTAGCCTAAGCCTAGGGTTGCCCTAGCCTAAGCCTAGGGGTGCCCTAGCCTAAGCCTAGGGGTGCCCTGGCCTAAGCCTAGGGGTGCCCTAGCCTAAGCCTAGGGGTGCCCTAGCCTAAGCCTAGTGGTGCCCTAGCCTTACTCTAGGGGAGCCATAGCCTTAGCCTAAGCCTAGGGATGCCCTAGCCTAAGCCTAGGGGTGCCCTAGCCTAAGCCTAGGGGTGTCCTAGCCTAAGCCTAGGGTGCCCTAGCCTGAGCCTAGGGGTGCCCTAGCCTGAGGCTAGGGGAGCCCTAGCCTTAGTCTAGCCTAGGATTGCCCTAGCATAAGCCTAGGGGTGCCCTAGCCTAAGCCTAGGGGTGTCCTAGCCTAAGCCTAGGGGTGCCCTAGCCTGAGGCTAGGGGAGCCGTAGCCTAAGCCTATGGGTGCCCTTGCCTAAGCGTAGGGATGCCTTAGCCTAAGCCTAGGGGTCCCCTAGCCTTAGCCTAAGCCTAGGGGTGCCCGATCCTAAGCCTACGGGTGCCCTAACCTTAGGCTATGGGAGCCCTAGCCTTAGCCTAAGCCTAGGGGTGCCGTAGCCTAAGCCTAGGGATGCCCTAGCCTGAGCCTAGGGGAGCCCTAGCCTTAGGCTAGGGGAGCCCTAGCCTTAGCCTAAGCCTAGGGGTGCCCTAGTCTAAGCCTAGGGGTGCCCTAGCCTAAGGCTAAGGGTGCCTTTGCCTAAGCCTACGGGTGCTCTAGCCTAAGCCTAGGGGTGTCCTAACCTAAGCCTAGATGTGACCTAGCCTAAGCCTAGGGGTGCCCTATCCTAAGCCTAGGGGTACCCTATTCTAAGCTTAGGGGGCCCTAGCCTAAGCCTAAGGGTGCCCTAGCCTACGCCTAGTGGTGCCCTAGCCTTAGGCTAGGGGAGCCCTAGCCTTAGCCTAAGCCTAGGGGTGCCCTAGCCTAAGCCTAGAGGTGCCCTAGCCTAAACTTAGGCGTGCCCTAGCCTAAGCCTAGGGGTGCCCTACCCTAAGCCTAGGGGTGCCCTAGCCTAAGCTTAGGCTTGCCCTAGCCTTAGGCTAGCTGAGCCCTAGCCTAAGCCTAAGCCTAGGGGTGCCCTAGCCTAAGCCTAGGGGTGCCCTAGCCTAAGCCTAAGGGTGCCCTAGCCAAAGCCTAGGGGTGCCCTAGCCTTAGGATAGGGGAGACCTAGCCTTACCAAAGCCTACTGGTGCCCTAGCTTAAGCCTAGGGGTGCCCAAGCCTAAAACTAGGGGTGCCCTAGCCTTAAGCTAGGGGAGCCCTAGCCTTAGCCTAAGCCTAGGGGTGCCCTAGCCTCAGCCTAGGGGTGCCCTAGCCTCAGCCTAGGGGTGCCCTAGCCTAAGCCTAGGAGTGCCCTAGCCTAAGCCTAGGGTGCCCTTACCTAAGCCTAGGGATGCCTTAGCCTAAGCCTAGGGGTCCCCTAGCCTTAGCCTAAGCCTAGGGTGCCCTAGCCTAGCCTAGGTGTGCCCTAGCCTAAGCCTAGGGGTGCCCTAGCCTAAGCCTAGTGGTGCCCTAGCCTTAGGCTAGGGGAGCCCTAGCCTTAGCCTAAGACTAGGGGTGCCCTAGCCTAAGACTATGGGTGTCCTAGCCTAATTTAGGGGTGCCCTAGCCTAAGCCTAGGGGTCCCCTAGCGTAAGCATAGGGGTGCCCTAGGGTTAGGCTTGGGGAGCCCTAGCTTTAGCCTAAGTCTACGGGTGCCCTAGTTTAAGCCTAGGGGTGCCCTAGCCTAAGCCTAGGGGTGCCCTAACCTTAGGCTATTGGAGCCCTAGCCTTAGCCTAAGCCTATGGGTGCCCTAGCTTCAGTCTAGGGTTGCCCTTGCCTAAGCCTAGGAGTGCCCTAGCCTAAGCCTAGGGGTCCCCTAGCCTAAGCCTAGTGGTGCCTTAGCCTAAGCCTAGGGGTGACCTAGCCTTAGCCTAAGCCTAGGGGTGCCCTAGCCTAAGCCTAGGGGTGCCCTATCCTAAGCCTAGTGGTGTCCTACCCTAAGCTTAGGGTTGCCCTAGCCTAAGCCTAGGGGTGCCTTAGCCTAAGCCTAGGGTGACCTAGCCTTAGGCTAGGGGAGCACTAGCCTTAGCCTAATCCTAGGGGTGCCCTAGCCTAAGCCTAGGCGTGCCCTAGCCTAAGCCTAGGGGTGCCCTACCCTAAGCTTAGGGGTGCCCTAGCCTAAGCTTAAGCTTGCCCTAGCCTTAGGCTAGCTGAGGCCTAGCCTAAGCCTAAGCCTAGGGGTGCCCTAGCCTAAGCCTAGGGGTGCCCTAGCCTAAGCCTACGGGTGCCCTAGCCTAAGCCTAGGCGTGCCCTAGCCTAAGCCTAGGGGTGCCCTACCCTAAGCCTAGGGGTGCCCTAGCCTAAGCCTAGGCGTGCCCTAGCCTAAGCCTAGGGGTTCCCTACCCTAAGCCTAGGGGTGCCCTAGCCTAAGCTTAGGCTTGCCCTAGCCTTAGGCTAGCTGAGCCCTAGCCTAAGCCTAAGCCTAGGGGTGCCCTAGCCTAAGCCTAGCGGTGCCCTACCCTAAGCCTAGGGTTGCCCTACCCTAAGGCTAGGGGTGCCCTATCCTAAGCCTAGGGGTGCCGTAGCCTCAGCCTAGGGGTACCCTAGCCTAAGCCTATGGTTGCCCAGGCCTTAGGATAGAGGAGCCCTAGCCTTAGCCTAAGCCTATGGCTGCCCTAGCCTAAGCCTAGGCGTGCCCTAGCCTAAGCCGAGGGGTGCCCTACCCTAAGCCTAGGGGTGCCCTACCCTAAGCCCAGGGGTGCCCTAGCCTAACCTAGGCTTGCCCTAGCCTTAGGCTAGAGGAGCCCTATCCTTAGCCTAGGCCTAGGGGTGCCCTAGCCTAAGACTAGGGGTGCCGTATCCTAAGCCTTGGGGTGCCCTAACCTAAGCCTAGGGGTGCCCTAGGGTTATCCTAGGGGAGCCCTAGCCTTAGCCTAAGCCTAGGGGTGCCCTAGCCTAAGCCTAGGGGTGCCCTAGCCTAAGCCTAGGGGTGCCCTAGCCTAAGCCTAGGGGTGCCAAAGCCTTAGGCTAGGGGAGCCCTAGACTTAGCATAAGCCTAGGGGTGCCCTAGTCTAAGCCTAGTGATGCCCTATCCTAAGCCTAGGGGTGCCCTAGCCTAAGCCTAGGGTTGCTGTAGCCTTAGGCTAGGGGAGCCCTAACCTTAGCCTAAGCCTAGGGCTGCCCTTGCCCAAGCCTAGGGGTGCCGTAGCCTAAGCCTAGGGGTGCCCTAGCCTAAGCCTAGGGGTGCCCTAGCCTAAGCTTACGGGTGCCCTAGCCTAAGGCTAGGGGTGCCCTAGCCTTAGTCTAGTGGAGCCCATGCCTTAGCCTAAGCATAGGGGTTCCCAACCCTAACCCTAGATGTGACCTACCCTAAGCCTAGGGGTGCCCTAACCTAAACCTAGCGGTTCCCTAGACTAAGCCTAGGGGTGACCTAGCCTTAGGCTAGCGGAGCCCTAGCCTTAGTCTAAGTCTAGGGGTGCCCTAGCCTAAGCCTAGGTGTGCCCTAGCCCAAGCCTAGGGATGCCCTAGCGTTAGGCTAGAGGAGCCCTAGCCTTATCCTAAGCCTAGGGTGCCCTAGCCTAAGCCTAGGGGTGCCCTAGCCTAAGTCTAGGGGTGCCCTAGCCTAAGCCAAGGGGTTCCCTAGCCTTAGGCTAGGAGAGCCCTAGCCTTAGCCTAAACCTAGGGGTGCCCAAGCCTAAGTCTAGGGGTGCCTAGCCTAAGCATAGGGGTGCCCTAACGTAAGCCTAGGGGTTCCCTACCTAAGCCTAGGGGTGCCCTAACCTAAGCCTAGGGGTGCCCTAGCCTAATCCTTGGGGTGCCCTAGCCTAAGCCTAGGGGTGCCCAAACCTAAGCTTAGGGGTGCCCTAGCCTAAGCTTAAGGGTGCCCTTGCCTAAGCCTAGTGGTGCCCTAGCCTTAGGCTAGGGGAGCCCTAGCCTTACCCTAAGCCTAGGGGTACCCTAGCCTAAGCCTATGGGTGCCCTAGCCTAAGCCTAGGGTTGCCCTAGCCTAAGCCTAGGGGTGCCCTAGCCTAAGACTAGGGGTGCCCTTTCCAAAGCTTAGGGGTGCCCTAGCCTAAGCCTAGGGGTCCCTTGCCTAAGCCTAGGGGTGCCCTAGGCTTAGGCTAGGGGAGCCCTAGCCTTCGCCTAATCCTAGGGGTGCCCTAGCCTAAGCCTAGGAGTGTCCTAGCCAAAGCCTTGGGGTGCCCTGGCCTTAGGATAGTGGAGACCTAGCCTTAGCCTAAGCCTACGGGTGCCCTACCTTAAGCCTAGGGGTGCCCTTGCCTCAGCCTAGGGGTGCCCTTGCCTCAGCCTAGGGGTGCCCTAGCCTAAGCATAGGAGTGCCCTAGCCTAAGCCTAGGGGTGCCTTAGCCTAAGCCTAGTGGTGCTTTAGACTAAGCCTAGGGGTGACCTAGCCTTAGCCTAAGCCTAGGGTGCCCTAGCCTAAGCCTAAGGGTGCCCTAACCTAAGCCTAGGGTGCCCTTGCCTAAGCCTAGGGATGCCTTAGCCTAAGCCTTGGGGTCCCCTAGCCTTAGCCTAAGCCTAGGGGTCCCCTAGCCTTAGCCTAAGCCTAGGGGTGCCCTAGCCAAAGCCTAGCGGTGCCCTAGCCAAAGCCTAGGGTTGCCCTAGCCTAAGCCTAGGGGTGCCCAGGCCTTAGGCTAGAGGAGCCCTAGCCTTACCTAAGCCTATGGTTGGCCTAGCCTAAGCCTAGGGGTGCCCTAGCCTAAGCCTAGGGGTGCCCTCGCCTAACCCTATGGGTACCCTAGCCTTAGGTTAGGGGAGCACTAGCCTCAGCCTAAGCCTAGGGGTGCCCTAGCGTAAACTTAGGGGTGCCCTAGCCTAAGGCTAGGGGTGCCTTAGCCTAAGCCTAGGGGTCCCCTAGCCTTAGCCTAAGCTTAGGGCTGCCCTTGCCCAAGCCTAGGGGTGCCGTAGCCTAAGCCTAGGGGTGCCCTAGCCTAAGCCTAGGGGTGCCCTAGCCTAAGCTTACGGGTGCCCTAGCCTAAGGCTAGGGGTGCCCTAGCCTTAGTCTAGTGGAGCCCATGCCTTAGCCTAAGCATAGGGGTTCCCAACCCTAACCCTAGATGTGACCTACCCTAAGCCTAGGGGTGCCCTAACCTAAACCTAGCGGTTCCCTAGACTAAGCCTAGGGGTGACCTAGCCTTAGGCTAGCGGAGCCCTAGCCTTAGTCTAAGTCTAGGGGTGCCCTAGCCTAAGCCTAGGTGTGCCCTAGCCCAAGCCTAGGGATGCCCTAGCGTTAGGCTAGAGGAGCCCTAGCCTTATCCTAAGCCTAGGGTGCCCTAGCCTAAGCCTAGGGGTGCCCTAGCCTAAGTCTAGGGGTGCCCTAGCCTAAGCCAAGGGGTTCCCTAGCCTTAGGCTAGGAGAGCCCTAGCCTTAGCCTAAACCTAGGGGTGCCCAAGCCTAAGTCTAGGGGTGCCTAGCCTAAGCATAGGGGTGCCCTAACGTAAGCCTAGGGGTTCCCTACCTAAGCCTAGGGGTGCCCTAACCTAAGCCTAGGGGTGCCCTAGCCTAATCCTTGGGGTGCCCTAGCCTAAGCCTAGGGGTGCCCAAACCTAAGCTTAGGGGTGCCCTAGCCTAAGCTTAAGGGTGCCCTTGCCTAAGCCTAGTGGTGCCCTAGCCTTAGGCTAGGGGAGCCCTAGGCTTACCCTAAGCCTAGGGGTACCCTAGCCTAAGCCTATGGGTGCCCTAGCCTAAGCCTAGGGTTGCCCTAGCCTAAGCCTAGGGGTGCCCTAGCCTAAGACTAGGGGTGCCCTTTCCAAAGCTTAGGGGTGCCCTAGCCTAAGCCTAGGGGTCCCTTGCCTAAGCCTAGGGGTGCCCTAGGCTTAGGCTAGGGGAGCCCTAGCCTTCGCCTAATCCTAGGGGTGCCCTAGCCTAAGCCTAGGAGTGTCCTAGCCAAAGCCTTGGGGTGCCCTGGCCTTAGGATAGTGGAGACCTAGCCTTAGCCTAAGCCTACGGGTGCCCTACCTTAAGCCTAGGGGTGCCCTTGCCTCAGCCTAGGGGTGCCCTTGCCTCAGCCTAGGGGTGCCCTAGCCTAAGCATAGGAGTGCCCTAGCCTAAGCCTAGGGGTGCCTTAGCCTAAGCCTAGTGGTGCTTTAGACTAAGCCTAGGGGTGACCTAGCCTTAGCCTAAGCCTAGGGTGCCCTAGCCTAAGCCTAAGGGTGCCCTAACCTAAGCCTAGGGTGCCCTTGCCTAAGCCTAGGGATGCCTTAGCCTAAGCCTTGGGGTCCCCTAGCCTTAGCCTAAGCCTAGGGGTCCCCTAGCCTTAGCCTAAGCCTAGGGGTGCCCTAGCCAAAGCCTAGCGGTGCCCTAGCCAAAGCCTAGGGTTGCCCTAGCCTAAGCCTAGGGGTGCCCAGGCCTTAGGCTAGAGGAGCCCTAGCCTTACCTAAGCCTATGGTTGGCCTAGCCTAAGCCTAGGGGTGCCCTAGCCTAAGCCTAGGGGTGCCCTCGCCTAACCCTATGGGTACCCTAGCCTTAGGTTAGGGGAGCACTAGCCTCAGCCTAAGCCTAGGGGTGCCCTAGCGTAAACTTAGGGGTGCCCTAGCCTAAGGCTAGGGGTGCCTTAGCCTAAGCCTAGGGGTCCCCTAGCCTTAGCCTAAGCTTAGGGGTGCCCTAGCCTAAGCCTATGGGTGCCCTAGCCTAAGCCTAGGGATGCCCTAGCCATAGCCTAGGGGAGGCCTAGCCTAACCCTAGGGGTGCCCTAGCCTTAGGCTAGGGGAGCACTAGCCTTAGCCTAAGCCTAGGGGTGCCATAGCCTAATCCTAGGCGTGCCCTAGCCTAAGCCTAGGGGTGCCCTACCCTAAGGCTAGGGGTGCCCTACCTTAAGCCTAGGGGTGCCCTAGCCTAAGCCTTGGGGTGCCCTAGCCTAAGCCTAGGGGTGCCCTACCCTTAGGCTAGGGGAGCCCTAGCCTTAGCCTAAGCCTAGGGGTGCCCTAGCCTAAGCCTATGGGTGCCCTAGCCTAAGCCTAGGGTTGCCCTAGCCTAAGCCTAGGGGTGCCCTAGCCTAAGCCTAGGGGTGCCCAGGCCTTAGGCTAGAGAGCCCTAGCCTTAGCCTAAGCCTATAGCTGCCCTAGCCTAAGCCTAGGGGTGCCCTAGCCTAAGCCTAGGGGTGCCCTAAACTAACCCTATGGGTGCCCTAGCCATAGGCTAGGGGAGCACTAGCCTTAGCCAAAGCCTAGGGGTGCCCTAGCGTAAACTTAGGGGTGCCCTAGCCTAAGCCTAGGGGTGCCTTAGCCTAAGCCTAGGGGTTCCCTAGCCTTAGCCTAAGCCTAGGGGTGCCCTAGCCTAAGCCTATGGGTGCCCTAGCCTAAGCCTAGGGTTGCCCTAGCCATAGCCTAGGGGAGCCCTAGCCTTAGCCTAAGCTTAGGGGTGCCCGAGCCTAAGCCTAGGGTTACCCTAGCCTAAGCCTAGGGGTGCCCTAGCCTTAGTCTATGGGAGCCCTAGCCTTATCCTACGCCTAGCTGTGCCCTAGCCTAAGCTTAGGGGTGCCCTAGCCTAAGCCTAGGCGTGCCCTAGCCTAAGCCTAGGGGTGCCCTAGCCTGAGCCTAGGGGTGCCCTAGCCTGAGCCAACGGTCTCCCTAGACTGAGGCTAGGGGAGCCCTAGCCTTAGTCTAGCCTAGGATTGCCCTAGCCTAAGCCTAGGCGTGCCTTAGCCTAAGCCTAGGGGTGCCCTAGCCTGAGCCTAGGGGTGCCCTAGCCTGAGCCAACGGGTGCCCTAGACTGAGGCTAGGGGAGCCCTAGCCTTAGTCTAGCCTAGGATTGACCTAGCCTAAGCCAAAGGGTGCCCTAGCCTTAGCCTAAGCCTAGGGGTGCCCTAAACTAAGCCTAGGGGTGCCCTAGCCTAAGCCTAGGGGTACCCAAGGCTTAGGCTAGAGGAGCCCTAGCCTTAGCCTAAGCCTATGGCTGCCCTAGCCTAAGCCTAGGGGTGCCCTAGCCTAAGCCTAGGGGTGCCCTAGCCTAAGCCTAGGGGTGCCCTAGCCTAACACTATGGGTGCCCTAGCCATAGCCTAGGGGAGCCCTAGCCTTAGCCTAAGCCTAGGGTTGCCCTAGCCTAAGCTTAGGGGTGCCCTAGCCTAAACCTAGGGGTGTCCTATCCTAAGCCTAGGGGTGCCCTAGCCTGAGCCTAGGGGTGCCCTAGCCTGAGGCTAGAAGAGCCCTAGCCTTAGTCTAACCTTGGATTGCCCTAGCCTAAGCCTAGGGGTGCCCTAGCCTAAGCCTAGGGGTGCCCTAGCCTAAGCCTAGGGGTACCCTAGCCTGAGGTTAGGGGAGCCGTAGCCTAAGCCTACGGGTGCCCTTGCCTTAGGCTAGGGGAGCCCTAGCCTTACCCTAAGCCTAGGGGTGCCCTAGCCCAAGAGTAGGGGTGCCCTTGCCAAAGCTTAGGGGTGCCCTAGCCTAAGCCTAGGGGTTCCATGCCTAAGCCTAGGGGTGCCGAAGGCTTAGGCTAGGGGAGCCCTAGCCTTCGCCTAATCCTAGGGGTGCCCTAGCCTAAGCCTAGGAGTGCCCTAGCCAAAGCCTAGGGTTGCCCTGGCCTTAGGATAGGGGAGACCTAGCCTTAGCCTAAGCCTACGGGTGCCCTAGCTTAAGCCTAGGGGGGCCCTAGTCTAAGCCTAGGGGTGCCCTAGCCTTAGGCTAGGAGAGCCCTAGCCTTAGCCTAAACCTAGGGGTGCCCAAGCCTAAGTCTAGGGGTGCCTAGCCTAAGCATAGGGGTGCCCTAACGTAAGCCTAGGGGTTCCCTACCTAAGCCTAGGGGTGCCCTAACCTAAGCCTAGGGGTGCCCTAGCCTAATCCTTGGGGTGCCCTAGCCTAAGCCTAGGGGTGCCCAAACCTAAGCTTAGGGGTGCCCTAGCCTAAGCTTAAGGGTGCCCTTGCCCAAGCCTAGTGGTGCCCTAGCCTTAGGCTAGGGGATCCCTAGCCTTACCCTAAGCCTAGGGGTACCCTAGCCTAAGCCTATGGGTGCCCTAGCCTAAGCCTAGGGTTGCCCTAGCCTAAGCCTAGGGGTGCCCTAGCCTAAGACTAGGGGTGCCCTTTCCAAAGCTTAGGGGTGCCCTAGCCTAAGCCTAGGGGTCCCTTGCCTAAGCCTAGGGGTGCCCTAGGCTTAGTCTAGGGGAGCCCTAGCCTTCGCCTAATCCTAGGGGTGCCCTAGCCTAAGCCTAGGAGTGTCCTAGCCAAAGCCTTGGGGTGCCCTGGCCTTAGGATAGGGGAGACCTAGCCTTACCCTAAGCCTACGGGTGCCCTAGCTTAAGCCTAGGGGTGCCCTTGCCTCAGCCTAGGGGTGCCCTTGCCTCAGCCTAGGGGTGCCCTAGCCTAAGCATAGGAGTGCCCTAGCCTAAGCCTAGGGGTGCCTTAGCCTAAGCCTAGTGGTGCTTTAGACTAAGCCTAGGGGTGACCTAGCCTTAGCCTAAGCCTAGGGTGCCCTAGCCTAAGCCTAAGGGTGCCCTAACCTAAGCCTAGGGTGCCCTTGCCTAAGCCTAGGGATGCCTTAGCCTAAGCCTTGGGGTCCCCTAGCCTTAGCCTAAGCCTAGGGGTCCCCTAGCCTTAGCCTAAGCCTAGGGGTGCCCTAGCCAAAGCCTAGCGGTGCCCTAGCCAAAGCCTAGGGTTGCCCTAGCCTAAGCCTAGGGGTGCCCAGGCCTTAGGCTAGAGGAGCCCTAGCCTTACCTAAGCCTATTGTTGGCCTAGCCTAAGCCTAGGGGTGCCCTAGCCTAAGCCTAGGGGTGCCCTCGCCTAACGCTATGGGTACCCTAGCCTTAGGTTAGGGGAGCACTAGCCTCAGCCTAAGCCTAGGGGTGCCCTAGCGTAAACTTAGGGGTGCCCTAGCCTAAGGCTAGGGGTGCCTTAGCCTAAGCCTAGGGGTCCCCTAGCCTTAGCCTAAGCTTAGGGGTGCCCTAGCCTAAGCCTATGGGTGCCCTAGCCTAAGCCTAGGGATGCCCTAGCCATAGCCTAGGGGAGGCCTAGCCTAACCCTAGGGGTGCCCTAGCCTTAGGCTAGGGGAGCACTAGCCTTAGCCTAAGCCTAGGGGTGCCATAGCCTAATCCTAGGCGTGCCCTAGCCTAAGCCTAGGGGTGCCCTACCCTAAGGCTAGGGGTGCCCTACCTTAAGCGTAGGGGTGCCCTAGCCTAAGCCTTGGGGTGCCCTAGCCTAAGCCTAGGGGTGCCCTACCCTTAGGCTAGGGGAGCCCTAGCCTTAGCCTAAGCCTAGGGGTGCCCTAGCCTAAGCCTATTGGTGCCCTAGCCTAAGCCTAGGGTTGCCCTAGCCTAAGCCTAGGGGTGCCCTAGCCTAAGCCTAGGGGTGCCCAGGCCTTAGGCTAGAGGAGCCCTAGCCTTAGCCTAAGCCTATAGCTGCCCTAGCCTAAGCCTAGGGGTGCCCTAGCCTAAGCCTAGGGGTGCCCTAAACTAACCCTATGGGTGCCCTAGCCATAGGCTAGGGGAGCACTAGCCTTAGCCAAAGCCTAGGGGTGCCCTAGCGTAAACTTAGGGGTGCCCTAGCCTAAGCCTAGGGGTGCCTTAGCCTAAGCCTAGGGGTTCCCTAGCCTTAGCCTAAGCCTAGGGGTGCCCTAGCCTAAGCCTATGGGTGCCCTAGCCTAAGCCTAGGGTTGCCCTAGCCATAGCCTAGGGGAGCCCTAGCCTTAGCCTAAGCTTAGGGGTGCCCGAGCCTAAGCCTAGGGTTACCCTAGCCTAAGCCTAGGGGTGCCCTAGCCTTAGTCTATGGGAGCCCTAGCCTTATCCTACGCCTAGGTGTGCCCTAGCCTAAGCTTAGGGGTGCCCTAGCCTAAGCCTAGGCGTGCCCTAGCCTAAGCCTAGGGGTGCCCTAGCCTGAGCCTAGGGGTGCCCTAGCCTGAGCCAACGGTCTCCCTAGACTGAGGCTAGGGGAGCCCTAGCCTTAGTCTAGCCTAGGATTGCCCTAGCCTAAGCCTAGGCGTGCCTTAGCCTAAGCCTAGGGGTGCCCTAGCCTGAGCCTAGGGGTGCCCTAGCCTGAGCCAACGGGTGCCCTAGACTGAGGCTAGGGGAGCCCTAGCCTTAGTCTAGCCTAGGATTGACCTAGCCTAAGCCAAAGGGTGCCCTAGCCTTAGCCTAAGCCTAGGGGTGCCCTAAACTAAGCCTAGGGGTGCCCTAGCCTAAGCCTAGGGGTACCCAAGGCTTAGGCTAGAGGAGCCCTAGCCTTAGCCTAAGCCTATGGCTGCCCTAGCCTAAGCCTAGGGGTGCCCTAGCCTAAGCCTAGGGGTGCCCTAGCCTAAGCCTAGGGGTGCCCTAGCCTAACACTATGGGTGCCCTAGCCATAGCCTAGGGGAGCGCTAGCCTTAGCCTAAGCCTAGGGTTGCCCTAGCCTAAGCTTAGGGGTGCCCTAGCCTAAACCTAGGGGTGTCCTATCCTAAGCCTAGGGGTGCCCTAGCCTGAGCCTAGGGGTGCCCTAGCCTGAGGCTAGAGGAGCCCTAGCCTTAGTCTAACCTTGGATTGCCCTAGCCTAAGCCTAGGGGTGCCCTAGCCTAAGCCTAGGGGTGCCCTAGCCTAAGCCTAGGGGTACCCTAGCCTGAGGTTAGGGGAGCCGTAGCCTAAGCCTACGGGTGCCCTTGCCTTAGGCTAGGGGAGCCCTAGCCTTACCCTAAGCCTAGGGGTGCCCTAGCCCAAGACTAGGGGTACCCTTGCCAAAGCTTAGGGGTGCCCTAGCCTAAGTCTAGGGGTTCCATGCCTAAGCCTAGGGGTGCCGAAGGCTTAGGCTAGGGGAGCCCTAGCCTTCGCCTAATCCTAGGGGTACCCTAGCCTAAGCCTAGGAGTGCCCTAGCCAAAGCCTAGGGTTGCCCTGGCCTTAGGATAGGGGAGACCTAGCCTTAGCCTAAGCCTACGGGTGCCCTAGCTTAAGCCTAGGGGTGCCCTAGTCTAAGCCTAGGGGTGCCCTAGCCTTAGGCTAGGGGAGCCCTAGCCTTAGCCTAAGCCTATGGGTGCCCTAGCCTCAGCCTAGGGGTGCCCTTGCCTCAGCCTAGGGGTGCCCTTGCCTCAGCCTAGGGGTGCCCTAGCCTAAGCATAGGAGTGCCCTAGCCTAAGCCTAGGGGTGCCCTAGCCTAAGCCTAGTGGTGCCTTAGACTAAGCCTAGGGGTGACCTAGCCTTAGACTAAACCTAGGGGGCCCTAGCCTAAGCCTAAGGGTGCCCTAACCTAAGCCTAGGGTGCCCTTGCCTAAGCCTAGGGATGCCTTAGCCTAAGCCTAGGGGTCCCCTAGCCTTAGCCTAAGCCTAGGGTTGCCCTAGCCAAAGCCTAGCGGTGCCCTCGCCAAAGCCTAGTGGTGCCATAGCCTAAGCCTAGGGGTGCCCTAGCCTAAGCCTAGGGGTGCCCAGGCCTTAGGCTAGAGGAGCCCTAGCCTTAGCCTAAGACTATGGCTGCCCTAGCCTAAGCCTTGGGGTGCCCTAGCCTAAGCCTAGGGGTGCCCTCGCCTAACCCTATTGGAACCCTAGCCTTAGGCTAGGGGAGCACTAGCCTTAGCCTAAGCCTAGGGGTGCCCTAGCCTAATCCTAGGCGTGCCCTAGCCTAAGCCTAGGGGTGCCCTACCCTAAGCCTAGGGGTGCCCTAGCCTAAGCCTTGGGGTGCCCTAGCCTAAGCCTAGTGGTGCCCTACCCTTAGGCTAGGGGAGCCCTAGCCTTAGCCTAAGCCTATGGGTGCCCTAGCCTCAGCCTAGGGGTGCCCTTGCCTCAGCCTAGGGGTGCCCTTGCCTCAGCCTAGGGGTGCCCTAGCCTAAGCATAGGAGTGCCCTAGCCTAAGCCTAGGGGTGCCCTAGCCTAAGCCTAGTGGTGCCTTAGACTAAGCCTAGGGGTGACCTAGCCTTAGCCTAAGCCTAGGGTGCCCTAGCCTAAGCCTAAGGGTGCCCTAACCTAAGCCTAGGGTGCCCTTGCCTAAGCCTAGGGATGCCTTAGCCTAAGCCTTGGGGTCCCCTAGCCTTAGCCTAAGCCTAGGGGTCCCCTAGCCTTAGCCTAAACCTAGGGGTGCCCTAGCCAAAGCCTAGCGGTGCCCTAGCCAAAGCCAGGGCGTGCCATAGCCTAAGCCTAGGGGTGCCCTAGCCTAAGCCTAGGGGTGCCCAGGCCTTAGGCTAGAGGAGCCCTAGCCTTACCTAAGCCTATGGTTGCCCTAGCCTAAGCCTAGGGGTGCCCTAGCCTAAGCCTAGGGGTGCCCTCGCCTAACCCTATGGGTACCCTAGCCTTAGGTTAGGGGAGCACTAGCCTCAGCCTAAGCCTAGGGGTGCCCTAGCGTAAACTTAGGGGTGCCCTAGCCTAAGCCTAGTGGTGCCTTAGCCTAAGCCTAGGGGTCCCCTAGCCTTAGCCTAAACTTAGGGGTGCCCTAGCCTAAACCTATGGGTGCCCTAGCCTAAGCCTAGGGATGCCCTAGCCATAGCCTAGGGGAGGCATAGCCTAACCCTAGGGGTGCCCTAGCCTTAGGCTAGGGGAGCACTAGCCTTAGCCTAAGCCTAGGGGTGCCATAGCCTAATCCTAGGCGTGCCCTAGCCTAAGCCTAGGGGTGCCCTACCCTAAGGCTAGGGGTGCCCTACCCTAAGCCTAGGGGTGCCCTAGCCTAAGACTTGGGGTGCCCTAGCCTAAGCCTAGGGGTGCCCTACCCTTAGGCTAGGGGAGCCCTAGCCTTAGCCTAAGCCTAGGGGTGTCCTAGCCTAAGCCTAGGGGTGTCCTAGCCTAAGCCTATGGGTGCCCTAGCCTAAGCCTAGGGGTGCCCTAGCCTAAGCCTAGGGGTGCCCAGGCCTTAGGCTAGAGGAGCCCTAGCCTTAGCCTAAGCCTATAGCTGCCCTAGCCTAAGCCTAGGGGTGCCCTAGCCTAAGCCTAGGGGTGCCCTAGCCTAAGCCTAGGGGTGCCCAGGCCTTAGGCTAGAGGAGCCCTAGCCTTAGCCTAAGCCTATAGCTGCCCTGGCCTAAGCCTAGGGGTGCCCTAGCCTAAGCCTAGGGGTGCCCTAGGCTAACCCTATGGGTGCCCTAGCCATAGGCTAGGGGAGCACTAGCCTTAGCCAAAGCCTAGGGGTGCCCTAGCGTAAACTTAGGGGTGCCCTAGCCTAAGCCTAGGGGTGCCTTAGCCTAAGCCTAGGGGTCCCCTAGCCTTAGCCTAAGCCTAGGGGTGCCCTAGCCTAAGCCTATGGGTGCCCTAGCCTAAGCCTAGGGTTGCCCTAGCCTAGGGGAGCCCTAGCCTTAGCCTAAGCTTAGGGGTGCCCGAGCCTAAGCCTAGGGTTACCCTAGCCTAAGCCTAGGGGTGCCCTAGCCTTAGTCTAGGGGAGCCCTAGCCTTATCCTACGCCTAGGTGTGCCCTAGCCTAAGCTTAGGGGTGCCCTAGCCTAAGCCTAGGCGTGCCCTAGCCTAAGCCTAGGGGTGCCCTAGCCTGAGCCTAGGGGTGCCCTAGCCTGAGCCAACGGGTGCCCTAGACTGAGGCTAGGGGAGCCCTAGCCTTAGTCTAGCCTAGGTTTGCCCTAGCCTAAGCCTAGGGGTGCCCTAGCCTAAGCCTAGGGGTGCCCTCGCCTAAGCCAAACGGTGCCCTAGCCTTAGCCTAAACCTAGGCGTGCCCTATCCTAAGACAAGGGGTGCCCTAGCCTAAGCTTATTGGTGCCTTAGCGTAAGCCTAGGGGTGCCCTAGCCTAAGCCTAGGGGTGCCCTAAACTAAGCCTAGGGGTGCCCTAGCCTAAGCCTAGGGGTACCCAAGGCTTAGGCTAGAGGAGCCCTAGCCTTAGCCTAAGCCTATGGCTGCCCTAGCCTAAGCCTAGGGGTGCCCTAGCCTAAGCCTAGGGGTGCCCTAGCCTAAGCCTAGGGGTGCCCTAGCCTAAGCCTAGGGGTGCCCTAGCCTAACACTATGGGTGCCCTAGCCATAGCCTAGGGGAGCGCTAGCCTTAGCCTAAGCCTAGGGTTGCCCTAGCCTAAGCTTAGGGGTGCCCTAGCCTAAACCTAGGGGTGTCCTATCCTAAGCCTAGGGGTGCCCTAGCCTGAGCCTAGGGGTGCCCTAGCCTGAGGCTAGAAGAGCCCTAGCCTTAGTCTAACCTTGGATTGCCCTAGCCTAAGCCTAGGGGTGCCCTAGCCTAAGCCTAGGGGTGCCCTAGCCTAAGCCTAGGGGTACCCTAGCCTGAGGTTAGGGGAGCCGTAGCCTAAGCCTACGGGTGCCCTTGCCTTAGGCTAGGGGAGCCCTAGCCTTACCCTAAGCCTAGGGGTGCCCTAGCCCAAGACTAGGGGTACCCTTGCCAAAGCTTAGGGGTGCCCTAGCCTAAGTCTAGGGGTTCCATGCCTAAGCCTAGGGGTGCCGAAGGCTTAGGCTAGGGGAGCCCTAGCCTTCGCCTAATCCTAGGGGTACCCTAGCCTAAGCCTAGGAGTGCCCTAGCCAAAGCCTAGGGTTGCCCTGGCCTTAGGATAGGGGAGACCTAGCCTTAGCCTAAGCCTACGGGTGCCCTAGCTTAAGCCTAGGGGTGCCCTAGTCTAAGCCTAGGGGTGCCCTAGCCTTAGGCTAGGGGAGCCCTAGCCTTAGCCTAAGCCTATGGGTGCCCTAGCCTCAGCCTAGGGGTGCCCTTGCCTCAGCCTAGGGGTGCCCTTGCCTCAGCCTAGGGGTGCCCTAGCCTAAGCATAGGAGTGCCCTAGCCTAAGCCTAGGGGTGCCCTAGCCTAAGCCTAGTGGTGCCTTAGACTAAGCCTAGGGGTGACCTAGCCTTAGACTAAACCTAGGGGGCCCTAGCCTAAGCCTAAGGGTGCCCTAACCTAAGCCTAGGGTGCCCTTGCCTAAGCCTAGGGATGCCTTAGCCTAAGCCTAGGGGTCCCCTAGCCTTAGCCTAAGCCTAGGGTTGCCCTAGCCAAAGCCTAGCGGTGCCCTCGCCAAAGCCTAGTGGTGCCATAGCCTAAGCCTAGGGGTGCCCTAGCCTAAGCCTAGGGGTGCCCAGGCCTTAGGCTAGAGGAGCCCTAGCCTTAGCCTAAGACTATGGCTGCCCTAGCCTAAGCCTTGGGGTGCCCTAGCCTAAGCCTAGGGGTGCCCTCGCCTAACCCTATTGGAACCCTAGCCTTAGGCTAGGGGAGCACTAGGCTTAGCCTAAGCCTAGGGGTGCCCTAGCCTAATCCTAGGCGTGCCCTAGCCTAAGCCTAGGGGTGCCCTACCCTAAGCCTAGGGGTGCCCTAGCCTAAGCCTTGGGGTGCCCTAGCCTAAGCCTAGTGGTGCCCTACCCTTAGGCTAGGGGAGCCCTAGCCTTAGCCTAAGCCTATGGGTGCCCTAGCCTCAGCCTAGGGGTGCCCTTGCCTCAGCCTAGGGGTGCCCTTGCCTCAGCCTAGGGGTGCCCTAGCCTAAGCATAGGAGTGCCCTAGCCTAAGCCTAGGGGTGCCCTAGCCTAAGCCTAGTGGTGCCTTAGACTAAGCCTAGGGGTGACCTAGCCTTAGCCTAAGCCTAGGGTGCCCTAGCCTAAGCCTAAGGGTGCCCTAACCTAAGCCTAGGGTGCCCTTGCCTAAGCCTAGGGATGCCTTAGCCTAAGCCTTGGGGTCCCCTAGCCTTAGCCTAAGCCTAGGGGTCCCCTAGCCTTAGCCTAAACCTAGGGGTGCCCTAGCCAAAGCCTAGCGGTGCCCTAGCCAAAGCCAGGGCGTGCCATAGCCTAAGCCTAGGGGTGCCCTAGCCTAAGCCTAGGGGTGCCCAGGCCTTAGGCTAGAGGAGCCCTAGCCTTACCTAAGCCTATGGTTGCCCTAGCCTAAGCCTAGGGGTGCCCTAGCCTAAGCCTAGGGGTGCCCTCGCCTAACCCTATGGGTACCCTAGCCTTAGGTTAGGGGAGCACTAGCCTCAGCCTAAGCCTAGGGGTGCCCTAGCGTAAACTTAGGGGTGCCCTAGCCTAAGCCTAGGGGTGCCTTAGCCTAAGCCTAGGGGTCCCCTAGCCTTAGCCTAAACTTAGGGGTGCCCTAGCCTAAACCTATGGGTGCCCTAGCCTAAGCCTAGGGATGCCCTAGCCATAGCCTAGGGGAGGCATAGCCTAACCCTAGGGGTGCCCTAGCCTTAGGCTAGGGGAGCACTAGCATTAGCCTAAGCCTAGGGGTGCCATAGCCTAATCCTAGGCGTGCCCTAGCCTAAGCCTAGGGGTGCCCTACCCTAAGGCTAGGGGTGCCCTACCCTAAGCCTAGGGGTGCCCTAGCCTAAGACTTGGGGTGCCCTAGCCTAAGCCTAGGGGTGCCCTACCCTTAGGCTAGGGGAGCCCTAGCCTTAGCCTAAGCCTAGGGGTGTCCTAGCCTAAGCCTAGGGGTGTCCTAGCCTAAGCCTATGGGTGCCCTAGCCTAAGCCTAGGGGTGCCCTAGCCTAAGCCTAGGGGTGCCCAGGCCTTAGGCTAGAGGAGCCCTAGCCTTAGCCTAAGCCTATAGCTGCCCTAGCCTAAGCCTAGGGGTGCCCTAGCCTAAGCCTAGGGGTGCCCTAGCCTAAGCCTAGGGGTGCCCAGGCCTTAGGCTAGAGGAGCCCTAGCCTTAGCCTAAGCCTATAGCTGCCCTGGCCTAAGCCTAGGGGTGCCCTAGCCTAAGCCTAGGGGTGCCCTAGGCTAACCCTATGGGTGCCCTAGCCATAGGCTAGGGGAGCACTAGCCTTAGCCAAAGCCTAGGGGTGCCCTAGCGTAAACTTAGGGGTGCCCTAGCCTAAGCCTAGGGGTGCCTTAGCCTAAGCCTAGGGGTCCCCTAGCCTTAGCCTAAGCCTAGGGGTGCCCTAGCCTAAGCCTATGGGTGCCCTAGCCTAAGCCTAGGGTTGCCCTAGCCTAGGGGAGCCCTAGCCTTAGCCTAAGCTTAGGGGTGCCCGAGCCTAAGCCTAGGGTTACCCTAGCCTAAGCCTAGGGGTGCCCTAGCCTTAGTCTAGGGGAGCCCTAGCCTTATCCTACGCCTAGGTGTGCCCTAGCCTAAGCTTAGGGGTGCCCTAGCCTAAGCCTAGGCGTGCCCTAGCCTAAGCCTAGGGGTGCCCTAGCCTTAGGCTAGGGGAGCCCTAACCTTAGCCTAAGCCTATGGGTGCCCTAGCCTCAGCCTAGGGGTGCCCTTGCCTCAGCCTAGGGGTGCCCTTGCCTCTGCCTAGGGGTGCCCTAGCCTAAGCATAGGAGTGCCCTAGCCTAAGCCTAGGGGTGCCCCAGCCTAAGCCTAGTGGTGCCTTAGACTAAGCCTAGGGGTGACCTAGCCTTAGACTAAGCCTAGGGGGCCCTAGCCTAAGCCTAAGGGTGCCCTAACCTAAGCCTAGGGTGCCCTTGCCTAAGCCTAGGGATGCCTTAGACTAAGCCTAGGGGTCCCCTAGCCTTAGCCTAAGCCTAGGGTTGCCCTAGCCAAAGCCTAGCGGTGCCCTAGCCAAAGCCTAGGGGTGCCATAGCCTAAGCCTAGGGGTGCCCTAGCCTAAGCCTAGGGGTGCCCAGGCCTTAGGCTAGAGGAGCCCTAGCTTTAGCCTAAGACTATGGCTGCCCTAGCCTAAGCCTTGGGGTGCCCTAGCCTAAGCCTAGGGGTGCCCTCGCCTAACCCTATGGGAACCCTAGCCTTAGGCTAGGGGCGCACTAGCCTTAGCCTAAGCCTAGGGGTGCCCTAGCCTAATCCTAGGCGTGCCCTAGCCTAAGCCTAGGGGTGCCCTACCCTAAGCCTAGGGGTGCCCTAGCCTAAGCCTTGGGGTGCCCTAGCCTAAGCCTAGTGGTGCCCTACCCTTAGGCTAGGGGAGTCCTAGCCTTAGCCTAAGCCTAAGAGTGTCCTAGCCTAAGCCTAGGGGTGTCCTAGCCTAAGCCTATGGGTGCCCTAGCCTAAGCTTAGGGTTGCCCTAGCCTAAGCCTAGGGGTGCCCTAGCCTTAGGCTAGGGGAGACCTAGCCTTAGCCTACGCCTAGGGGTGCCCTAGCCTAAGCTTAGGGGTGCCCTAGCCTAAGCCTAGGGGTGTCCTAGCCTAAGCCTTGGGGTGCCCTAGCCTGAGCCTAGGGGTGTCCTAGCCTGAGGCTAGGGGAGCCCTAGCCTTAGTCTAACCTAGGATTGCCCTAGCCTAAGCCTAGGGGTGCCCTAGCCTAAGTCTAGGGGTGCCCTAGCCTAAGCCTAAGGTTGCCTTAGCCTAAGCCTAGGGGTCCCCTAGCCTTAGCCTAAGCCTAGGGGTGCCCTATCCTAAGCCTACGGGTGCCCTCACCTTAGGCTATGGGAGCCCTAGTCTTAGCCTAAGCCTAGGGGTGCCGTAGCCTAAGCCTAGGGATGCCCTAGCCTGAGCCTAGGGGAGCCCTAGCCTTAGGCTAGGGGAGCCCTAGCCTAAGCCTAAGCCTAGGGGTGCCCTAGTCTAAGCCTAGGGGTGCCCTACCCTAAGCCTAGATGTGACCTAGCCTAAGCCTAGGGGTGCCCTAGCCTAAGCCTAGGGGTGCCCTATCCTAAGCCTAGGGGTGCCCTAGCCTAAGCTTAGGGGGCCCTAGCCTAAGCCTAAGGGTGCCCTAGCCTACGCCTAGTGGTGCCCTAGCCTTAGGCTAGGGGAGCCCTAGCCTTAGCCTAAGCCTAGGGGTTCCCAAGAATAAGCCTAGGGGTGCCCTAGCCTAAGCCTAGGGGTGCCCTAGCCTAAGCCTAGGGGTGCCCTAGCCTAAGCCTAGGGGTGCCCTAGCCTTAGGCTAGGGGTGCCCAGGCCTTAGGATAGAGGAGCCCTAGCCTTAGCCTAAGACTATGGCTGCCCTAGCCTAAGCCTATGGCTGCCCTAGCCTAAGACTAGGGTAGCCCTAGCCTAAGCCTAGGGGTGCACTAGCCTAAGCCTAGGGGTGCCGTAGCCTAAGCCTAGGGGTGCCCTAGCCTAAGCATAGGGGTGCCCAGGCCTTAGGCTAGAGGAGCCCTAGCCTTAGCCTAAGACTATGGCTGCCCTAGCCTAAGCCTTGGGGTGCCCTAGCCTAAGCCTAGGGGTGCCCTCGCCTAACCCTATTGGAACCCTAGCCTTAGGCTAGGGGAGCACTAGCCTTAGCCTAAGCCTAGGGGTGCCCTAGCCTAATCCTAGGCGTGCCCTAGCCTAAGCCTAGGGGTGCCCTACCCTAAGCCTAGGGGTGCCCTAGCCTAAGCCTTGGGGTGCCCTAGCCTAAGCCTAGTGGTGCCCTACCCTTAGGCTAGGGGAGCCCTAGCCTTAGCCTAAGCCTATGGGTGCCCTAGCCTCAGCCTAGGGGTGCCCTTGCCTCAGCCTAGGGGTGCCCTTGCCTCAGCCTAGGGGTGCCCTAGCCTAAGCATAGGAGTGCCCTAGCCTAAGCCTAGGGGTGCCCTAGCCTAAGCCTAGTGGTGCCTTAGACTAAGCCTAGGGGTGACCTAGCCTTAGCCTAAGCCTAGGGTGCCCTAGCCTAAGCCTAAGGGTGCCCTAACCTAAGCCTAGGGTGCCCTTGCCTAAGCCTAGGGATGCCTTAGCCTAAGCCTTGGGGTCCCCTAGCCTTAGCCTAAGCCTAGGGGTCCCCTAGCCTTAGCCTAAACCTAGGGGTGCCCTAGCCAAAGCCTAGCGGTGCCCTAGCCAAAGGCAGGGCGTGCCATAGCCTAAGCCTAGGGGTGCCCTAGCCTAAGCCTAGGGGTGCCCAGGCCTTAGGCTAGAGGAGCCCTAGCCTTACCTAAGCCTATGGTTGCCCTAGCCTAAGCCTAGGGGTGCCCTAGCCTAAGCCTAGGGGTGCCCTCGCCTAACCCTATGGGTACCCTAGCCTTAGGTTAGGGGAGCACTAGCCTCAGCCTAAGCCTAGGGGTGCCCTAGCGTAAACTTAGGGGTGCCCTAGCCTAAGCCTAGGGGTGCCTTAGCCTAAGCCTAGGGGTCCCCTAGCCTTAGCCTAAACTTAGGGGTGCCCTAGCCTAAACCTATGGGTGCCCTAGCCTAAGCCTAGGGATGCCCTAGCCATAGCCTAGGGGAGGCATAGCCTAACCCTAGGGGTGCCCTAGCCTTAGGCTAGGGGAGGACTAGCCTTAGCCTAAGCCTAGGGGTGCCATAGCCTAATCCTAGGCGTGCCCTAGCCTAAGCCTAGGGGTGCCCTACCCTAAGGCTAGGGGTGCCCTACCCTAAGCCTAGGGGTGCCCTAGCCTAAGCCTTGGGGTGCCCTAGCCTAAGCCTAGGGGTGCCCTACCCTTAGGCTAGGGGAGCCCTAGCCTTAGCCTAAGCCTAGGGGTGTCCTAGCCTAAGCCTAGGGGTGTCCTAGCCTAAGCCTATGGGTGCCCTAGCCTAAGCCTAGGGGTGCCCTAGCCTAAGCCTAGGGGTGCCCAGGCCTTAGGCTAGAGGAGCCCTAGCCTTAGCCTAAGCCTATAGCTGCCCTAGCCTAAGCCTAGGGGTGCCCTAGCCTAAGCCTAGGGGTGCCCTAGCCTAAGCCTAGGGGTGCCCAGGCCTTAGGCTAGAGGAGCCCTAGCCTTAGCCTAAGCCTATAGCTGCCCTAGCCTAAGCCTAGGGGTGCCCTATCCTAAACCTAGGGGTGCCCTAGGCTAACCCTATGGGTGCCCTAGCCATAGGCTAGGGGAGCACTAGCCTTAGCCAAAGCCTAGGGGTGCCCTAGCGTAAACTTAGGGGTGCCCTAGCCTAAGCCTAGGGGTGCCTTAGCCTAAGCCTAGGGGTCCCCTAGCCTTAGCCTAAGCCTAGGGGTGCCCTAGCCTAAGCCTATGGGTGCCCTAGCCTAAGCCTAGGGTTGCCCTAGCCTAGGGGAGCCCTAGCCTTAGCCTAAGCTTAGGGGTGCCCGAGCCTAAGCCTAGGGTTACCCTAGCCTAAGCCTAGGGGTGCCCTAGCCTTAGTCTAGGGGAGCCCTAGCCTTATCCTACGCCTAGGTGTGCCCTAGCCTATGCTTAGGGGTGCCCTAGCCTAAGCCTAGGCGTGCCCTAGCCTAAGCCTAGGGGTGCCCTAGCCTGATCCTAGGGGTGCCCTAGCCTGAGCCAACGGGTGCCCTAGACTGAGGCTAGGGGAGCCCTAGCCTTAGTCTAGCCTAGGATTGCCCTAGCCTAAGCCTAGGGGTGCCCTAGCCTAAGCCTAGGGGTGCCCTCGCCTAAGCCAAAGGGTGCCCTAGCCTTAGCCTAAACCTAGGGGTGCCCTATCCTAAGACAAGGGGTGCCCTAGCCTAAGCTTATTGGTGCCCTAGCGTAAGCCTAGGGGTGCCCTAGCCTAAGCCTAGGGGTGCCCTAAACTAAGCCTAGGGGTGCCCTAGCCTAAGCCTAGGGGTACCCAAGGCTTAGGCTAGAGGAGCCCTAGCCTTAGCCTAAGCCTATGGCTGCCCTAGCCTAAGCCTAGGGGTGCCCTAGCCTAAGCCTAGGGGTGCCCTAAACTAAGCCTAGGGGTGCCCTAGCCTAAGCCTAGGGGTACCCAAGGCTTAGGCTAGAGGAGCCCTAGCCTTAGCCTAAGCCTATGGCTGCCCTAGCCTAAGCCTAGGGGTGCCCTAGCCTAAGCCTAGGGGTGCCCTAGCCTAAGCCTAGGGGTACCCTAGCCTGAGGCTAGGGGAGCCGTAGCCTAAGCCTACGGGTGCCCTTGCCTTAGGCTAGGGGAGCCCTAGCCTTACCCTAAGCCTAGGGGTGCCCTAGCCCAAGACTAGGGGTGCCCTTGCCAAAGCTTAGGGGTACCCTAGCCTAAGCCTAAGGGTCCCATGCCTAAGCCTAGGGGTGCCCAAGGCTTAGGCTAGGGGAGCCCTAGCCTTCGCCTAATCCTAGGGGTGCCCTAGCCTAAGCCTAGGAGTGCCCTAGCCAAAGCCTAGGGGTGCCCTGGCCTTAGGATAGGGGAGACCTAGCCTTAGCCTAAGCCTACGGGTGCCCTAGCTTAAGCCTAGGGGTGCCCTAGCCTAAGCCTAGGGGTGCCCTAGCCTTAGGCTAGGGGAGCCCTAACCTTAGCCTAAGCCTATGGGTGCCCTAGCCTCAGCCTAGGGGTGCCCTTGCCTCAGCCTAGGGGTGCCCTTGCCTCAGCCTAGGGGTGCCCTAGCCTAAGCATAGGAGTGCCCTAGCCTAAGCCTAGGGGTGCCCCAGCCTAAGCCTAGTGGTGCCTTAGACTAAGCCTAGGGGTGACCTAGCCTTAGACTAAGCCTAGGGGGCCCTAGCCTAAGCCTAAGGGTGCCCTAACCTAAGCCTAGGGTGCCCTTGCCTAAGCCTAGGGATGCCTTAGCCTAAGCCTAGGGGTCCCCTAGCCTTAGCCTAAGCCTAGGGTTGCCCTAGCCAAAGCCTAGCGGTGCCCTAGCCAAAGCCTAGGGGTGCCATAGCCTAAGCCTAGGGGTGCCCTAGCCTAAGCCTAGGGGTGCCCAGGCCTTAGGCTAGAGGAGCCCTAGCTTTAGCCTAAGACTATGGCTGCCCTAGCCTAAGCCTTGGGGTGCCCTAGCCTAAGCCTAGGGGTGCCCTCGCCTAACCCTATGGGAACCCTAGCCTTAGGCTAGGGGCGCACTAGCCTTAGCCTAAGCCTAGGGGTGCCCTAGCCTAATCCTAGGCGTGCCCTAGCCTAAGCCTAGGGGTGCCCTACCCTAAGCCTAGGGGTGCCCTAGCCTAAGCCTTGGGGTGCCCTAGCCTAAGCCTAGTGGTGCCCTACCCTTAGGCTAGGGGAGCCCTAGCCTTAGCCTAAGCCTAAGAGTGTCCTAGCCTAAGCCTAGGGGTGTCCTAGCCTAAGCCTATGGGTGCCCTAGCCTAAGCTTAGGGTTGCCCTAGCCTAAGCCTAGGGGTGCCCTAGCCTAAGCCTAGGGGTGCCCAGGCCTTAGGCTAGAGGAGCCCTAGCCTTAGCCTAAGCCTATAGCTGCCCTAGCCTAAGCCTAGGGGTGCCCTAGCCTAAACCTATGGGTGCCCTAGCCTAACCCTATGGGTGCCCTAGCCGTAGGCTAGGGGAGCACTAGCCTTAGCCAAAGCCTAGGGGTGCCCTAGCGTAAACTTAGGGGTGCCCTAGCCTAAGCCTAGGGGTGCCTTAGCCTAAGACTAGGGGTCCCCTAGCCTTAGCCTAAGCCTAGGGGTGCCCTAGCCTAAGCCTATGGGTGCCCTAGCCTAAGCCTAGGGGTGCCCTAGCCATAGCCTAGGGGAGCCCTAGCCTTAGCCTAAGCTTAGGGGTGCCCGAGCCTAAGCCTAGGGTTACCCTAGCCTAAGCCTAGGGGTGCCCTAGCCTTAGTCTAGGGGAGCCCTAGCCTTATCCTACGCCTAAGTGTGCCCTAGCCTAACCTTAGGGGTGCCCTAGCCTAAGCCTAGGCGTGCCCTAACCTAAGCCTAGGGGTGCTCTAGCCTGAGCCTAGGGGTGCCCTAGTCTGAGCCAATGGGTGCCCTAGACTGTGGCTAGGGAGGCCTAGCCTTAGTCTAGCCTAGGATTGTCCTAGCCTAAGCCTAGGGGTGCCCTAGCCTAAGCCTAGGGGTGCCCTAGCCAAAGCCAAGGGGTGGCCTAACCTTAGCCTAAGCCTAGGGGTGCCCTAGCCTAAGACAAGGGGTGCCCTAGCCTAAGCTTATTGGTGCCCTAGCGTAAGCCTAGGGGTGCCCTAGCCTAAGCCTAGGGTGCCCTAACCTAAGCCTAGGGGTGCCCTAGCCTAAGCCTAGGGGTGCCCAAGGCTTAGGCTAGAGGAGCCCGAGCCTTAGCCTAAGCCTATGGCTGCCCAAGCCTAAGCCTAGGGGTGCCCTAGCCTAAGCCTAGGGGTGCCCTAGCCTAACACTATGGGTGCCCTAGCCATAGCCTAGGGGAGCCCTAGCCTTAGCCTAAGCCTAGGGTTTCCCTAGCCTAAGCTTAGGGTTGCCCTAGCCTAAGCCTAGGGGTGCCCTAGCCTTAGGCTAGGGGAGACCTAGCCTTAGCCTACGCCTAGGGGTGCCCTAGCCTAAGCTTAGGGGTGCCCTAGCCTAAGCCTAGGGGTGTCCTAGCCTAAGCCTTGGGGTGCCCTAGCCTGAGCCTAGGGGTGCCCTAGCCTGAGGCTAGGGGAGCCCTAGCCTTAGTCTAACCTAGGATTGCCCTAGCCTAAGCCTAGGGGTGCCCTAGCCTAAGTCTAGGGGTGCCCTAGCCTAAGCCTAAGGTTGCCTTAGCCTAAGCCTAGGGGTCCCCTAGCCTTAGCCTAAGCCTAGGGGTGCCCTATCCTAAGCCTACGGGTGCCCTCACCTTAGGCTATGGGAGCCCTAGCCTTAGCCTAAGCCTAGGGGTGCCGTAGCCTAAGCCTAGGGATGCCCTAGCCTGAGCCTAGGGGAGCCCTAGCCTTAGGCTAGGGGAGCCCTAGCCTAAGCCTAAGCCTAGGGGTGCCCTAGTCTAAGCCTAGGGGTGCCCTACCCTAAGCCTAGATGTGACCTAGCCTAAGCCTAGGGGTGCCCTAGCCTAAGCCTAGGGGTGCCCTATCCTAAGCCTAGGGGTGCCCTAGCCTAAGCTTAGGGGGCCCTAGCCTAAGCCTAAGGGTGCCCTAGCCTACGCCTAGTGGTGCCCTAGCCTTAGGCTAGGGGAGCCCTAGCCTTAGCCTAAGCCTAGGGGTTCCCTAGAATAAGCCTAGGGGTGCCCTAGCCTAAGCCTAGGGGTGCACTAGCCTAAGCCTAGGGGTGCCCTAGCCTAAGCCTAGGGGTGCCCTAGCCTTAGGCTAGGGGTGCCCAGGCCTTAGGATAGAGGAGCCCTAGCCTTAGCCTAAGACTATGGCTGCCCTAGCCTAAGCCTATGGCTGCCCTAGCCTAAGACTAGGGTAGCCCTAGCCTAAGCCTAGGGGTGCACTAGCCTAAGCCTAGGGGTGCCGTAGCCTAAGCCTAGGGGTGCCCTAGCCTAAGCCTAGGGGTGCCCAGGCCTTAGGATAGAGGAGCCCTAGCCTTAGCCTAAGCCTATGGCTGCCCTAGCCTAAGCCTAGGGTAGCCCTAGCCTAAGCCTATGGCTGCACTAGCCTAAGCCTAGGTGTGCCCTAGCCTAAGCCTAGGGGTGCCCTAGCCTAAGCCTAGGGGTGCCCTAGCCTAAGCTTAGGCTTGCCCTAGCCTTATGCTAGCTGAGCCCTAGCCTAAGCCTAAGCCTAAGGGTGCCTTAGCCTAAGCCTAGGGTTGCCCTATCCTAAGCCTAGGGGTGCCCTAGCCTAAGGCTAGGGGTGCCCTATCCTAAGCCTAGGGGTGCCGTAGCCTAAGCCTAGGGGAGCCCTAGCCTTAGTCTAAGCCTAGGGGTGCCCTAGCCTAAGCCTAGGGGTGCCCAACCCAAGCCTAGGGATGCCCTAGCGTTAGGCTAGAGGAGCCCTAGCCTTATCCTAAGCCTAGGGTGCCCTAGCCTAAGCCTAGGGGTGCCCTAGCCTAAGTCTAGCGGTGCCCTAGCCTAAGCCAAGGGGTACACTAGCCTTAGGCTAGGAGAGCCCTAGCCTTAGCCTAAACCTAGGGGTGCCCCAGCCTAAGTCTAGGGGTGCCTAGCCTAAGCATAGCGGTGCCCTAACCTAAGACTAGGGGTTCCCTACCTAAGCCTAGGGGTGCCCTAGCCTAAGCCTAGGGGTGCCCTAACCTAAGCCTTGGGGTGCCCTAGCCTAAGCCTAGGGGTGACCAAACCTAAGCTTAGGGGTGCCCTAGCCTAAGCCTAAGGGTGCCCTTGCCTAAGCTTAGTGGTGCCCTAGCCTTAGGCTAGGGGAGCCCTAGCCTTACCCTAAGCCTAGGGGTGCCCTAGCCTAAGATTAGGGGTGCCCTTGCCTAAGCTTAGGGGTGCCCTAGCCTAAGCCTAGGGGTCCCTAGCGTAAGCCTTGGGGTGCCCTAGGCTTAGGCTAGGGGAGCCCTAGCCTTCGCCTAATCTTAGGGGTGCCCTAGCCTAAGCCTAGGAGTGCCCTAGCCAAAGCCTTGGAGTGCCCTGGCCTTAGGATAGGGGAGACTTAGCCTTAGCCTAAGCCTACGGGTGCCCTAGCCTCAGCCTAGGGGTGCCCTTGCCTCAGCCTAGGGGTGCCCTTGCCTCAGCCTAGGGGTGCCCTAGCCTAAGCATAGTAGTGCCCTAGCCTAAGCCTAGGGGTGCCCTAGCCTAAGCCTAGGGTTGCCTTAGCCTAAGCCTAGGTGTCCCCTAGCCTTAGCCTAAGCCTAGGGGTGCCCTATCCTAAGCCTACGGGTGCCCTCACCTTAGGCTATGGGAGCCCTAGCCTTATCCTAAGCCTAGGGGTGCCGTAGCCTAAGCCTAGGGATGCCCTAGCCTGAGCCTAGGGGAGCCCTAGCCTTAGGCTAGGGGAGCCCTAGCCTAAGCCTAAGCCTAGGGGTGCCCTTGTCTAAGCCTAGGTGTGCCCTACCCTAAGCCTAGATGTGACCTAGCCTAAGCCTAGGGGTGCCCTAGCCTAAGCCTAGGGGTGCCCTATCCTAAGCCTTGGGGTGCCCTAGCCTAAGCTTAGGGGGCCCTAGCCTAAGCCTAAGGGTGCCCTAGCCTACGCCTAGTGGTGCCCTAGCCTTAGGCTAGGGGAGCCCTAGCCTTAGCCTAAGCCTAGGGGTGCCCTAAAATAAGCCTAGGGGTGCCCTAGCCTAAGCCTAGGGGTGCCCTAGCCTAAGCCTAGGGGTGCCCTAGCCTAAGACTAGGGGTGCCCTAGCCTTAGGCTAGGGGTGCCCAGGCCTTAGGATAGAGGAGCCCTAGCCTTAGCCTAAGCCTATGGCTGCCCTAGCCTAAGCCTATGGCTGCCCTAGCCTAAGCCTAGGGTAGCCCTAGCCTAAGCCTAGGGGTGCCCTAGCCTAAGCCTAGGGGTGCCGTAGCCTAAGCCTAGGAGTGCCCTAACCTAAGCCTAGGGGTGCCCAGGCCTTAGGATAGAGGAGCCCTAGCCTTAGCCTAAGCCTATGGCTGCACTAGCCTAAGCCTAGGCGTGCCCTAGCCTAAGCCTAGGGGTGCCCTAGCCTAAGCCTAGGGGTGCCCTAGCCTAAGCTTAGGCTTGCCCTAGCCTTAGGCTAGCTGAGCCCTAGCCTAAGCCTAAACCTAGGGGTGCCCTAGCCTAAGCCTAGGGTTGCCCTAGCCTAAGCCTAGGGGTGCCGTAGCCTAAGCCTAGGGGTGCCCTATCCTAAGCCTAGGGGTGCCGTAGCCTAAGCCTAGGGGTGCCCTAGCCTAAGCCTATGGGTGCCCTGGCCTTAGGATAGAGGAGCCCTAGCCTTAGCCAAAGCCTAGGAGTACCCTAACGTAAACTTAGGGGTGCCCTAGCCTAAGCCTAGGGGTGCCTTAGCCTAAGCCTAGGGGAGCCCTAGCCTTAGTCTAAGCCTAGGGGTGCCCTAGCCTAAGCCTAGGGGTGCCCAACCCAAGCCTAGGGATGCCCTAGCGTTAGGCTAGAGGAGCCCTAGCCTTATCCTAAGCCTAGGGTGCCCTAGCCTAAGTCTAGAGGTGCCCTAGCCTAAGCCAAGGGGTACACTAGCCTTAGGCTAGGAGAGCCCTAGCCTTAGCCTAAACCTAGGGGTGCCCCAGCCTAAGTCTAGGGGTGCCTAGCCTAAGCATAGCGGTGCCCTAACCTAAGACTAGGGGTTCCCTACCTAAGCCTAGGGGTGCCCTAGCCTAAGCCTAGGGGTGCCCTAGCCTAAGCCTTGGGGTGCCCTAGCCTAAGCCTAGGGGTGCCCAAACCTAAGCTTAGGGGTGCCCTAGCCTAAGCCTAAGGGTGCCCTTCCCTAAGCCTAGTGGTGACCTAGCCTTAGGCTAGGGGAGCCCTAGCCTTACCCTAAGCCTAGGTGTGCCCTAGCCTAAGACTAGGGGTGCCCTTGCCTAAGCTTAGGGGTGCCCTAGCCTAAGCCTAGGGGTCCCTAGCGTAAGCCTTGGGGTGCCCTAGGCTTAGGCTAGGGGAGCCCTAGCCTTCGCCTAATCCTAGGGGTTCCCTAGCCTAAGCCGAGGGGTGCCCTGGCCTTAGGATAGGAGAGACCTAGCCTTAGCCTAAGCCTACGGGTGCCCTAGCCTCAGCCTAGGGGTGCCCTTGCCTCAGCCTAGGGGTGCCCTTGCCTCAGCCTAGGGGTGCCCTAGCCTAAGCATAGTAGTGCCCTAGCCTAAGCCTAGGGGTGCCCTAGCCTAAGCCTAGTGGTGCCTTAGACTAAGCCTAGGGGTGACCTAGCCTTAGCCTAAGCCTAGGGGGCCCTAACCTAAGCCTAGGGTGCCCTTGCCTAAGCCTAGGGATGCCTTAGCCTAAGCCTAGAGGTCCCCTAGCCTTAGCCTAAGCCTAGGGGTGCCCTGGCCAAAGCCTAGCGGTGCCCTAGCCTAAGCCTAGGGGTACCCAGGCCTTAGGCTAGAGGAGCCTGAGCCTTAGCCTAAGCCTATGGCTGCCCTAGCCTAAGCCTAGGGGTGCCCTAGCCTAAGCCTAGGGGTGCCCTGGCCTAACCCTATGGGTACCCTACCCTTAGGCTAGAGGAGCACTAGCCTTAGCCTAAGCCTAGGGGTGCCCTAGCGTAAACTTTGGGGTGCCCTAGCCTAAGCCTAGGGGTGCCTTAGCCTAAGCCTAGGGGTCCCCTAGCCTTAGCCTAATCTTAGGGGTGCCCTAGCCTAAGCCTATGGGTGCCCTAGCCTAAGCCTAGGGGTGCCCTAGCCATAGCCTAGGGGAGCCCTAGCCTAACACTAGGGGTGCCTTAGCCTTAGGCTAGGGGAGCACTAGCCTTAGCCTAAGCCTAGGGGTTCCCTAGCCTAATCCTAGGCGTGCCCTAGCCTAATCCTAGCCGTGCCCTAGCCTAAGCCTAGGGGTGCCCTAGCCTAAGCCTAGGGGTGCCTTAGCCTAAGCCTAGGGGTCCCCTAGCCTTAGCCTAAGCTTAGGGGCGCCCTAGCCTAAGCCTATGGGTGCACTAGCCTAAGCCTAGGGGTGCCCTAGCCATAGCCTAGGGGAGCCCTAGCCTAACACTAGGGGTGCCCTAGCCTTAGGCTAGGGGAGCACTAGCCTTAGCCTAAGCCTAGGGGTTCCCTAGCCTAATCCTAGGCGTGCCCTAGCCTAAGGCTAGGGGTGCCCTAGCCTAAGCCTAGGGGTGCCCAGGCCTTAGGCTAGAGGAGCCCTAGCCTTAGCCTAAGCCTATAGCTGCCCTAGCCTAAGCCTAGGGGTGCCCTAGCCTAACCCTATGGGTGCCCTAGCCTTAGGCTAGGGGAGCACAAGCCTTAGCCAAAGCCTAGGGTTGCCCTAGCGTAAACTTAGGGGTGCCCTAGCCTAAGCCTAGGGGTGCATTAGCCTAAGCCTAGGGGTCCCCTAGCGTTAGCCTAAGCCTAAGTGTGCCCTAGCCTAAGCCTATGGGTGCCCTAGCCTAAGCCTAGGGGTGCCCTAGCCATAGCCTAGGGGAGCCCTAGCCTTAGCCTAAGCTTAGGGGTGCCCGAGCCTAAGCCTAGGGTTACCCTAGCCTAAGCCTAGTGGTGCCCTAAACTTAGGCTAGGGGAGCCCTAGCCTTAGCCTACGCCTAGGTGTGCCCTAGCCTAAGCTTAGGGGTGCCCTAGCCTAAGCCTAGGCGTGCCCTAGCCTAAGCCTAGGGGTGCCCTAGCCTGAGCCTAGGGGTGCCCTAGCCTGAGCCAACGGGTGCCCTAGACTGAGGCTAGGCGAGCCCTAGCCTTAGTCTAGCCTAGGATTGCCCTAGCCTAAGCCTAGGGGTGCCCTAGCCTAAGCCTACGGGTGCCCTAGCCTGTGGCTAGGGGAGCCGTAGCCTAAGCCTACGGGTGCCCTTGCCTAAGCCTAGGGATGCCTTAGCCTAAGCCTAGGGGTCCCCTAGCCTTAGCCTAAGCCTAGGGGTCCCTAGCCTAAGCCTAGGGGTGCCCTAGGGTTAGGTTAGGGGAGCACTAGCCTTAGCCTAATCCTTAGGGGTGCCCTAGCCTAAGCCTAGGAGTGCCCTAGCTAAAGCCTAGGGGTGCCCTAGCCTTAGGATAGGGGAGACCTAGCCTTAGCCAAAGCCTACTGGTGCCCTAGCTTAAGCCTAGGGGTGCCCTAGCCTAAACCTAGGGGTGCCCTAGCCTTAAGCTAGGGGAGCCCTAGCCTTAGCCTAAGCCTAGGGGTGCCCTAGCCTCAGCCTAGGGGTGCCCTAGCCTCAGCCTAGTGGTGCCCTAGCCTAAGCCTAGGAGTGCCCTAGCCTAAGCCTAGTGTGCCCTTGCCTAAGCCTAGGGATGCCTTAGCCTAAGCCTAGGGGTCCCCTAGCCTTAGCCTAAGCCTAGGGTGCCCTAGCCTAAGCCTAGGTGTGCCCTAGCCTAAGCCTAGGGGTGCCCTAGCCTAAGCCTAGTGGTGCCCTAGCCTTAGGCTAGGGGAGCCCTAGCCTTAGCCTAAGCCTAGGGGTGCCCTAGCCTAAGACTATGGGTGCCCTAACCTAATTTAAGGGTGCCCTAGCCTAAGCCTAGGGGTCCCCTAGTGTAAGCCTAGGGGTGCCCTAGGGTTAGGCTAGGGGAGCCCTAGCTTTAGCCTAAGTCTACGGGTGCCCTAGTTTAAGCCTAGGGGTGCCCTAGCCTAAGCCTAGTGGTGCCTTAGCCTAAGCCTAGGGGTGACCAAGCCTTAGCCTAAGCCTAGGGGTGCCCTAGCCTAAGCCTAGTGGTGCCTTAGCCTAAGCCTAGGGGTGCCCTAGCCTAAGCCTAGGCATGCCCAAGCCTAAGCCTAGGGGTGCCCTACCCTAAGCCTAGGGGTGCCCTAGCCTAAGCTTAGGCTTGCCCTAGCCTTAGGCTAGCTGAGCCCTAGCCTAAGCCTAATCCTAGGGGTGCCCTAGCCTAAGCCTAGGGGTGCCCTAGCCTAAGCCTAGGGGTGCCCTAGCCTAAGCCTAAGCGTGCCCTACCCTAAGACTAGGGGTGCCCTAACCGAAGCTTAGGCTTGCCCTAGCCTTAGGCTAGCTGAGCCCTAGCCTAAGCCTAAGCCTAGGGGTGCCCTAGCCTAAGCCTAGGGGTGCCCTAGCCTAAGCCTAGGGGTGCCCTAGCCTTAGGCTTGGAGTGCGCAGGCCTTAGGATAGAGGAGCCCTAGCCTTAGCCTAAGCCTATGGCTGCCCTAGCTTAAGCCGAGGGGTGCCCTAGCCTAAGCCTAGGGGTGCCCTTGCCTAAGCCTAGGGGTGCCCTAGCCTAAGCCTAGGGGTGCCGTAGCCTAAGCCTAGGGGTGCCCTAGCCTAAGCCTAGGGGTGCCCAGGCCTTAGGATAGAGGAGCCCTAGCCTTAGACTAAGCCTATGGCTGCCCTAGCCTAAGCCTAGGCGTGCATTAGCCTAAGCCTAGGAGTGCCCTACCTAAGCCTAGGGGTGTCCTAGCCTAAGCCTAGGCGTGCCCTAGCCTAAGCCTAGGGGTGCCCTACCCTAAGCATAGGGGTGCCCTAGCCTAAGCTTATGCTTGCCCAAGCCTTAGGCTACCTGAGCCCTAGCCTAAACCTAAGCCTAGGGGTGCCCTAGCCTAAGCCTAGGGGTGCCCTAGCCTAAGCCTAGGGGTGCCCTAGCCTAAGCCTAGGGGTGCCCTAGCCTTAGGCTAGGGGTGCCCAGGCCTTAGGATAGAGGAGCCCTAGCCTTAGCCTAAGCCTATGGCTGCCCTAGCCTAAGCTTATGGCTGCCCTAGCCTAAGCCTAGGGTTGCCCTAGCCTAAGCCTAGGGGTGCCCTAGCCTAAGGCTAGGGGTGCCCTAGCCTAAGCCTAGGGGTGCCGTATCCTAAGCCTAGGGGTGCCCTAGCCTAAGCCTATGGGTGACCAGGCCTTAGGATATAGGAACCCTAGCCTTAGCCTAAGCCTATGGCTGCCCTAGCCTAAGCCTAGGCGTGCCCTAGCCTAAGACGAGGGGTGCCCTACCCTAAGCCCAGGGGTGCCCTAGCCTAACATAGGCTTGCCCTAGCCTTAGGCTAGAGGAGCCCTAGCCTTAGCCTAAGCCTAGGGGTGCCCTAGCCTAAGACTAGGGGTGCCCTAGCCTAAGCCTTGGGGTGCCCTAGCCTAAGCCTAGGGGTGCCCTTGGGTTATCCTAGGGGAGCCCTAGCCTTAGCCTAAGCCTAGGGGTGCCCTAGCCTAAGCCTAGGGGTGCCCTAGCCTAAGCCTAGGGGTGCCCTAGCCTAAGCCTAGGGGTGCCCAAGCCTTAGACTAGGGGAGCCCTAGACTTAGCATAAGCCTAGGGGTGTCCTAGTCTAAGCCTAGTGGTTTCCTATCCTAAGCCTAGGGTTGCCCTAACCTAAGCCTAGGGGTGCCGTAGGCTTAGGCTAGGGGAGCCCTAACCTTAGCCTAAGCCTAGGGCTGCCCTAGCTCAAGCCTAGGGGTGCCGTAGCCTAAGCCTAGGGGTGCCCTAGCCTAAGCCTAGGGGTGCCCTAGCCTAAGGTTACAGGTGCCCTAGCCTAAGGCTAGGTGTGCCCTAGCCTTAGTCTAGTGGAGCCCTTGCCTTAGCCTAAGCATAGGGGTGCCCTACCCTAAGCCTAGATGTGACCTAGCCTAAGCCTAGGGGTGCCCTACCCTAAGCCTAGGGGTGCCCTAGCCTAAACCTTGCGGTTCCCTAGACTAAGCCTAGGGGTGACCTAGCCTTAGGCTAGGGGAGCCCTAGCCTTAGTCTAAGCCTATGGGTGCCCTAGACTAAGCCTAGGGGTGCCCTAGCCCAAGCCTAGGTATGCCCTAGCGTTAGGCTAGAGGAGCCCTAGCCTTATCCTAAGCCTAGGGTGCCCTAGCCTAAGCCTAGGGGTGCCAAAGCCTAAGTCTAGCGGTGCCCTAGCCTAAGCAAAGGGGTACCCTAGCCTTAGGCTAGGAGAGCCCTAGCCTTAGCCTAAACCTAGGGGTGCCCCAGCCTAAGTCTAGGGGTGCCTAGCCTAAGCATAGGGGTGCCCTAACCTAAGCATAGGGGTTCCCTACCTAAGCCTAGGGGTGCCCTAGCCTAAGCGTAGGGGTGCCCTAGGCTTAGGCTAGGGGAGCCCTAGCCTTCACCTAATCCTAGGGGTGCCCTAGCCTAAGCCTAGGAGTGCCCTAGCCAAAGCCTAGGGGTGACCTGGCCTTAGGATAGGGGAGACCTAGCCTTAGCCTTAGCCTACGGGTGCCCTAGCTTAAGCCTAGGGGTGCCCTAGCCTAAGCCTAGGGGTGCCCTAGCCTTAGGCTAGGGGAGCCCTAGCCTTAGCCTAAGCCTATGGGTGCCCTAGCCTCAGCCTAGGGGTGCCCTTGGATCAGCCTAGGGGTGCCCTAGCCTAAGCATAGGAATGCCCTAGCCTAACCCTAGGGGTGCCCTAGCCTAAGCCTAGTGGTTCCTTAGACTAAGCCTAGGGGTGACCTAGCCTTAGCCTAAGCCTAGGGGTGCCCTAACCTAAGCCTAAGGGTGCCCTAGCCTAACCCTATGGGTGCCCTAGCCTTAGGCTAGGGGAGCACTAGCCTTAACCAAATCCTAGGGGTGCCCTAGCGTAAACTTAGGGGTGCCCTAGTCTAAGCCTAGGGGTGCCTTATCCTAAGCCTAGGGGTACCCTAGCCTTAGCCTAAGCCTAGGGGTGCCCTAGCCTAAGCCTAGGGTGCCCTAGCCTAAGCCTAGGGGTGCCCTAGCCATAGCCTAGGGGAGCCCTAGCCTTAGCCTAAGCTTAGGGGTGCCCGAGCCTAAGCCTAGGGTTACCCTAGCCTAAGCCTAGGGGTGCCCTAGCCTTAGGCTAGGGGAGCCCTAGCCTTAGCCTACACCTAGGTGTGCCCTAGCCTAAGCTTAGGGGTGCCCTAGCCTAAGCCTAGGCGTGCCCGAGCCTAAGCCTAGGGGTGCCCTAGCCTGAGCCTAGGGGTGCCCTAGCCTAAGCCATGGGTGCCCTAGACTGAGGCTAGGGAAGCCCTAGCCTTAGTCTAGCCTAGGATTGCCCTAGCCTAAGCCTAGGGGTGCCCTGCCTAAGCCTACGGGTGCCCTAGCCTGTGGCTAGGGGAGCTGTAGCCTAAGCCTACGGGTGCCCTTGCCTAAGCCTAGGGATGCCTTAGCCTAAGCCTAGGGGTCCCCTAGCCTTAGCCTAAGCCTAGGGGTCCCTAGCCTAAGCCTAGGGGTGCCCTAGGGTTAGGTTAGGGGAGCCCTAGCCTTAGCCTAATCCTAGGGGTGCCCTAGCCTAAGCCTAGGAGTGCCCTAGCCAAAGCCTAGGGGTGCCCTAGCCTTAGGATAGGGGAGACCTAGCCTTAGCCAAAGCCTACTGGTGCCCTAGCTTAAGCCTAGGGGTGCCCTAGCCTAAACTTAGGGGTGCCCTAGCCTTAAGCTAGGGGAGCCCTAGCCTTAGCCTAAGCCTAGCGGTGCCCTAGCCTCAGCCTAGGGGTGCCCTAGCCTCAGCCTAGGGGTGCCCTAGCCTAAGCCTAGGAGTGCCCTAGCCTAAGCCTAGTGTGCCCTTGCCTAAGCCTAGGGATGCCTTAGCCTAAGCCTTGGGGTCCCCTAGCCTTAGCCTAAGCCTAGGGTGCCCTAGCCTAAGCCTAGGTGTGCCCTAGCCTAAGCCTAGGGGTGCCCTAGCCTAAGCCTAGTGGTGCCCTAGCCTTAGGCTAGGGGAGCCCTAGCCTTAGCCTAAGCCTAGGGGTGCCCTAGCCTAAGCCTATGGGTGCCCTAGCTTCAGTCTAGGGTTGCCCTTGCCTAAGCCTAGGTGTGCCCCAGCCTAAGCCTAGGGGTGCCCTAGCCTTAGGCTATTGGAGCCCTAGCCTTAGCCTAAGCCTATGGGTGCCCTAGCTTCAGTCTAGGGTTGCCCTTGCCTAAGCCTAGGTGTGCCCCAGCCTAAGCCTAGGGATGCCCTAGCCTAAGCCTAGTGGTGCCTTAGCCTAAGCCTAGGGGTGACCAAGCCTTAGCCTAAGCCTAGGGGTGCCCTAGCCTAAGCCTAGTGGTGCCTTAGCCTAAGCCTAGGGGTGCCCTAGCCTAAGCCTAGGCGTGCCCAAGCCTAAGCCTAGGGGTGCCCTACCCTAAGCCTAGTGGTGCCCTAGCCTAAGCTTAGGCTTGCCCTAGCCTTAGGCTAGCTGAGCCCTAGCCTAAGCCTAATCCTAGGGGTGCCCTAGCCTAAGACTAGGGGTGCCCTAGCCTAAGCCTAGGCGTGCCCTAGCCTAAGCCTAGGGGTGCCCTACCCTAAGACTAGGAGTGCCCTAACCTAAGCTTAGGCTTGCCCTAGCCTTAGGCTAGCTGAGCCCTAGCCTAAGCCAAAGCCTAGGGGTGCCGTAGCCTAAGCCTAGGGGTGCCCTACCCTAAGCCTAGGGGTGCCCTAGCCTAAGCTTAGGCTTGCCCTAGCCTTAGGCTAGCTGAGCCCTAGCCTAAGCCTAATCCTAGGGGTGCCCTAGCCTAAGCCTAGGGGTGCCCTAGCCTAAGCCTAGGGGTGCCCTAGCCTAAGCCTAAGCGTGCCCTACCCTAAGACTAGGGGTGCCCTAACCGAAGCTTAGGCTTGCCCTAGCCTTAGGCTAGCTGAGCCCTAGCCTAAGCCTAAGCCTAGGGGTGCCCTAGCCTAAGCCTAGGGGTGCCCTAGCCTAAGCCTAGGGGTGCCCTAGCCTTAGGCTTGGAGTGCGCAGGCCTTAGGATAGAGGAGCCCTAGCCTTAGCCTAAGCCTATGGCTGCCCTAGCTTAAGCCGAGGGGTGCCCTAGACTAAGCCTAGGGGTGCCCTTGCCTAAGCCTAGGGGTGCCCTAGCCTAAGCCTAGGGGTGCCGTAGCCTAAGCCTAGGGGTGCCCTAGCCTAAGCCTAGGGGTGCCCAGGCCTTAGGATAGAGGAGCCCTAGCCTTAGACTAAGCCTATGGCTGCCCTAGCCTAAGCCTAGGCGTGCATTAGCCTAAGCCTAGGAGTGCCCTACCTAAGCCTAGGGGTGTCCTAGCCTAAGCCTAGGCGTGCCCTAGCCTAAGCCTAGGGGTGCCCTACCCTAAGCATAGGGGTGCCCTAGCCTAAGCTTATGCTTGCCCAAGCCTTAGGCTACCTGAGCCCTAGCCTAAACCTAAGCCTAGGGGTGCCCTAGCCTAAGCCTAGGGGTGCCCTAGCCTAAGCCTAGGGGTGCCCTAGCCTAAGCCTAGGGGTGCCCTAGCCTTAGGCTAGGGGTGCCCAGGCCTTAGGATAGAGGAGCCCTAGCCTTAGCCTAAGCCTATGGCTGCCCTAGCCTAAGCTTATGGCTGCCCTAGCCTAAGCCTAGGGTTGCCCTAGCCTAAGCCTAGGGGTGCCCTAGCCTAAGGCTAGGGGTGCCCTAGCCTAAGCCTAGGGGTGCCGTATCCTAAGCCTAGGGGTGCCCTAGCCTAAGCCTATGGGTGACCAGGCCTTAGGATATAGGAACCCTAGCCTTAGCCTAAGCCTATGGCTGCCCTAGCCTAAGCCTAGGCGTGCCCTAGCCTAAGACGAGGGGTGCCCTACCCTAAGCCCAGGGGTGCCCTAGCCTAACATAGGCTTGACCTAGCCTTAGGCTAGAGGAGCCCTAGCCTTAGCCTAAGCCTAGGGGTGCCCTAGCCTAAGACTAGGAGTGCCCTAGCCTAAGCCTTGGGGTGCCCTAGCCTAAGCCTAGGGGTGCCCTTGGGTTATCCTAGGGGAGCCCTAGCCTTAGCCTAAGCCTAGGGGTGCCCTAGCCTAAGCCTAGGGGTGCCCTAGCCTAAGCCTAGGGGTGCCCTAGCCTAAGCCTAGGGGTGCCCAAGCCTTAGACTAGGGGAGCCCTAGACTTAGCATAAGCCTAGGGGTGTCCTAGTCTAAGCCTAGTGGTTTCCTATCCTAAGCCTAGGGTTGCCCTAACCTAAGCCTAGGGGTGCCGTAGGCTTAGGCTAGGGGAGCCCTAACCTTAGCCTAAGCCTAGGGCTGCCCTAGCTCAAGCCTAGGGGTGCCGTAGCCTAAGCCTAGGGG